>NC_058083.1:401918188-402259045 GCF_014858855.1 Bufo gargarizans | reverse complement strand
TAGTAGTCAGGGCTCGGTTTAGGGATTCACTAGGTGGTGACTGTTCCATAGTGTCCAGGCCTAGTACCTTTTCCCTTCCCTCCTGTGTTTGGTGTGGAGTTTACCACCTACACAGCGCCGTGACACAAATATTCTGCTTCCCATCTATTACAAAGCTGGCTGGCTGCAGCCACCAGTAGGGGGAGCTTAGCGCACAGGAGATTATGCAGTTACAGTTGACTAAAATGGAAGTTGTGATTACCTGGTTGCACTGAGCTGCCCCTAGAGGTGGCTACATTGGAAAGAGAAGAAGAGTTCAATGCTCTATTGAAGGTACACCACTGCTCCCCCTCCCCCCTCCCAGTGATACCTGCTCCGTCTTGGCTCTTGGCTTCCAGATTGTATTTACCGAACTTCTGGTACCCATCTGTCAACTTCCTCATGGACAGGGTCAAATGCACTGCTGCAGTTTAATGACTGGCCTCAGTGGTGAAGTGTCCCTAAACATCATGTGATCGAGCAGTGAGCTGCCGCTTGGGGACATGTCACAGCTGAGGCCAGTCATTGGCTGCAGAGGTGAATAAGATACCATCTGTGCAGAATTATAGCTTGGGAGCCATGAGCTGAAACAGCAACAGAAGGCAGGTAAGCATAGATTTCTTCTTGAGTACCACTAGGTGGGGGGATTTAAAAATAAAAAAAAGTCTCAACAACCCCTTTAAAGAGGAATATTTCCTGTATTTTTTCAACAAATTTCATCTGATATCCACTCGCAGCAAAGTGCTGATTGCTTCCTTAACAGAAATCACAATAGGAATGTCCATCTATGTTGAGGTTTACAGCTGCCCATTCCATGCAGTTATTAAGAATGTCCCCCAGCCTTGATACATATGAACACACACTGGCTATATTTTTCATATTTTGTTACTTATGCATGGAAAGAAAGAAAAGTGTACAGAGTAAAACCCAATGTGCTATCTTCAACCCTAAAAGGACACATTGTAATTGTTGATGAAAAAATACTTCTTGGTTTCCTTTAATCAAAGCCTTTAGCCTGCCAAAAAGACTTTTTATGGTCATTCAGAATCCCGTTGAATATGACTATGTGTATTTGTGGATTCAAAAAGCCACCGAACAATGATGCTCCTTATGTAATAGTAAGGCTTCTTGTTTTCCATTTTAAAGGGAAAGGGCAAAGAGGAAGCAGAGTACAACCCTGAACCTTTTGTGATTAAATAACAATGAAATCACAGCACTGAGGAGACTGAGCGTAAAGCAAAAGGGAAAAATCCAAATATAGTCAGAAAGAGAAATATAGGGGTAGATTTATCAGACTGGTGTAAAGTAGAACTGCCTTAGTTGCCCACAGCAGCCAATCAGATTCCAAAGGAGCTGTCAAAATGAAAGGTGAAATCTGATTGGTTGAAACTAAGCCAGTTATACTTTACACCAGTTTGATACATTTCCCCAATAGTCTGTTAAGTCCAACCTTAACCCCTTAAAGGATATGTCCCATTAAACATATTCTACAGTTTTTAAACCAGCATCTAGATGTGAATACCTTTGTAATTGCTAGTAATAAAAATTTTTTGAACAGCCACTGAGTTATTCAATACAATGTATCTGTATAGCGCCACCTTCTGTTTTTTCTTTTTCTTATTTCTTTGTCCTGCTCACTGAGATGGCCGCACATGCTCAGTTTGATCCTTCAACTGCCTCCTGAGTTGTGATAGGGAGAGAGCTCCAGCATAAAAGACACGACCTCTGAGCTACATCAGAAAAGATAAACCCCCTGAGCTGTGATAGGGAGAGAGCTCCTCACCTCTCCTCTGGGTTTCTTCAGACATTGCAATGCTCTGCTTGTTTTTCAGTCAGGAAAAATAAGACAGACCAGATCTAGTAGATGTTCAAATAGATAGCAAGATTCTAGGGGGTTGGGGGCGCAGCCAATAGCATGCTAGGACAGGGAGTAGCCTCCCTAGCGTCACCCATGAAACCTATCTATATCAAGGGCACATCCACTTCTACCAGGCAGAGGGCCCCAGAACCATAGTGTGCCCCAAGAAAAAGATAGGGTGTGCCCCTCCTATCACTGCACAGCCCCACTACCACCTTCCTTATTGCTACTACCACCTACACCCCTCTGTCTTCCTGGGCTTGCTGCATTGGTAGTATTGGAGACTATGGATGGGTTTACACTCTTTTTTTCAGGTGCAGTTTTTGAATCCAAAGCCTGGTGCGGTGTTACACCTATGACAGGTGGTAAAAGATCTGAAAGACTGGCTGCACATCAGTGATCTGACAACTTCTTTTGGTTTCACTTTGTCTATGTGTTGCTGGGATGTCCACACCTTCTTTTTCAGGTGTAGATCATGTGACCATTACTACTCCTTTTTTAGTCTGGTTTTACCCATCACTCCTTGCTGTTGATAGCTCATTCTGGTTGTGAATCGTTTGGTGTCTGGATCTCGGCTGAGTTCCTGCCGTCCATTTACTCGGAGTTAAGTGTCTTTCCTTTTTGTATTGTGTTTATTTCCCTGTCTCTTGGTACCAGACCTGAGGCAGATCCTTGTTCCTAAAGCTGGGAAGGACCAGGTCGTCTGTGGCCCTATCACTATCTTCAGGGCCTTCTAGGGTGAGCCAGGCTTAGGTTCCTGCGGATGAACAGTCCTACCATCAGGGTCTTACCATTCTGTTAGCAGTCAGGGCTCAGGTTGGGATTTATTAGGTGGTGACCTTTCCCCTTTCCCTAGTTTGCAGGCCTCCCTTTTGTGTTTAGTGTTGAGTTCCCCTCCCACACCTCGCCGTGACATTATAAACCGCCAAAACCGCCATTTTGTTTGTGTCAGTGCGGCGAGGGATCCAATCTCTGCACTAGTTGGACAACTACAGGGGTTGTCTTTGGAAGTAGCTGACCTCCGCAAAATTGTCTCACAGTTCTAGAGACCTCAGGCGGCTGGTTCCGACAGTGGGAATCAGTCCGTTCCTGAACCTAAGGCTGCTCTCCCGGACAGATTTTCTGGGGGCAATGACAAATTCATGCTATTTAAGGAATCATGCAAATTATATTTTAAGCTACGTCCTCATTCTTCTGGTGATGAGAGTCAAAGAGTAGGTATTATCACGTAGTTGCTTAAAGGAGACGCTCAGGCGTGAGTTTTTTCTTTGCCGACTGGATCGCAGTCCCTCCGGTCGGTAGATATGTTTTTTGGAGTTCTAGGTCTGATCTACGACGACCAAGATCTGATTTCCCTGGCCGACACCAAGTTGCGCGGTTTACGCCAGGGAAAGGGGTCTGCAGAGATCTACAGTCATGTGAAAAAATTAGGACACCCTTTGAAAGCATGTGGTTTTTTGTAACATTTTTAATAAAAGGTTATTTCATCTCCGTTTCAACAATACAGAGAGATTAAAGTAATCCAACTAAACAAAGAAAACTGAAGAAAAGTCTTTTCAAGATCTTCTGTAAATGTCATTCTACAAAAATGCCTATTCTAACTGAGGAAAAAGATAGGACACCCTCACATGTATTCCCTCTTAAATTGGCTCAGATCTCACACAGGTATATCACACCAGGTGCACATAATTAGTAGATCGTTACTCTGCATGTTGAATGAGGCTTGCCCTATTTAAACCTCAGACATTTAGTTTGGTGTGCTCCTGACTGTTGAAGTGAGAGTGAGCACCATGGTGAGAGCAAAAGAGCTGTCAGAGGACTTCAGAAAAAAGATTGTAGCAGCCTATGAGTCTGGGAAGGGATTTAAAAAGATCTCAAAAGATTTTGAAATCAGCCATTCCACTGTCCGGAAGATAGTCTACAAGTGGAGGGCTTTCAAAACAACTGCCAACATGCCCAGGACTGGTCGCCCCAGCAAGTTCACCCCAAGAGCAGACCGCAAGATGCTAAAAGAGGTCTCCAAAAACCCTAAAGTGTCATCTCGAGAACTACAGCAGGCTCTGGCTACTGTTGATGTAGAAGTACATGCCTCTACAATCAGAAAGAGACTGTACAAGTTTAACTTGCATGGGAGGTGTGCAAGGAGGAAACCTTTGCTTTCCAAGAGAAACATCGAGGCCAGACTGACATTTGCCAGAGATAAAGTTGACAAAGACCAGGACTTCTGGAATAATGTTCTTTGGACAGATGAGTCCAAAATTGAATTATTTGGACACAACAGCAGAGGACATGTTTGGCGTAAACCAAACACAGCATTCCAAGAAAAGAACCTCATACCAACTGTGAAGCATGGAGGTGGAAGTGTCATGGTTTGGGGCTGCTTTGCTGCAGCAGGACCTGGTCAGCTCACCATCATAGAATCCACGATGAATTCTACTGTGTATCAGAAGGTGCTTGAAGAACATGTGAGACCATCAGTTAGAAAATTAAAGCTGAAGCGGAACTGGACCATGCAACATGACAATGACCCAAAACATACTAGTAAATCAACCAAAGATTGGCTGAAAAAGAAGAAATGGAGAGTCCTGGAATGGCCAAGTCAAAGTCCAGATTTGAATCCCATTGAGATGCTGTGGGGTGACTTGAAAAGGGCTGTACGTGCAAGAAACCCCTCAAACATCTCACAGCTGAAAAAGTTCTGCATTGAGGAGTGGGGTAAAATTTCCTCAGACCGATGTCGAAGACTGGTAGATGGCTACAAGAACCGTCTCACTGCAGTTATTTCAGCCAAAGGAGGTAACACTCGCTATTAGGGGCAAGGGTGTCCTATCTTTTTCCTCAGTTAGAATAGGCATTTTTGTAGAATGACATTTACAGAAGATCTTGAAAAGACTTTTCTTCAGTTTTCTTTGTTTAGTTGGATTACTTTAATCTCTCTGTATTGTTGAAACGGAGATGAAATAACCTTTTATTAAAAATGTTACAAAAAACCACATGCTTTCAAAGGGTGTCCTAATTTTTTCACATGACTGTATTGCACTGAATTTAGGAGATGGGCTACGGATACGGAGTGGAATGATCCAGTTCTGCATAGTCAATTTTGCCAGGGGTTATCTGAGAGGCTGAAAGAAAATCCTGGAGGTGGCTTTGTCACTTGCTGTACGTATCGATAGATGTCAGAGAGAAAGATCTAAGGTCTCTCACTCTCAGGATGTACTATCCTATGAGGTGACGGCTTCCTCTGACACTTTGGGTGAAGAGACACTTGAGTGTATGTCTGGTGACGAGCCCATGCAGTTGGGGGGAGCTACCACTAGACCTGTGGGAAAGAATGTTGGTCATAAGAAAAGAGCTTGTTTTTTCTGTGGTAAAAAGGGACATTTTGTTAATGTATGTCCCTACATTCAGCTTCAAGGTGAAAACAAAAATAAAACGTTTAATTCCCATTTTACTGTTGGTAGTGTGGGTGGAGAGCCAGAGAACTTAAATTTATCATTTACTGGTAGTACCCGATTTCTCCTTTCTGCTGAGGTGGCGCTAGAGTCCAAAATTGTGAAAATTAAGGCCTTTATTGACAGTGGGGCAGGGGTTAACCTAGTTGATCGTCAGTTCATTCGCATGCATGGATTGTCAACAAAGGCATTAAAAAAAAATGTCTCTGCAATTGATTCCGTTCCACTTATTCAAAAATACTTATCACAGATGGTGCAGAACATCAAATTGAGGGTGGGTGATTTTCATTAGGAATTCATTTTGTGTTTTGTGTTGGAGGGTCTGCCCTCTTTGTTGGTTTTTGGCTCGCCATGGTTAAATAAACATAATCCTACCATCAATTGGCAAGAGAGACAGATTCTCGATTGGAGTAATTATTGCACAGAAAATTGTCTTAATACATCGATTTCTGTTGTAACCACTAAAGCTGTACCCTCATTTATATCTAAATTCTCTGATGTATTTTCTGAAAGTGGAGGCCAGGAATTACCTCCGCATCGGGATTATGATTGCCCTATCAATATTATTCCCGGAGCTAAATTGCCCAAATCTCGATTATACAATCTTTCTGAACCCAAAAGAACGTCCATGCGAGAATATATCCCCAAGAGTTTGGCTAAGGGACATATTTCAATCCTGCGCCAGTGGCCGCAGGATTTTTCTTTGTTAAGAAAAAGGACGGTACTCTCAGGCCATGTTTGGACTTCCGTGAACTTAATCATATCACTGTCCGTGATCCTTATCCCCTTCCTTTGATCCCAAATTTGTTTAATTAGATTGTCAGTGCCAAGGTGTTCTCCAAGTTGGATTTGAGGGGGGCATACAATCTGGTAAGGATCAAGGAAGGGCACCAATGGAAGACGGTATTTAATACCCCTGAAGGTCATTTTGAGAATCTGGTCATACTATTTGGGTTAACCAATGAGCCTGCAGTTTTTCAACACTTTGTTAATGACATCTTTCATCATCTGGTGGGGAGGTTTGTTGTTGTATATCTGGGTGACATACAAATTTATTCTCCTGATATGAAGACCCATCAGGATCACGTGAGACAGGTGTTACAGCTCGTAAGAGAGAATAAATTGTATGCTAAAATGGAGAAGTGTGTATTTGCAGTTCAGGAAGTGCAATTCCTGGGTTATCTACTCTCATCCTCAGGTTTTCTGACAGATCCTGAGAAGGTCCGTGCTGTGCTGGACTGGGATCGTCTCGGAAATTTTAATGCCCTTATGCAGTTTTTGGGGTTCACCAACTACTACCGTAAATTAATTTTGAACTACTCGACTGTGGTTAAACCTTTAATGGACATGACTAGGAAAGATTTGGATATCTCAGTCTGGTCGGATGCGGCATTACAAGCCTTTTCAGCGGTGAAGGAATGTTTTGCTTCTGCCTTTATACTGGTGCAAGCGGATGTGTCATAGCCGTTCATTGTGGAAGTTGACACATCCGAGGTTGGGGTAGGAGCAGTCCCGTCGCAGGGTCCTTCACCTAGTAACTGGTGTCCATGCGCATTCTTCTCTAAGAAACCCTCAGCCGCTGAAAAAATTATTACATGGGTAAAAGAGAATTGCTGGCCATTAAGTTGGCTTTTGAAGAATGGCGTCATTGGTTGGAAGGAGAATTCATCCTATTACATCTACTGTTAGAGCATGTGATAGTTACTCATATTGATCTGCGTTACATCACTTGTCTCATCTACCTCATTATTCCTATGTACTTTGGTGTATAAATTTGCAAATCTTCAGATGCTGTCTTTAAAGATGCCTGACGAAGAGGTCTGAGTAGTCTCAAAAGTGTGTAATTGTGTCATCATATTTTCAGGAATCTCAATTTTTATGTATCCTCTTTTTTATATGGACACATAGACTGGTTGAAATGTATGTTGCACTTGCATCTTATGTAGTGAAGTCAGTGTACAGTGCAATGTGCCTCTTGTGCTGGGATGGAAAATCTGACATGTATTTTTCTTTGGAACCTGCAGCTCAAAGATCAGCCTGAGGCTGAGCCTTGGGGTTTCTGCTGTGGATCTGCTCATTGAATAGCCCCATTCAATGGAGATAGGGAACTGCCTCTCAAAGATATGAGGCATTTTTCCACACCGATTCCAACGTCAGAATCAGCAACAAAGAATACTGTGTGAAAGAGCTCTTAAACGTACAAAGGTGCATGTCCCAAGAGGTTACCTGCTATCAAGGAGATGGATCAAAATTATTAATGGTCAGATAGACAATCCAGGAAGACTAGACCTGACTGAAAAGTTCTGATTTGTCACACGAAATTCTAGAAAGGCGGCCATTTGTTATATTCTATGAGCCTCTAAGCTTCATCTTTCAAAACTATCTAACCATAAAACTGACCTCCGATCAGAGCTCATCTTTACATGACAGTGACTGTTTTCTTGCTATTATTGATGAATGAGGCTCTTGTGATTGAGGGGTTTTTGTCCACAATTTGGCTTTTGTGTAGCTTGTGGAAAATATTTCATAAAAAAGTATAAAGGATTTATTCAAAGTAGGTTTCCATTTTATGAATTTTGTGTCATATTAACCCAACCACTTGGGCCTCTGTTAATAACAAGAACATATGGTCCCAGGTCTTAGCGGGAAGTCACCGTCCATATAAAGTATAATAGGATATGGCTCCTATGGCTATACAGATTGGAGATGTAGCATTTGGTTAATATTTTGTGGACCTATATTTTTTTTATTACACTGACACCCTCAACAGTAGCTTAGGGTAAGGGTAGTATTACACTGCCCGATCTTTGCAAGAGCCAATGGAAGATAACACATCCATCGGTGTTCATTTGCACTGGCCTGATTACACAAGCCTATGCATACTGAATGTGGGAGGAACGATTGCCACCATAGTCGTTCCTCCCTCATTCTGTTCTATTCATTATCGCCAGCATATCCCTGATGTGTTGCTGATAACTGTGGATCTTGCATCCTGCGAGCGCTTGCTTGTTCATCAGCCACTCGATTATACAAGACGATTATCAGGAACCAGCGTTTGTATTCCCAGTAATTGGCCTGAAATCGTCTAGGGTATGAAGGCCTTTATTCTTCGGATGGAGTCTAGCCTGAAATTAGCTGATATGTGTGAATACGGTCTTCTGATGAAATGTTGTAATCCAGTGGCTCTCTGGATTCATTAGGGTACATAAGTTCCCTTTTGGCATTTTGGATTCTAGTCACACCCATGTTCTCTCACATACACAAAGACAAGAGAGGCAGAATACATGACAAGAAAATACACTTAACCAAGCAGGAAGCAAGTGCCTTTGTTTTCTTCAGATTGTCTCTATGTGCCTCAGGCTTGTATTCAACAGGAGAACTTACAAGCTTTTCTCAAGGGAAAAAAAATCACTTTCTGCACCATTTCTTTTCATAGCCACATTTTATTAGATTTTTTTATGATGTCAGATAATCTGGTGCTTATCGGACAGATTCATGGCCAACTGAAGGGGTTCCATACTACTAATGACTTTTGGCACAATAAAGTTTTAATGGAACTCTACGTAGTGTTTCGATTTTGTTCCAGGTCCCTAGTTTTTAGCTGCAAATACTGCACATCTAGGAAATAGAAAAGTTTCCTCCAGGATATTCCCATTTCAGTATTCCTAGTAAAAGGGGTATTCCTATTAGAACAAGGTATCCCCTATCCACTAGATAAGGAACATGTCACAGTGCGGTTCACTGTGACAGTTGTGGCCGTGCAGGCTGGCTGCGTGCTCTCTCGCATACTGGCGGCAGGCTGACTCCTGTGTATGCTGGTTGCTTGGGACTGCGTGCTGGCTGCGGTGTCTTGAGTGAACTGTTGCCTGCATTTGTCTCCCCATGTCATATCTCTGTAGCTCCTGTGAGTGCCCCGGCCGTCTCACAGCTTACCAAGCACAGCACCTTACATAGAATAGTGGCTGTGCTTGGTATCACGCTCAGCCCTATTCACTTCAAAGGGGCCGAGTTGCTCCTAGACCACCCGACAGATGAATGTGACATCATAGCTGATTGGCCCGAGTCCCAGGTGAACCCCACCGATCAGATAATGATAACCTATCCTGAGGATTGGTCATCAGTATAAAAATCTCAAAAAACACCGTTAATGAGACCCTGATCAAGAGTGCTCCAAAGGGCTGTCCACCAAAAGTGTCCATTTAACCTCACAGAACCCCAATAAGACACGGATTATATCGGCCACAGCAGCCGTTTGAAAAACACATACATGACTAAATAACCTTTTATTTCCCACAAAAAATAACCCTAAGATATAACCAACTTATTAATATCCCTGAGTAACACAGGGCCAGATCCTGGAAGCTCCAAACCTCGGAATTTTCACCAGTATCTTTTGAGCCGACTTGCCCCCAGCCGTTAAGCAGCAGCTCGGAGGCACCACTGACGGCTCGCCCAAATTCCGCCACAACCGACCACCAGCCATAGGAGTCCAGCCCCAACCGTGGAGCCCTCCCATCCTCATCACCTGAATCTCTCCAACTTCAAGGACTTCCCACCGCCACAGCCGCCGTGACAAATTTTGTCCCATGATCCCCACCCCCCCTCCCCTCCACATTTTCCGTCCATGCAGCCCAGGCTTCCGGAAAATGAAAAAAGGGTGGGTAGGCGGGAGCTCAGTTTTTCCATAAAATGGCCTCCTTCTTCCCCAGACCCTCGCCCTTTTAACCCCTTTCTCCGCGCCGCCCCCATCACTTGAATTAGCCAATCGGCTTCCCAGGGGCTCCCTCAACCAGGACCCCGCCATGGTCGCCTTCCCCAAGGCTACGCTCCCAGTCCGGCGCTTTCTTTCTGGTTTCTACAACTGTAATGTCATATGACTGTAACTGTTTATTAAAGTTTTATTAGGAACTTTTACAGAGCTGTAATGCAAAAAATTAAATAGGCTTCTAGTACAACTGCATACATCTAAAGCAATGCATAGCTTCAGAAGACAAAGCATGCACTTAAAACAATTAGGAGTCCTCTTGCAAATCAAGAATGACAAGTTATGATCAGTGGAATGAAAGTGGAATGATAAAAGGTCTACCAGTAACCTAAAACACGATATTCTGATCATCTTTGGACTGGCGAACAAATTATATCACAGGGGGAAACCGCAAAATCCATTTGCAGTTTCCCCCACATTCTCCACAGCAGCCCTGCAGGGAAAATATAGTACTACTTGCTACTCATGTAGCTCTCTCTCTAATGTCAGAGTCACGAAAGGTGCATATAGCACGCCGTGCAAAAAAATTTACCCACTTGGTGTTTTTCCTGTTTTGTTGCATTATAATCTAGAATTTTAAGGGATTTTTATTTAGATTTGATATAATGGACCTGACAAAATAGTCCATATGGAATACAAAACATCAAGGTTGCATTGTAAAAAAAATATCACAAACTTTGTATGTCCCATGGAGTACCACTAAACTATCAATCTGACAAGAGAAGACCACCAACCAAAACCCACATACCGGGCAAGAAGGGAATTAGTCAGATATTCTGCAAAGACAGCGACAAAAATACCGAAGGAGCTCCAAAGATCCACAGCAGAGATGGAAGTATCTGTCCACAGGATCACTGTCCACAGAGTAGGGATTTATGGAAGAGTGGGCAAAAAAACATTGCTCAAAGAAAAACATAAGAAAACATTGCAGACTCCCCAAACACATGAGAGAAGCTCCTCTGGTCAGATGAGACTAAAAGTGAGCTTTTTGGCCCTTATGGTGAACACTATATGAGGTGGTGGAAACTCAACACTTCTCATCATCCCCAAAACACCATTCCCACAGTGAATCATAGTGGTGGCAGCATCATGCTATAAGGATGCTTCTCATCAGCAGGGACTGGAAAACTGGTCAGGATTGAAGGAAAGATGGATGGCAGTTAATACAGGGAAGTTCTTGAGGAAAACCTGATTCAGTCTACCAGAGATTTGAGACTAAGATGGAGGCTTGCCATCTAGCAGGACAATAACTCTAAACATACTTCTAAATCCACACTACAGTAGCTGAAAACTAGTCAACCCCAGACCTCAATCCATATCAGAATCTGTGATATGACTTGACTAGACAAGACTGCTATACATAAAGCAACCCACCTAAATTGAAGGAGTTAAAGGGAACCTGTCACCAGGATTTTGTGCATAGAGCTGGGGACATGGGCTGCTAGATGGCCACTAGCACATCTGCAATACCCAGTCCTCATAGCTCTCTGTGCTTTTATTGTGCTAAAAAAAAACGTTTTGATCGATATGCAAATGAACCTGATATGTGTCCTGTATCTGGAGATGAGTCCAGCGGAAAGGTACCCAGCACCGCCCCGCGTCCTCCGAATCTCCTCCTTGCTGGCTGACGTCACAGAGCTGGAGCGCCGAAATCTCGCGCATGCGTAGTTCGTTCCCTGTGCTGATGCCAGCACAGGGAATGAATATGATGCCGACACTGCGCATGCGCTAGCTCACGCATCACGAGATTTCGGCGCTCTAGCCCTGTGACGTCAGCCAGCAAGGAGGAGATTTGGAGGACGCGGGGCGGTGCTGGGCTCCTTTCCGCTGGACTCATCTCCGGATACAGGACACATATCAGGTTCATTTGCATATCGATCAAAATGTTTTTTCAGCACAATAAAAGCACACAGAGCTATGGGGACTGGGTATTGCAGATGTGCTAGCGGCCATCTAGCAGCCCATGTCCCCAGCTCTATGCAAAAAATCCTGGTGACGGGTTCCCTTTAAATAAGTTTTGCCTAGTAAGCTATTATATTTATATGCATACTATAAAGCATTTAGTATATTACTTCTGGTTGCTCGCCAAAACTACAGAAAACTAAGAATTCAGTTATATGAGACTGGGTTGGAAAACATTTTACGACGTCAGTAAATGTACATATGCATTGTATGCAATGACCTTAAATATTTCACACCATATTTAAAGCAGAATGTGTAAGAAAATCTGATGTCTTTAAACTGACGAATTCCAGCATCTAGTGAAAACTGTGATCTGATACAGAATATCCACAGGACAGGAATTCTAGGAATGAATGTCAGTGAAGGTATACAGATGTCTTCTATGTTCCAAGAAATATATGTTCGCAAGTTGCTGCACCTGCTCTCTGAAATCAGCATGTTTTGGAGGGCAAAGTATAATTTTACATGTACAGGAGCTAGATGCAAGATTAAAAAGATGATGAAATTGATAGAAATTAGTTAGATGATATAGAGGATAGATAGATAGATAGATAGATAGATAGATAGATAGATAGATAGACAGACAGACAGACAGACAGACAGACAGACAGACAGACAGACAGATAGATAGATAGATAGATAGATAGATAGATAGATTCCTGCATGGAATCAGATCAGATATTAGATGTAATATGTGATAAATGAGCAAACACTCCTTTATCGGATGATTACATCTTTCACAATGCAACAAAACTTGGGGTGTTAACTGAATGCGGGACAAACAATCGTAATAATGATCATTCTTCCCCCTTTCAATTTGCTTTGGCCCATGTAAAGGCCCTTTAAACAAGTGACGATCTTCTTGTATATCGTTAATCGGCATTCATTATTGGCCCAATATAGACCCCTGTATCAGGACCCTTAGATATATCTCATTCTTAGATCCTAATACATACCCTATCCATCAGGGGCGGAATGGCCATAGATCTTACAGGTTGCCCAGGGGTCCAGCCAGTGGAAGTTTTTGGGGATGTATTTTGTGCTGCTGGCAGTATTTTGTGATGGATTGTGGTATTTGGCTCTGTTGGGGTGGTATAATGTGCCACAATATGGTATTGCTGGCTTCCATCAATTTGGACCCAACTACAAAACGGGGCCACTTTTAATATTTTTTCCAGGGCCACTTTAAGTTCCCAGTCAGCCCCTGCTATCCGTATGCCACTGAAAGGAGCTCCCCTTGGCCAATTAATTAGAATGGGATATCATACAATGCCTAATTTCCCCTGTGGAACTGTAGTCTCTATTTGGGGAAAGCCCTTCAAACCACTTTTGACATGTCTTGAGAACATGTCTGCACCAACTGCAGAATGAAGAGAATCTACCAAGCCCCTTTGGCTTTTAGCTCAATGCAGTCAATACAGCTTGGAGATAACACAGATCCACCTTTTAACACCATGTTGGTTTTTAGATCCCAAATTCCTAATATATGTTAATGTGATCAAAGCTCCATTTTTCAAATGCAGAATTTCAAATCGCCTAGCTATGATGTTCTGGTTGTCTTCAGTCACCACAAGGGGGAGCTTATGGTATACTGTGTTATTACTGAGTTCAATGTATAACAGTGTGCAGTAAGCTCCTAAAGCACCTAAGGTGGACGGATTATTAGCCCCTTGCTGCAATTGCATGTAACTGTATATTCAGATTGCATGTAACTGTATATTCAGATTGCATGTAACTATATATTCAGATTGCATGTAACTATATATTCAGATTGCATGTAACTGTATATTCAGATTGCATGTAACTGTATATTTAGATTGCATGTAACTATATATTCAGATTGCATGTAACTGTATATTCAGATTGCATGTAACTGTATATTCAGATTGCATGTAACTGTATATTCAGATTGCATGTAACTGTATATTCAGTTTGCTTCTAACTTGCTGCAATCAGATGCACAGCTACGTCCAAATTAACCAGGGCTGTGACTCTGAAGTCTCCGATCTCACAGGGGCAGAGACAGGGGAGAAGCCAGCAAGGGACCAATCAGAGTGGTCGCCGTAAAGGGACAGACTAGCCAATCAGAGCGTAGGCAGTGTAAAAATGCTGGTTTCAGGCTTTGATCTCCACTCTGAAATCGGGTATGGCCTCCCTTCTGCCTCCGATGCACCTTATGCCCCCTGCAGCCTGGTTTCCCTCTGTGCCGCATTGTATGCTGCTGGCAGCGGCTCAAGTACGGAGACATCTCCATCAGCAGCTAGTATCAGCTGTAACATACAGCTGACACTCTGCTGCAATATCCAAGATCAGTGCTGGCTCCAATCACTACTGTTTAACCCCTTACATGCCGAGGTCGGTAACGACTAACAAAGGGAGGGAGCTTCCTCTCTCTTCAATCGGGCCACAGCACTGTGGTGGAAATGTCCCGATAGTTACCATAATAACCGGATGCCTGCAATCCAGCAGAAGTGCTCGTGCTTGCAAACTACAGGAAAAACCACCAGCCTATGTGCACTCCCACTGTCCCTGTCACCAGAAAGAACAGCACTCTCTGGTGTAGTGTGCAAGCACGGCCACCACTGCTGGATTGCAAGGTGGTCATAACCATTGAAACGAGCAGTGTATAATGTGATAGAAATATATATCCAGCCAGCGAAGGAAGCAATATGGACGATCACAATACATTAGTAAGTGCCTTGTATTAACTTGCTCTACATAATAACATAATAAATGCCACTTGCTGAAGTGAGACTGTCTGCACCATTACATGTTTATAGAGCATAAAAAACAAAGCATATTTGCCATTTATTTTGTGGGGAAAAATGATCCAGTGAAAAATGATGACATTTATTTACATAGCATAGCTAGGGCGGCCAGACGGGTGGCTTTAGTCCGGCGAGTCCAGTTTCCCGGCCCTGTCCTCAGTCTGGAGATGTCCTCCTTTTAGCTACAAACTAACTGACTGGGTACTTCTCTCCAGGCCCGGATGCAGATCCCCTCTGTTTTTTTTTTTATTTCTTGCCGGGCACCATTCCTCAGAGAGGGGCATGGCTTAGCAGAAATGTGGGCATGACTTACGGGTTGTGGTGTGGTCTCCAGTGTCCTACTTTTTAGGGTTTAGCAAGTGGCCACCCTAAGCATGTCACAAGTTCATAGTGTATAGTAATGTGCTTGTCCATCTTCTAAAAAGTGTGTGGGTGTTAGTGGGGCGTGGCCCGGTGTTATTATAAATGACATTAGACACTTGCATAAATTATGGTGCCAATCTATGCCAGCTCCCAGCTGATCTGCATATCTGGTGTACAGGCTGTTAGAAAATAATACCTGCACCTGCTAATACATTTGGTGCATCTTTCTGCAGTGCACCTATTTTTAAGACTGACATTTCATTAATAAATGCCACCCATTAAAGTGACACTTTAGTACAAGGTAATATGTATTCTTTAGTATAGTATCACCCAAGGCCTCCTCTCTTTAATGCAACCTCCATTCGGGTCCCCCTTTGGTCAGGAGATAAGCACACTAACTTGCCCATTCACTGTGTAGACCAGAAGTTTCCTTTTCTATGCAGGTTTATGAAATATCCTTGCTGCAACAAGTCGCACACGATTTGTATTGTTATTATATTTTTTTTACTTTTGCGTCGCATGTCGTATCTCGACCCTATTGATAATAATTGGATGCAACGTCACAATGTGTAACCCCAGGCCTATGGTCTTCTGTACCAAGCATAGAGTGCATGATGCAATGTCGTTGGGTGCATTGTCTGTGCCATAGACAGACATCTACTGTATATGTGGGAGTATCTAATCAAGAAAATGATGTATCTTATGTGTGATAAACTCTTTGCAAATGCGGAAATAAAAAAAATACCACTTTAAGAGTGGACATGTGCGCACCATTCTTGTATACTGCACAACTTACCGTGGCGAAGCCTTCTAAAACATTCATTGACAGGCCTGAATACAAATTATACACATTGCCTTGGTCATGCACCTTCTGGTTTCACTCACACGAAAGTGCATGGTAATAATAAAAAACAGAAACAACTGAAATGTTCCAGAAACTTGAGAAATTCGGTAACTGCGTCCACACTGTAAGAAACCTTCAAGACGTTCTCCAGAAGTATGAGATGGATGAAATTTTGTGTCGTATGACACACGAAGATAAAAAATAAGACCGCTGTGCAATTATGAAGATTTAGAGAGGACCTTTCATCTGTTTAGCCCTAGTCTAATTAGGGTCTTACCTTATAGGGCGGCCCCCACTGATGTCATCGCACTTTTTATTTTTTTCAAATGAGAATGAGCTCCTCCCTGGCTATGAGCGGTGCGCTCTGATTGGATGCACTCACAGCCAGGGAGAAGAGAACCACTCCAGTCTCCGCCTAGTATAACCAAGTCGGCTAATTAGCTAATATAAGGCGCCGAAATCAACGGGGGACAATCAACGGGGGAAAAAAAAAAAAAAGTCTGATGAAATCAGTGGGGGCAACCCTATAAGGTAAGGCCCAAATTAGACTAGGGTTTTAGAGATGAAAGGTTCTCTTTAAGGTGTTTTACAGGGTTGATCCAGAAGAAGGCAAAACAACCCTCTAATATAGTTGGCAAAATTCCTTTCTAACTCCCAAAATGGCAATCTGAATATATTTTTGGTTCTCAGCAGTCTAAGGCCTCTTTCACAAGACCATTTTTTTTTCCGTTTACGGGCTGTTTTTTGCGTTTCGTATACGGTCCGTATATTAAACCATTCATTTCAATGGTTCCGCAAAAAAAAAAGGAATGTACTCCGTATGCATTCCGTTTTCGTATTTCTGTTCCATTGACAGATAGAACATGTCCTATTATTGCCTGCAAATCACGTTCCGTGGCTCCATTAAAGTCAATGGCTCCGCAAAAAAAAACGAACACATACGGAAATGCATCCATATGTCTTCCGTATCCGTTCCGTTTTTGCGGAACCATCTACTGAAAATTTTATGCCCAGCCCAATTTTTTCTATGTTATTACTGTATACTGTATATGCCATACGGGAAAAAACGGAATGGAGAAACGAAACGGAAACACAATGGAAACAAAAAACGAAACAATGGATACATGAAAAACGGACCACAAAACACTGAAAAAAGCCATACGGTCGTGTGAAAGAGGCCCAACACAGATACCCATATTGTTATGTCTTCTAATAAAACATCCAGACCCCTTGATTCTATGGACTAACTCACAGCATCCTGTGGCATCGAGTTCCATGGTCTCACTGTACTTATAGCAAATAAGCCCCAACTAGGCCTATGGTGAAACTCTCTTTTATCTAGACCATAGGTAGTCATAGCATACAAATTCCATGCATACCTCACAAAAGTCCTGGATCCAGCGGAACAGTCCTGGATTTCGGCGGCAGTTCCGGTAGGGCTTAGGAATGTTCCCCTTTCAACTGTCTCTGCGTCCCAAGGACACAAAGACAGTTATGTGCAATGGTGAAGCAGGGAGCCTTTCCGCTATCCCCCATAAGGCCCCGATACAGTATAATCACATTTTCAAAGCTGACCCATAACAACCCATAACACATGTTGAGACACAACAATATAATTTATTTACAAATGGTCACATGGACCAATAATTGTCTCCTAGTTTCCATGTGGTAATTCCATACTGGTATAAAACATAACAGTTATTTCCTTTATTAAAATATTCTATTGACTATTAACGTTTAAAATTCTCAGCTGTGTCTGTGAGCTTATTATTCTGATCCCTGGTATTGCACTGTTGTGTCACATGGGGCTAACTAACTAACGATACTGCCCGATACCCCTGAGGACGCCAAGTGTTTGGTGAAACATGTCGGGGGCAGAATGTGTTAGTGGGAATTTTAGACAGTGTGTGCCTGTGAGAAGTGATACGACGGAGAGGGCATAGAACAGGGAGGTTCAACAAGAGGGAAGGCATCACCCAACTCTAGTGCACTGTGAGTATATAACGGTAGCAGACGTATACAGCAGGGGAGCCCGTGAGGCAGGAAACAATGTGCGCCTCTTAGATAGCCCCATGTGGCACAACAGTGCAATACCAGCGATTAGAAATGTTACTCCAGTTTTTGTATGCTATCTCCAAAGTGGAGTAAGATTGCTCCTTTTTTGCAGTTTTTTGTTCATGATAATGCAAACGGATACGTTTTGACTTACCTTCAAAGTCAATGGGAGGCGGATCCGTTTTCAATTGCACAATATTGTGTCAGTGAAAAACGGATCCGTCCCCATTGACTTACATTGTAAATCAGGACCAATCTGTTTGGCTCCGCATCGTCAGGCGGACATCAAAACGCTGCAAGCAGGTGTCCGGTGTCCGCCTCCAGAGCGGAATGGTGACTGAACGGAGGCAAACTGATGCATTCTGAGCGGATCCTTATCCATTCAGGATGCATTGGGTCTGAACTGATCCGTTTTGGGCCGCTTGTGGGAGCCCTGAAACGGATCTCACAAGCGGACCCAGAGACACCAGTGTGAAAGTACCCTTTGGAGGGGGGGGCCTGGTTCAGTAATTAAGACTCCAGACTACAGCAATAAAATAAAAAAATCAGAGCTTAGACCAGTCGCCTCCACTAAGTTATGCTCCTAAGTTCTTTGTCTCCAGGCGCTGCTGTACAGAAGCTGGCAGCACCAAGAAGAGGAACCTAGAAATGAGGAACCTGGAAATGAGGAAGATGCATTATCTTTTGAATGAAAAACAGTTTGGATTGCCTGCGTTACTCTCACCCCTCAAAATCCACCCTCGGAAAGGAGGTTATACAGCTCCATACTATACCGTAAAGACTCCTAATAGGTTCTTGAGCCCTTGGTGTCACTTCAGGGGTGGTGTCACTTCAGCAAATTACATTTATCATGTAGAGAAAGTTAATACAACTTACTAATGTACTGTGATTGTCCATATTGCCTCCTTTGCTGGCTAGATACATTATACACTGTTCGTTTCCATGGTTACGACCACCCTGCAATCCATCAGCGGTGACCGTGCTTGCACACTAGAGAACAAAAAAACAGCCTATGTGAGCTCCCACGGTCTTGGCCACCAGAGAGGCCAGCACTTTCTCCTATAGTGTGTAGGCATGTCCACCGCTGATGGATTGCAGGGTGGTCGTAACCAGGCCTGTATTATATCAGTCAGCTCTGGGTGGGACTCACAGCCTCCTCCCTCCTCCCATTGCATGTGTGGTTTCACACTGGAGGCAACTGGGAGCTGTTTGCTGTGAGTCGGACCTTACACTTCTGTAATTTTCCCACTGGCCCCTGGTACTGCCCATATGGCACAGGTAGGTTAGCGTTAGGTCCCGTGCCACCTGAGATACCTTGACGTGGTGCGCGGGCTCCGGTATGTCCTTCATATAAAGATATATTGGCTAAAGTCTCATTTTAACATCAGTGTGAGGGTTTAGTCATATTTTGTTAATTGCATCCACCACAATAGTGCACCTATTCTTCTAAATGTTTATTTAATATAGTCAATTACATCCACACATTTTGCTATCTGGTGTAGGATGTCTATGTGGCACTTGTGGTCCACTGCGGGCATCCTCCATTGTACGCATTTCTTGCTGGGGATCGCCATTAGCAACGGACCACATGTGCAGGATTTGCTCCCCTAGTTAGAAATGCACAACTGCATATGGGGTTCAGTATTTCCTGCTTTTTGAGACCACGTTATATTATGTAATTTATAACGACCACAGTTTAGCAACACTTTGATGGTTGTACAATGCAGTTCCATACGGATGGGTTCAGGGGATGGCCACTTGCATGACAGCAATAATTGGGTATGAACAATCAGTTTTTATTAATGATACAGGGTAATAATACACATATCTACATAATAATTGCTACATGTAAAGAAGCATTAATAGGTAAAATAGACTAATTACTAATTACTATGCCTGGAATGCAAGCATGTGATAAAACCCGGCATGTTTGTTTGTTCTACAGAAGGCTCCTCTGTTTTTCAGGATGTTGCAGGCAGGCGGCAGCTGCAGGCAATTCCCTGCAGAGAATATTTTGCAAACTGGTCATTCAGCAAAAAAATTAAACGCCCTCTTGTTACACATGAGAACGGCACACAAACCTCTGCAAACTGATAACAGCCTAGAGTGGCCTCCATTAGGAGATCACATCTGATGCCAGGGTGATTCTTAGAAGGTGAGAACTTAGCAGGGGGCACATGAATTCACTAGGACAAACCTACTTTACAGAGGACCTGTCATCAGTTTGTACTTTCTAAAATCAATACCTCAGGCTGTAGCTCATGATTAGGAGATGTCACCTCTGTATTTTATTTGATGATTCACTCCTCCATTGCGGCGATGCGCGCCCGTTCTCTTTTAGCGCCCTGTATTCCTGAAAAGTAAAAAAAGTGAAAAAAATGTTTTTTATGATAAAAAAGAAAAGTAGACATATTAAGTATTGCCACGTCCGTATCGACCGGCTCTATAAAAAATATCACAACACCAAGCGATCAAAAAGGCGTATGCCCCCCAAAATAGTACCAATCTAACGTCACCTCATCCCGCAAAAAATGAGTCCCTACCAAAGAAAATTGCCTAAAAAATAAAAAAAACTTTGGCTCAGACTATGGAGACACTAAAACATGATTTGTTTTTGTTTCAAAAATGCTTTTATTCTGTTAAATGTGAAAAAAAATGAAAAAGTAGACATTAGGTATTGCCACGTCCGTCACGTGCTCTATAAAAATACCACATGACCTAACCACTCAGGTGAACACCATAAAAAAATAAAACTAAAAACGGTGTCAAAAAAGCTATTTTTTGTCACCTTACATCACAAAAAGTGTAATAGCAAGCAATCAAAAAATCATACGCACCCCAAAATAGTGCCAATCAAACCGTCATCTCATCCCACAAAAATGATACCCTACCTAAGACAATTGTCCAAAAAATAATAAAAACTATGGCTCTCAGACTATGGAGACACTAAAACATTATTTTTTTTGTTTCAAAAATTATATTATTGTGTAAAACTTAAATAAATAAAATAAATCATGCATATTAGGTATTGCCACGTTTGCAACGACCGGATCTATAAAAATATCACATGACCTAACCCCTCAGATGAACACCGTAAAAAAAAAAAAAAAAAAAAAAGGGGGTAAAAAAAAGCAATTTGTTTGTCACCTTACATCACAAAAAGTGTAATACTAAGCGATCAAAAAGTCATACGCACCCCAAAATAGTACTAATCAAACTGTCATCTCATCCCTCAAAAAATGAGACCCTGCTTAAGACAGTCGCCCAGTTAATAAAAGAAACTAGGGCTCTCCGAATATGGAGACACTGACACTTTTTATTTAATTCAAAAATGCTGTGATTGTGTAAAACATAAATAAATAAGAAAAGTATACATATTAGGTATCGCTACGTCCGTAAGAATCTGCTGTATAAAAATATCACATGAACTAACCCCTCAGGTGAACACCATAAAAAAAAGCCACCTTACATTACAAAAAGTGTAATACCAAGCGATCACAAAAAGGCATACACACCCTAAGATAGTACCAATCAAACCGTCATCCCATCCCGCAAAAAATTAGACCCTACCTAAGACAATCGCATAAAAAAAAAAAAAAAAATAGGGTTCTCAGAATATGAAGGCGCTAAGGCCCCTTTCACATGGGTGAGTATTCCACACGGATGCGATGCGTGAGTTGAACGCATTGCACTCGCACTGAATCATGACCCATTCATTTCTATGGGGCTGTTCACATGAGCGGTGATTTTCACGCATCACTTATGCATTGCGTGAAAATCGCAGCATGCTCTATTTTGTGCATTTTTCACGTAACGCAGGCCCCATAGAAATGAATGGGGTTGCTTGAAAATCGCAAGCATCCGTAAGCAAGTGCGGATGCCGTGCGATTTTCATGCACGGTTGCTAGGAGATGATCGGGATGGAGACCCGATCATTAATATTTTCCCTTATAACATGGTTATAAGGGAAAATAATAGCATTCTGAATACAGAATGCATAGTACAATAGCGCTGGAGGGGTTAAAAAATAATAATAATTTAACTCACCTTAATCCACTTGATCGCGCAGCCGGCATCTCCTTCTGTCTTCATCTTAGCTGTGTGGAGGAACAGGACCTGGGGTGATGTCACTCCGGTCATCACATGATCCATCACCGTGGTAAAAGATCATGTGATGGATCATGTGATTTTTCCAACAGTAGCCATAAAGTGGCCACCCCTTTAAATAAATTAAAAAAGTATACATATTAGATATGGCCGCGTCCATAAGAACGTGCTATCTAAAAATATCACATGACCTAACCCCTCAGGTGAACACCGTAAAAAAAAATAAAAAAAAGTGGCCAAAAATTTTTGGGGTCACCTTACATTACAAAAAGTGTAGTACCAAGTGATCAAAAAGTAATGCGCACCCTAAAATAGTACCAATCAAACCGTCATCTCATAACATAACAGACCCTACGTAAGACATTTGCCCAAAAGAATTAAAAAAAAACTATGGCTTTCAGAATATCACTGCGCATACGCCGAATACAGCCGCGCACGGCGCATGCGCGTGAAGTCGTCCGTTTGATCGCATTCCGAAGCAGATGGGCGGGCTGGAGGGAGGCGCTGAGCGGCAGCATCTTGAGAAGGTAGACCGTTCCTCTAGGTGCTAATGACGCCCCCATAGCACCTAGAGGGTCATTAACATATCAATATAAGTTCTTTTTTTAGGTAAACGGCTGCCCCAAAAGCTATTATAGCAGGATAGTTTGGCAGAGCAGACGCTAGCGGAGCGCTAGTGTCTGACACCTAATTATGTGAAAACGAAGTGGTAGAAACCCTTTAAGACTACCACTAATATTATTTAGAGTCCATTTACACGTCCGTAATTTGGGTCCGCATCTGTTCCGCAATTTGCGGAACAGGTGCGGACCCATTCACTTTCAATGGGGCTGGAACGGATGCAGATCCGCATTTCCGGGCTTCGCATCCGCATTTCCGGGCTCCGCATCCGCATTTCTGGGATCCGTATTTTCGGGATCCGCAATTCTGTTCCCGAAAAAAAATAGAACATATCCTATTCTTGTCCACAATTGCGGACCAGAAAAGGCATTTTCTATTATAGTGTCAGCGATGTGCGGTCCGCAAATTGCAGATCGCACATTGCCGGTGTCTCTGTTTTGCGGATCCGCAAAACACTTAAGGACGTGTGAATGGACCCTAAACCTTTCCTGGTTTTGGTCAATTAGGATTACCATAATAAATATTATTTGCTAAATGGACAGTTAGAGTGAAATAACACACGATAAGATAAGATTAGGTTGTGCCAACCGGACAATACTTTGCCAGAATTAAATTATAATCCACCAAAAAGCGGCACGGGACCACTCAACAGGAGACCCACATATAGACACGTCGTCTAGTAAGGACAATAGCTTCGCTGGCACTGGGTGAACCATTTATTCACACAATATGGCCATAAACGAGTAATCATTTATAATAATCATTATATCTATGGTACCAAAAGAGAATCATCAATACAAAACCAATGTCAGAGACTATGGGTGAGAAAATGTCACAAACATTCTACCGAAAAGCCATGACAGGTAAACAAAAGCTACTAAAATGACTTCCATGGAAGTTCATACAGTCATATATTAGCACTGTATTACAGTATGATTTGAGCATTGTATGGCGGTATTCAGTGGCGTACATAGAGAAGTAAGGGCCCCATAGCAAGGATCAGATCCCCCACACAGGACAGAAGGGTTTCCGCCTAAGTGCCTTTCAATGACCCTTGGGCCATTTTTTCCACTGCCTCATTTGCTAAAAGTTGCTACTTTAGAGGGCAGAGTCCTGACCAAGTTTTTACCCCCAGTAGAAGAGGAGGTGATCCCAACTGGGCCCCCTCTTGCCCTGGGCCCCATAGCAGTCGCATGGTCTGCCGCTATGGTAGTTACGCCCCTGGAGCTATTGTTGATGTATGATGCTGGAACTCTATGGCAGTGCCATCTGAACATGGTATGGCAGTACGGTATATGCACTATGTATTATGTCTGCACTGTATGGCACTGTCGCCCAGTGTGGTTTATGGATTATTTTACCACTGAATTCTAGCACTGTTTGATCACTGCATACTGGTATTATGTGGCCACTGTCGGGTATTATTTTTAGCACCATATGTCAGCTTTGTTTGGGTATTATATAACATGTCGTAACAAGTATCCATGGGGCGCCATAGCAAAACGTGTAATGGGGCCACACTCCAACATATCCACCTGCAGTAGCAAGTTCTGTCTTACTTATGCAGTTGTAATGCACACAGTCATGTCACAGTGTACATAGTGATGTCACAGAACTGACACTATTTATTTTCATGGTCAATAAGAATAATGATGTCACAATATTAGAATAGTGGGCACTGAGATGTCACACTACATGCATACCCTTCTCTGTGACATTACAGCACAGGGATAATGCACACAGTGATGTCACACTACACGCATAACCTTCTCTGTGACATTACAGCACAGGGATACTGCACACAGCGATGTCACACTACACGCATAACCTTCTCTGTGACATTACAGCACAGGGATACTGCACACAGTGATGTCACACTACACGCATAACCTTCTCTGTGACATTACAGCACAGGGATACTGCACACAGCGATGTCACACTACACGCATAACCTTCTCTGTGACATTACAGCACAGGGATACTGCACACAGCGATGTCACACTACACGCATAACCTTCTCTGTGACATTACAGCACAGGGATACTGCACACAGTGAGATCGTAGTTGTGGGATAATGCACACAGGGTTGTCACTGTACTTAGGTACTGCATACAGTGATGGACACATTGTCACAGTACAGAGATAATGCATGCAGAAATATCACAGTACAGAGATACTGCACACAGTGATATCACAATACAGAGATACAGCTTGCCGTGAAGTCACAGAACTGGTATAATAATCTTTATATAGCGTCACCATATTCCGCAGCACTTTACTCAGTTCATGGGGGTATATGGTCAATAAGCATAACAAAGTCACAGTATAAGGATAGTGCACACAGCGATGTCACACTACATGCATAACCTTCTCTGTGACATTACAGCACAGGAATACTGCACACAGTGATGTCACACTACGTGCATAACCTTCTCTGTGACATTACAGCACAGGAATACTGCACACAGTGATGTCACACTACGTGCATAACCTTCTCTGTGACATTACAGCACAGGGATACTGCACACAGCGATGTCACAATACTTTCATACCCGTCTCTGTGACATTACAGCACAGGGATACTGCACACATTGATGTCACACTACATGCATAACCTTCTCTGTGACATTACAGCACAGGGATACTGCACACAGTGATGTCACAATACATGCATACCCTTCTCTGTGACATTACAGCACAGGGATACTGCACACAGTGATGTCACACTATATGCATACCCTTCTCTGTGACATTACAGCACAGGGATACTGCACACAGTGATGTCACACTACGTGCATAACCTTCTCTGTGACATTACAGCACAGGGATACTGCACACAGTGATGTCACACTACATGCATACCCTTCTCTGTGACATTACAGCACAGGGATACTGCACACAGCGATGTCACACTACATGCATACCCTTCTCTGTGACATTACAGCACAGGGATACTGCACACAGTGATGTCACACTACATGCATAACCTTCTCTGTGACATTACAGCACAGGGATACTGCACACAGCGATGTCACACTACATGCATAACCTTCTCTGTGACATTACAGCACAGGGATACTGCACACAGTGATGTCACACCACATGCATAACCTTCTCTGTGACATTACAGAACAGGGATACTGCACACAGCGATGTCACACTACATGCATACCCTTCTCTGTGACATTACAGCACAGGGATACTGCACACAGTGATGTCACACTACATGCATAACCTTCTCTGTGACATTACAGCACAGGGATACTGCACACAGCGATGTCACACTACATGCATACCCTTCTCTGTGATATTACAGCACAGGGATACTGCACACAGTGATGTCACACTACATGCATACCCTTCTCTGTGACATTACAGAACAGGGATACTGCACATAGCGATGTCACACTACATGCATACCCTTCTCTGTGACATTACAGCACAGGGATACTGCACACAGCGATGTCACACTACATGCATACCCTTCTCTGTGACATTACAGCACAGGGATACTGCACACAGCGATGTCACACTACATGCATAACCTTCTCTGTGACATTACAGCACAGGGATACTGCACACAGCGATGTCACACTACATGCATAACCTTCTCTGTGACATTACAGCACAGGGATACTGCACACAGTGATGTCACACCACATGCATAACCTTCTCTGTGACATTACAGAACAGGGATACTGCACACAGCGATGTCACACTACATGCATAACCTTCTCTGTGACATTACAGCACAGGGATACTGCACACAGCGATGTCACACTACATGCATACCCTTCTCTGTGATATTACAGAACAGGGATACTGCACACAGCGATGTCACACTACATGCATACCCTTCTCTGTGACATTACAGCACAGGGATACTGCACACAGTGATGTCACACTACATGCATAACCTTCTCTGTGACATTACAGCACAGGGATACTGCACACAGCGATGTCACACTACATGCATACCCTTCTCTGTGATATTACAGCACAGGGATACTGCACACAGTGATGTCACACCACATGCATACCCTTCTCTGTGACATTATAGCACAGGGATATTGCAAACTAAGGCCAAACACAGATGAGCCAGTTCAATGTGAGAAACTTGCTGCGTGTGGCAGTGTGAGTTCCCGTTGTGACCTCTGCTCCTCTGCCAGGATTACACAGCATTATAAATCATTGTACTGTCAGATTAGACATCATCATGGTAAGAGGTCTCTCTCTATGTAGAAGGTGACCGCACGATATAAGAAAAAAGCATAGCATGCTGTTACATGAGGCATCTTAATGTCCACATAGAGGGGTAGTCTATGTCACCTTCTGGGTATGCTCACATGGCAGATTCTGCCGCTGTCAGAATCCGCCCCATATACTGCGGCAGAAACGGCTATGGTTTCTGCCAGGGTTGTTGACTTTAGATGCCGCCAATCTGTTTGCCGTTAAACCTCGAGCAGACACTTGCCGCAGCCTCGTATGGTATCTGTCAGCCCACCATGTGAAGAGGGGACGTGGGCCTTCTCGTTGCCGTCATAGTTGGACTATATCGCTGCCTGCCACTGGAAAGAATAGGAGGCAGACAACATGTGGCCTCTGCTGGAATTTCGGAACAGAGTCCACGCCAAAATTCCAGCGGCGTAAACCACAACGTGAATGTTCTCTTTGATGCTCTGTGCTGATTCCAACTGCTAAGGGAGGGCATGCATATTGGTACCCAGGGGCATAGCTATAAGCTCATAGGCCCTGGTGCAAGAGTTCAGCTTGGGCCCCGTCCCTCAGTGCTTGTTGGCAAGGGGCAGGGGAGCACATAGCCTTCCTGCTGCCTGGGGCAAACATTGAAAGGGCACCCCCTCATGCCAAATTCATAATCTAACCCCTTCCCTCCAGCCAGAGGGGTAAATTGACCAGTATGCACTTTCTATAATGCCAGTGTCTTATGTGGCACAAGGGTCTTTGGGCCCCCTCTGGCTCCTGGGCCCAGTAGCGACTGCTACCTCTGCACCCCCTATAGCTACGCCCCTGTTGGTACCCTGAATGGTACAGCGTTACAGTCTTTGATGCCAGAGGAGCATATTATGAAGGTACCAATATTTTGGCGCTATGGTCCTCCATCAAGCAGGAGGATGGCGGTAAATGGAGCCGGCGAGGCTCCTGGAGGAGAGGTTTATTGGCCCTTACAGTAACCCTTCAGGGAGGAGAAGCACTGTATAATCCGGTGTTACTACAGAGGAGACCCCTAAGGGTATGAGGACCAGTAGTAAATAAAGTATGATAGGTGGGGGGGTCCTATTAATGATTTCTCATTAGACCCCAGAGCTACTAGTTACACTTCTGGTATTAAAGCTTGGTCACTGGCATTATGTGGGCACTGTATTGAAGCACTATGCGATGACTATGGCTCTATAGATACACATATAGATGATAGGCATGTGTCGTGGGCGTGGTCTATACACGAGGGGCGTGGCCAGGGTGCCGCCTCCAGTCCCCCCAGCCCCATAGTAGTGTATGGGGGCTGCGCGGTGCACACGGGGCCTGTCAGGCCGCCGCTGGGTGTTCCCTCCCCTCCTCCTCCCTGCACCAACCGCTAAACCCCCTCCCACCACAGCTGAGGAGACACACCGCCGCCCTCCCCCACCTCACACATCAGCAGCTCTGTGCTCCACACACCGGCGGGCGGAGAGCGCAGGACGGGGGACGCTGAGGAGACGAGCCGGGGGATGACAGCAGACGGCCCGAGGACCTGACACAGCCGCCGCCGTGTCCGAGAGGAGCTGTGAGTGCCCATTGTGTGGGGTAGCCTCCGGTCACACTGCTGGGGCTGGCAGCAGGTCCACAGACCGCTGCTGACCATAGATGGAGTGGATTTGGGCAGGAGGTGACCCATAGGGACAGCCACTAATAATAATTGTAAGGGGATTATACCAGGATGGTCAGACCTGTGAAATGTTGGGGGTGGTAGTCTTTACAGAAAATTAAAGGGGTTGTATAAACAAAAGAAAAAAAACAACTTTATATTTTACCTGGTGACATCACATGATGTCACTATACGTGAAACGTCACCGCATCTGACTAGGCGGGCATCACTATGGATGGCGCCAGATTTCTGAATAGACGAGCTAGTGGGACGATTGGGGGGCTGATGTAATAGATTCTGGGGGCTTCAGAGTATGAGGCGGCAGTAATCACTGACACGTTCTTCGTGTTAGTGCTGCCCGCTCTGGTATAGTACCCACCAGCGATGAGGTCGCGCCCTTTATAGCAATGTGCCCATTATGAATGACCCTTCCGGTAATAATTAATCTGACGGCGGCGCCCATGGCTGTCCTGGACGTGTCCTTGCCCTTTATAAACGGCCGCCCAGTCTAAAACTAGTGATATTCCCCAGACGTTCCCTTATCCCCACCCTGGAGGTTACTGCTCTTATATTAACCTTACGTGACTCGGATTCCGTAAAACGAGCTTAAAGGCGCAGTACGCTTGCCTCTTGTCTGGATCTCAGTTTTTTGGGGAGTTGCTATTCATGCCCGTACAATGGGAAGGATTCTTCAGTACGCCGGGATGTCACAGGCAGGAGGACCGCAGCGAGCTCAGACAGACGTTGCATCTATTATTCATGCTGCTGAGTATCCGAGGAAAAGAAGGCGCCGCTTCTCCTTGAATGCACCTATTGAGCTGCATGGAAATCCATGGAAGTCAGTGGAAGGACCAGCAATCGGGTTATTATGTATACAGCCTGCAGGGCGGGGCAGGAGATGGCACAAATCCAGCCTGATGTGAGGTGCTATCAGGGTCGAACTGGCCCACCGGAGCATCCTCCGGTGGTCCCATGCTCTGATATCATGGTGGCCCCTAAAGGTCTAGGACAAAGAAATCTATTTGGGGCCAATTACTTGTTACTAGGGTCTATTTCAGGAATCGGCAACCAAAACTACAACTCTCAGAATCCTACGTTCACAGAAGTGTGCATGCTGGGAGTTGTAGTTTCACAGCAGCTAGAGTGCTAAACGTTGCTGATCCACGGTCTATTTCTTTTATTCAAACCCTGTTAGACTTTATTAGTGATACAGGGGTCGGGCCCAAGGAACCCCAGTCCGACACTGGGAGGAAAATGACTGATCATCCACCTTGGGAGCCGTAGTGATGCTGACCTTTGTGACAGCTGCAAGTCGGGGCTTTTAAAGGGGTCTTCCCGCGAAAAATATTCTACTTTTCTAACCAGCACCTTTTGTAATTGCATGCAATTAAACATCTATCCACTGATATCCATCTGTATAGCGCCACCTGCTGTTTGCTCTTTTTCGAATTTTTCTGTCCTGCGTACTGAGATGGAAGCACGTGACGTGCTCTGTTCCATCCTTCCGCTGCAGCAGAAAGGACACCCCCTCCTGAGCTGCCAGTCTGAAATAAATCCAGCAGAGCAATAATGTTTTTCTATTGCACTCAGGGCTCTGAGCCGTCGGTGACATTGGCGCGGCGATGGTGATGACGTCAGTGGTCAGCTGAGCCCTTCAGAAATGTGCTGCATGTCATTTTAGACAGAGACTGGCAGATGACTGACGTTACCCCCTACAGAAGGGAAATGAGAAGCAGTTTAGATTTGGTGTCTGGCGGCTGCTTATCTCCCTCTCCCCCTGTAATAACATGTATGTGGAATTGGGGAGGGTTGGCATACTCTTGCTCCGTTAACGCTGCCCAAAGACACAGCTATTTTTAGGAAATTGAGCTACATCCAAAAACAACATACTTTATGAAGCAAGGAGCCTAAACGGCATATGGCACCCGTCTGCCTTCCTGGAATGCATACGTTGTACCGTACTGTCTGTGCGTAAGCGTGACCACGAGATATATAGTCTACAGCAATGTCCTCTGGAGGTACAACGTTGGGAGTGATCCAACACCAAGCGTCTCTGGTCCGTCCAGACAGAGCGGGAAAAAAACCACAGTGAAGTCCGTATATTTCACCCGATGCATTGTAAAGGGTGACATCCGCTCTAACAATTCGCACCCTAATTTGACATGCTGCAGATTTAGAGTCCGCACCACGGGTCAGTCTGTGTGGGTTCTGGGATGGATGAGATTTGCCACCACTGAAACGCACTGCTAGATCCAGATGGAAAATGTGACTGCCCCATGTGAGCATAAAATATCTATCCTCAAACAATCCCTAGGTGAAAGCGTTAGGATACTTCTGACCTATCCTCAGGGCAGGGGGTCTGACTCCCAGAACGCCCACGATCAGCTGGTTGTGCCCTTCAGTGTGTACCTGCATGCTGGTGAATGGGACAGTTGTAGTTGCCCTGCACCTCTGCTACAAGGAAGACGGCAGGTAAACACTAAAGATAGTCCTCTTCAAGCGGCTAATCGTCCGGGAGTCGGACACCCACCTATATGATATTGATGACCTATCCTGACACCGCACAACCCCTTTAAGGCTGGCTGTACATGAGATGCCTGTCAGTCAGACAGCAGCGATCTGACACTTGTGTTGAGGTCGAGTAGAGGAGAGTAAGCTCCTGCTGTGATACACCTCTAGCAGCGGCTTATGTACTCAAGACACAAAAGGATCAGGCATGCTGAAATCCAACTGTCTTATCTTTAGTCCACCGAGAGTGAAGCAGCTGCCAGCGGTACTGTTCATGAGATAAGGATCTGTTTGGAACGAGGCACCACAAGGACTGTGCCCGACAACTATGAGAAAAAATCAGTCTAATTTACCCTAACGCTAAAATCCTCCAGCAGAGGAACGGTCAACCAGAGTTCATCACCTCCAGCATAGCCCGACACTACCTTTCCCCACTGGAGCCCATTGACCATAATCCGGCCTGTTTCCGGCATTCGGCCAGACAAGAACCACTGCAAGCACTGTTTTTTGTCCTGCCAAATCCCAGCACTAATTCCGGAAACAGGCCGGATCCCAGCCAGGTCCCATTCTAGTCAATGGGCCTGGCCAGATACCATAAACTCCGGCAGGCTGTTCCTTTGCTAGAAGATTTTAGCGCTAGGGTGAAACTAGCCTAACCTGGTAGATTAAGCTCTCCTTGGGTTTCTGTCTATAACGCTGGCTTGTGTCTTTCTAAGACCGTGTCTTCTCAGTCATGCTAAATCTCTAGATGCCCATCGTGACCAGCTGTAGAAGCTCATTCATCCTGATTCCTGAGTGCCGGCGGTGGTGACCATCCCTATAATCTTCCCAGTTATTACATGGCTGTGCAGTACTACAGCTTTCTTATGCTCTTTTCACATCTATATTACCTTGTGACCATGATGTACCTTCAATGCATCTAATATTTTTCCAATGTCTGATTTTTTTTTAGGAGGAAGATTTGGCTCCGTTCCTGCTGTCATCAGTGATGAGTGGGTCCCACACAGCTGTTGCTCCGTTGACCCCTTGCATGGAGGGATTGCCTCCTCTGCCAAAGAGCCTTAGTGGTCTGCTAAACTCAAGTGGAGGGTCAGGCTGGCGAGACCTGGAGAGAGTCTACGCGCAGAAGTCTCGCATTCAAGATGACCTAAGCCGGGGAGGGTCAAGTGGCAGCTCTCAAGCTCACCCAAAGCCGCCAAACTTAGACGCAGCTCTGGCTTTACTTCGGAAAGAAATGGTGAGTTAACCCATTACTGCCTACATGCAGGCAGATACATGTCCTCTGTGATAATAACCAAGCATTTAGGGTTAATGCCCTACACACTTGATTATGTATGAGATGGTTTCAGTGCAAGTGTTTAGTAATCTCATTAGATTTCTGCTCTGAAGTGACCCTATAGTGAGGGACACTGCCGAATCTCCACAAGAATGTCTCCACCGTCGATCCAAACTTTTGGGGACAGTAAGGATGGAGCTACACCCAAACAGCTGCTCAGCGGGGTGTCGGAGGATAGGCCATCACTTACAGTAGTAAAAGCTGGACAGCCTCTTTAAACCCGCAGCATGTCAATTTATGTTGTAGATATCTGCTTTGGATTTCACCTTTGCAACACATTGGGTGAAATCTGCAGCAAAATCCACACAATTAGTTCTGGGTGTTGCTGCTGTGGATTTCGGCGTGGTCGACCTTCAGGGGCGTATTCCGAAGCGGCAGTTTTGTTGCAGAACTTTCTGCGGCTGCCCTATGTGTCTAAAGAACTGAAATCCAAGCACATACTGCATTCTGGAATGGGTTTTTTAGTCGCAGACATTTCTACGACAAATCTGCTGCTCATGAACTTGGCCTGACGATAATTTCACAGGTTGTAGGCAGAACATGGTTTTCTCACAATTTTTGCAAAACTGCCACAAAATGATGCAGGTTTCCTGCAGTTTTACACAACTCATGTCAGAAAGCTTTATTTTACCTAGTCGACAAACTCGCCCTAAGGCCTCATGCACATGACCGTTGTTGTGTCCGTTGTTCCGTTTTCCGTGATTTTCTGCAGACCCATTGACTTTCAATGGGTCCGTGGAAAACTCGGCTAATTCACCGTTTGTCGGCCGTGTTTCCAGTCCGTGAAAAAAAATAGGACCTGTCCTATTTTTTTTTTTCACGGACAATGGTTCGTGGACCCATTCAAATCAATGGATTCCATGAAAAAAACACGGATGCACACATGTCATCCGCATCAGTTATTTTTTTTTCCCTATCATTTGCATGGCAAACTAAATTTAGATTTTTTTTTTTTTTACTTTCCTTCATGTTTGGAGATCCTCCAAAAATAAAGGAAGACACACGGAAACAAAAACGGACACGGATCGCTAAAAAATACTGTCGTGTGCATGAGGCCTTAGATTACTGGGACGCCTCACTGGATTGTAAATGTCTGGAAGATGGACTACAGAGACTATGAGAGGACTTTTATCAAGACTAGCCTTTCTAATGTATTTTGTGGTGGCATAAGATGTGCCCAAGAAGCTCATGGCCCCTTAAAGGGGTTGTCTCGCTTCAGCAAATGGAGTTTATAATCTAGACAAAGTTAATACAAGGCACATACTAATGTATTATGGGTGTCCATATTTCCTCCTTTGCTGGCTTGATTCATTATACACTACTCATTTCCATGGTTACCACCACCCTGTAATCCAGCAGCAGTGGCCGTGCTTGCACACTATAGGAAAAAGTGTCGGCCTCTCGGGTAGTCAGGATCGTGGGAGCTCACATAGACTGGTACTTCTTTCTATAGTGTGCCAGCACGGCCACCACTCATTGATTGCAGGGTGGTCATAACCATGAAAACGAGCAGTGTATAATGTAATGGAAAAATGAATCTAGCCAGCAAAGGAAGCAATATGGACAATAACAATACATTAGTAAGTGCCCTGTATTCATTTTATCTACATTATAAATGCCATTAGCTGAAGTGAGACAGCCCTTTAATAATTTTGCCTCCTCTTGGCAGGTCTGTGCACCCTAATCCAAAATTTACACCAGCTGGGAGCTGGAGTAGATTTCCAATGTGACATACAGCAGAAGACTACTGTTAGGGTCCATTCACACGTCCGTAGTGTATTGCGGACAAGAATAGGACACGTTTTATTGGTTTCCGGAGCCGCGGACCGTAAGATCGGGGTCGCGCTCCGGAAATACGGATGCAGACAGCACACTGTGTGCTGTCCAAATCCATTCCTGCCCCATAGAGAGTGAATGGGACCGCACCCATTCCGCAAATTTGCGGAACAGATGCAGACCTATTCTGCGGACATGTGAATGGAGCCTTAGTAGTCTTAAATTGGCTTTTTCCACATGGTGGCGAGCGTGGCAGGCAAAAAGTTGCACATTTTTTAACAAATCTTGGCTTGCTCAAAAATGAGCAGCCCTTTGAGGCTACTACTCTGGCTCAGGGGGCCTAAAGGGGTTGTCCAGGAAAGATTGATGACCTATCCACAGGTCATCGGCGGGGACCTGAGTTCCGGCACTCCTGCCGATCAGCTGTTTCTGGTCGTATAGTGGCAGTGCTTGGTATTGCAGCTCAACCTCATTGACTTGAATGGGGCTGAGCTGTAACTATAGGCCATGTGACCGATGTACGGCGACGTCACAGGGGCCAGGAAGAGGCTGCAGCGCTCCTCTTCATCGTGGACTCCCACCTATCTGATATACAGTCATGTGAAAAAATTAGGACACCCTTTGAAAGCATGTGGTTTTTTGTAACATTTTTAATAAAAGGTTATTTCATCTCCGTTTCAACAATACAGAGAGATTAAAGTAATCCAACTAAACAAAGAAAACTGAAGAAAAGTCTTTTCAAGATCTTCTGTAAATGTCATTCTACAAAAATGCCTATTCTAACTGAGGAAAAAGATAGGACACCCTTGCCCCTAATAGCGAGTGTTACCTCCTTTGGCTGAAATAACTGCAGTGAGACGGTTCTTGTAGCCATCTACCAGTCTTCGACATCGGTCTGAGGAAATTTTACCCCACTCCTCAATGCAGAACTTTTTCAGCTGTGAGATGTTTGAGGGGTTTCTTGCACGTACAGCCCTTTTCAAGTCACCCCACAGCATCTCAATGGGATTCAAATCTGGACTTTGACTTGGCCATTCCAGGACTCTCCATTTCTTCTTTTTCAGCCAATCTTTGGTTGATTTACTAGTATGTTTTGGGTCATTGTCATGTTGCATGGTCCAGTTCCGCTTCAGCTTTAATTTTCCAACTGATGGTCTCACATGTTCTTCAAGCACCTTCTGATACACAGTAGAATTCATCGTGGATTCTATGATGGTGAGCTGACCAGGTCCTGCTGCAGCAAAGCAGCCCCAAACCATGACACTTCCACCTCCATGCTTCACAGTTGGTATGAGGTTCTTTTCTTGGAATGCTGTGTTTGGTTTACGCCAAACATGTCCTCTGCTGTTGTGTCCAAATAATTCAATTTTGGACTCATCTGTCCAAAGAACATTATTCCAGAAGTCCTGGTCTTTGTCAACTTTATCTCTGGCAAATGTCAGTCTGGCCTCGATGTTTCTCTTGGAAAGCAAAGGTTTCCTCCTTGCACACCTCCCATGCAAGTTAAACTTGTACAGTCTCTTTCTGATTGTAGAGGCATGTACTTCTACATCAACAGTAGCCAGAGCCTGCTGTAGTTCTCGAGATGACACTTTAGGGTTTTTGGAGACCTCTTTTAGCATCTTGCGGTCTGCTCTTGGGGTGAACTTGCTGGGGCGACCAGTCCTGGGCATGTTGGCAGTTGTTTTGAAAGCCCTCCACTTGTAGACTATCTTCCGGACAGTGGAATGGCTGATTTCAAAATCTTTTGAGATCTTTTTAAATCCCTTCCCAGACTCATAGGCTGCTACAATCTTTTTTCTGAAGTCCTCTGACAGCTCTTTTGCTCTCACCATGGTGCTCACTCTCACTTCAACAGTCAGGAGCACACCAAACTAAATGTCTGAGGTTTAAATAGGGCAAGCCTCATTCAACATGCAGAGTAACGATCTACTAATTATGTGCACCTGGTGTGATATACCTGTGTGAGATCTGAGCCAATTTAAGAGGGAATACATGTGAGGGTGTCCTATCTTTTTCCTCAGTTAGAATAGGCATTTTTGTAGAATGACATTTACAGAAGATCTTGAAAAGACTTTTCTTCAGTTTTCTTTGTTTAGTTGGATTACTTTAATCTCTCTGTATTGTTGAAACGGAGATGAAATAACCTTTTATTAAAAATGTTACAAAAAACCACATGCTTTCAAAGGGTGTCCTAATTTTTTCACATGACTGTAGGTCGTCAATATAAATTCCTGGATAATCTCTATAATCTCCACGTTTCTGCATTTTTGCATTGGTGTCATCCCATGAAGTACAGAATGTTTCTTTGTGCTACTCTCAATAAACCTGTGTCTCTTGCTTCTCAGATTGAGTGGTTACTACCAAGTAATTTAGTGGGATGAAGGTCTTAGCCTGGAATAGTAAACCCTATAAGGCCGAGTCCCTTGTATTACGGATCACGAGACGCATGAATCATTTCAGTAAAGTGAAGGTAGAGCTATTGTTCACAGACGGCTGTCAAGCCCAGTGCCAGAGACTTAGGTAGAGTAAGAAGATTGAGAAACAGGATCTGCTATTTTTATCCACGGGCTCTTATGAGGAACATATGTGCCAGGTCGTTAACGGCTCAAGATAGCCAAGTGCCACCCATATAATTGGGAGATGAGAATGACGCATCCATTGCAAAGGCTTATTAAAATCCCAATAGTTAATTAAGAGCATGATTAACAATCTGCTTATATCCTGGTGTCACGCTGTGAAATCTCTGTCAGGACCACCGTGGCACAGGTCGGCAGCACAGTGTTATGATGGGTGGGTGACAGGGCGGTGAAGGGTCCACACTTGTATCCTGTGCATTGCATTGACAGGATTTGCACATTTTCTCCCCGAGTTCCTGCACAGATGCATTGTGAGAGTCAAGTGAGCCACTTTCAGTAAAACGATGGGATATCCGTAGTATACGTGACCTAATTGTTTTACCATTCAGTAGGATATGTCCTGCTATTGTCAATTTTTTTAGCTTTTTAGTGTATTGTGTTGAGACAATGTGCAGAACTGCCCATATATCGTGCCTGCATGCAAGCTGTTTGCTATTTAGTATGGGTGGGGGAACATTTTTGTAAAAAGGACCAGGATGGGTTAAAAATGAAAAACAATTATACTCTCCTAACCGATCTGCTACCATGCCGTCTCTGCTCTGGTGCCTGATGCTCTCCAGTTCCTGAACAGGAAAGGAAATCGGATGCCACAGCGGTGGCCCACCTCGGCAGGTGATTTTACTAAGTGCCAGCCACTTTCCCCACTGGCCTAAGGTTTCATACTTGCCTGCTCCCTGTAGCTCCAGTCCTCTGCCCTGCCTTCAGTGTCTCCATGTTGTGGACCAGCATGGTCATGGTCACATGCTCAGCTGCAACCAGTAACTGACTTCAGCGGGGATGTGCTGCTTGTAGCCACATCACTGCTGAAGCCTGTGACCTAGACCATGCTGACCACTGCGGGGACCGGATCATGAAGACACAGAGGCAGTGCGGAGGACCGGAATGGCAGGTCGCAGGTAAGTATGAATCCTTAGCTTAGTAGGGCAGGCTGCCCCTACATAGGAAATGTTATTACTGGAGAACCCCTTCTTATTGACCGCTCAGTCTTTTGTCGTGGCTGTTTAAGATGGAGAGGAGCACTTCGGTGAGCACCCGTCCTCTACAAACCAATTGTAACTAACAGCAGCTTTTTGCTCTATCAGAGGTAGCTCTGAATCCAGCCGTTAACCCTTTATTGCTTAAGTCTGTCTCTGCGGCATGATCAAAGGGCATTTCCCCCTCTAATTGGATCCCAGTGATCTGATCAGAGGCTGGGCAAGCCTGATGGGGCACAGTAGTATTACCCTAACCACTGCCTGTGCTGTACAGAACATAGTGTATTGGCTTACAGGAGTATGCTAATACATTAGAAGTATGAAATAATTTTCAGATAGGAGTTTCTTAATGGAATTTAAAAATATGCAGAAGAAAAATGCTTGCAAAAATAATAAGCACTTATTTTACATAAGATACAGTTTATTGCAGATAAATTACGTAAAAGTAAAAAAAAAAAAAAAAAAAAAATACATTTATTAGATATCCACATGACCAAAGTAACCTGAACAACTATCCTAACAGGTTATTCTGGGTAAAATATGCACAGTGTGAAAAAAGCAATATTGTCAAAAATTGCACTTTCTATATTTGCAGTGCAAAAAAATATGTAGATTACAAAGTAATCACGATGTACTCTCAAACAGCGCCAAAAATGCAATTTCTCCTGCATAAAACTAGTCCTTATACTGCGATTTTAATCCAAAAATAGTTATGGCTGCATAAACATGGAACACCCTTAAAACTTAACTTTTAGTATCTACAACAATAGCTACAAACCCTCCAACACAAACCACATAACAGTAAAATAGGAAAACAAGATGGAAGAGATACTCTGCCATTCCCGGGTACTCTGCCATTCCCTGCCTGTGCAAAAGCGGCCTGATCTAGTTAGGGGGAGCTCACATCACCATGATCTTTCCATTTTTCTGATCCGACAGAAAAACAAAGGGAGAGAATGGATCCCGCAGTACTTTTTTTTTTTTTTTTTTTTTTTTAAAGTACTGCGGGATCCGTTCTCTCTCTTTTTGTTTTTCTGTCTGATCAGAAAAATGGAAAAATCATGGTGATGTGAGCTCCCCCTAACTAGATCAGGCCGCTTTTGCACAGGCAGGGAATGGCAGAGTACCCGGGAATGGCAGAGTATCTCTTCCATCTTGTTTTCCTATTTTACTGTTATGTGGTTTGTGTTGGAGGGTTTGTAGCTATTGTTGTAGATACTAAAAGTTAAGTTTTAAGGGTGTTCCATGTTTATGCAGCCATAACTATTTTTGGATTAAAATCGCAGTATAAGGACTAGTTTTATGCAGGAGAAATTGCATTTTTGGCGCTGTTTGAGAGTACATCTTGATTACTTTGTAATCTACATATTTTTTTGCACTGCAAATATAGAAAGTGCAATTTTTGACAATATTGCTTTTTTCACACTGTGCATATTTTACCCAGAATAACCTGTTAGGATAGTTGTTCAGGTTACTTTGGTCATGTGGATATCTAATAAATGTATTATATTTTTTTTTTTTTTTTTTTTTTTTAAATGGGTGGGGGGAGAGATCTCAGGCAGAAATTGCTCATGCCAAATGTGCATGGATCCCTTTTTTGATAGAATTTTTTTTATTTTTTATGTTCTTCTCACAAGAATGGAAAAATCCCGGAGATGTGAACTCCCCCTTCCATGTAAACCTGCATTTGATGGGTAGTTTGAGTTCTGCAATCCCAGTTATGGATCCCTTCTGGTAAAGAATTTATTAGAGAAGTGGTAATCATGCAATTCCCTAATCTGTCACAGGGGGGTGGCTGGTCCCTGTATTCTCACTCATCCCGTTCATGTGTAACACTTTGAAGTAAAATAAAGGCGCTCCCCTACAAAGAAAATCTTTTCCCAGCCTGGCTTCCTGTAGTGCAGTCATGCCGCACACCCCTCACCCAGCTGGCAGTGCACATATCGGAATCTGTCATCTGGAACGCCAGGGCTTTATGAGCCTTTCACATAAGGGTCATTAGGCTTTGGGACTTGTAGGTTTTATTCTTTTCAAGGGGCCTATGGGTAATTCCCCTCCCATCATTGGGCTTTAAAGGGGTGTCCAAATTAAGGTGAAACTTGCTAAACGGCTGGGAAGCTGTTAAAATAATAAAAGAAGGTATACTTACTGGTTCAAACCCACTCCAGCGCCACCACTCTGATGCTCCCTGCTACTGCAGCCATGGCATAATTCCCTTTCTGCAGTGTTGAGGTCCCATAGACCACATGTGACCGCTGCAGCCAGTCACCAGCCTCAGTAGTATATGACACGACGCCACTGATGGCAGAGAGTGCTCACAGTGATCATGTGAGATATATGAGAACACCACCACTGCAGCCATGGCATAATTCCCTTTCTGCAGTGTTGAGGTCCCATAGACCACATGTGACCGCTGCAGCCAGTCACCAGCCTCAGTAGTATATGACACGACGCCACTGATGGCAGAGAGTGCTCACAGTGATCATGTGAGATATATGAGAACACCACCACTGCAGCCATGACATAATTTCCTTTTTCCAGTGATGAGGTCCCATACAACACGTGTGACTGCTGCAGCCAGTCACTGGCACAAGACCACTGATGGTGGTGTTCGCTTGCAGTGGTCACGTACTATTCTATTGGAACACTACCACGGAAGCCATGTAACCAAAGCCTAGCCAGGAGAATTGGAGCAGCGGTGCTGGAGCAAAAGCGGCTTGAACCCATAACTTGTTTTATTATTTCTAAACCCTTTCCTGCCATTAAAGCAATTTTTGTTTCACTCAGACGACCCCTTTTAAGTTACTTTATTATTATATTACTGAAATAGCGCCTCCACCAAACTCCCTAATTAGCCCTCTTCATGATTCTACTTTACCCAATTACATTTTAACCTGATTACCTCTATGCCGAAGTAAAAAAAAAAAAAGAGCAAGAAATGAGCCTTTTCTTCAGTGACCGGACGCAATGTGACGGTGTCCTTGTGAGAAAGCATTGTAAGCGGCCTGTCACTGGGTGAGGGACAGGTAAAATTGGGGCATATAAGCCCCGCCCAGAAACACACAATTTTCGGACCAGGACAGCGCAATTTTGCCTGGACTGTTTTTGAAAATCGGGGAGAGTCCCGGCAAATTTGGGACAGTTGGCAGCCATGGGACTGATATAACTGAAAACGTGCAGCCATGGATGACAGGTGCCAGGAGAATCTCTCAATGGCAGCTTGATGGCGATCTGCTGTTGTCACCCAATGCACACCTGAGCCGCTACTAGGGGTTATTTTATTATGCACACTGCCAGACAAAATAGCAGTGCCCTCAAATGGTCTGAATTCATGTGGTAACACAGAGGGAGTCGGTCAACACCAAACTCCCTTTTAAACTGCCCCGCGGTGCCTGGTCGGGCTAGTCTTTTTGTAGAAAACACAATGGAGGTTCACAATGCAAATGTGAACACAGCTGTATATGTCCATAGGCTTCACATTGCTAAGCAATAGAAGTTACCATTGGACATTAAAAATGTATCTCCATCCGAATTTATTTGACATTACTAAATAGTCATCTGTCACAATTGATTAGATCTTGTATCTTTTTCTTTAGCGTTTATTGCAGACCAAACCAGAAGTCAATATGTGAATTACTGATGTAATTGTCTGGGTAGTAAGTGGATACCAGGGTAAAAGCGTTCCATGGGCAAAAAATCAATATGCATATGCAACAGCATTTCTTTAACCTCTTCAAGACCGGGTATTTTTTTTTTTTTGTTTATTTTTATTTTTTTACTCGCAGCCTTTAGAAAGCCATAACCCCCCCATTTATATAGCCTTATGATGGCTTACAATGTAGTGGGAAGCGGGAAAAAATAATTCCAAATAGGGTGGAATGATACAAAATCGATAAAAACTATTATTTTTTTATATACAGCTTTCCCTAGATGGTAAAACTGACCCGTTTCTTTCATTCTGTGTTTAGTAAGATTACAACAATGCCACATATGTATAGTTCATCATCCTCCATGACGGCATACCATGAGAGATGACCCGCCTCCATCCAGGTAGGGACAGGAAGAAAAAATTTGACCCTCCTCCGGCTCCTCCTCAGTGTCTTCCTGTCCCTCCAGATGGGAGTGAGGAGAGGAAGACAATTCAAGAAAAAAAGTGTTAGTCAGGGAACTTCCTGAAAAGAAGCCAGGGATGTTTAGAGAATAACCGCAGGGCGCTAGAAGAAGGAAGGACAATGTTGAGAGGGTGAGGGAGGAGAAGGCTGCCGGTCATGGCTGTATATGTGGAGTGCACTCCTATATATGTTTTTGCGATATCGGAGAGTGACTGCTCCTGATGAAGTGGGATGAAATAATACCCTGAAACGCGTTGAGCCTGTGATATCAATAAAGGATTACACCAGAGGTACAAGATGTGGAACTGCCGTTCTTCCTAAGACACTACGAGCGATCCAGGCGAGGGAGGTTCGTTTTTGTGGGTGTCTTGAGCTTATCCCACAAAGCACCTCCCTGGTGAAGTGAGTCCTTGGTTCACAATTTTTATTATAATGATTTTACTTTTAATACTGGATTTCAGGTGGTAACACCTTTCTTTTGATATACAACCGTTAAGAGATATATAAATATATACTTGTTTATATCACCATTGTCGGTCCCTACCTGTCCTCACTTTACACTGTACACATTAGTGGGGTGGCGCCTACATCTGGTTTCTCCTTTTTTCCCCTCCAGATGGGAGATGGGTTATTCCTCATGGCAGTTTCTATGGGTCCGCTTGTGTGAAGGCAGGCAGAGGCAGCTGGATTTATTTCTTCTATGCCTTAACCACATCAGGGAAGCAGGCAGCACCCGTTCCCTATTTGAGTTTCTGAGGTGCTGGGCAGTCTGTTGGTAGGGGACCCTGCTCCTTATCTCCCGCTCTGCGTGCTAGGCGTGGAGGTCCATGTGCTAACCGGACACTCAGAGTTCTTTCGCTCTTGTGAGCGCTCCTCATCGCAACTCGATACATTCGTCGCTTGCGATGACGTCACAGGAAGTTGGATGCGTTCTAGCAAGAACTTTCTGCATGTGTGATGAACGTAGAGGGGGCGGAGCTTAATTTGGCATGCAGATCAAGCAGGAAATGGCCCTCTGATCTGAGGTCTGCAGGTAAGAGATATTTAAAGGGGACGGAGGTTCAGAGGCCGGACGATTATATTCAGACGATAACGATATTAAGAAATGTATTGCGTTAACGATATATCGCGATAAATACCCGTTTTAAAAGAAAAAATTACAAGGAGATGTTATACTGTATGGGGGGGCAGCCACAAGGAGACGTTATACTGTATAATAATTATACCATAAACTTTAGGTTATGGGTGACTACCTACCAACCAAAATCCAGTACGGTGGCCCAGATTTGTTAATCCTATTGATAGTGTAAATTTAGGGTGCCTGATTTATAGGCAGTGCAGGTGCCGATAGACCTGTACCAGATTTATTGCAGTGGTGCAGGAATAGACACTTTTGTCTGACTCTATCAACTATTGAGTGGCTTACTCTCAGACAGATTTTTACACCAGAATTTTAGTGCAGAATGGCATATCTTAGACACTGCCCCTTTCATGTGAAGCCTCTCTTGTCGAGCTTGTCAGCAAGAAGGGTAGAAACCCCAGATGCGCCAAATTGTGCCAGTTTTTAGACAGATTTTGGGCACATTGAGGGAGATTTATCAAAATTGGTGCAAGGGAAAACCAGCTTTGAATTTCACCTTTTTATTTTCCAAAGGAACGCTGAAAAATTTAAGGTGGAGTCTGGTTGCTATGGGCTGGGCACCAATTTTCCTTTGCACCAGTTTTGCTAAATCCTTTCCAATGTGTAAGATATATTTGCAGTTACCTACTACCTTGGATTTACCGTATCTTGTGTATGGCCAACGTTACTATATTAAAAGGAAAAAAACCTCTGTGATAGAAGTGAGATTTTGTGCGTTTCCCATATCTAATACAGGTTTTCTGTTGCATTGTGTCTTCTCAGGTTGGGTTGAGACAGCTTGACATGTCTCTCCTCTGTCAGTTGTATTCACTCTATGAATCCATCCAGGAATATAAAGGTGCTTGCCAGGCTGCCTCCAGTGCAGAATGCACGTACGCCATGGAAAATGGATTTTTTGATGAAGAGGAAGAGTATTATCAAGAAGCTGGTGCCCTCCATAAAGGTGCCAGGGAAGACTCTGAAGGAAACCTCACTCTCTCAGTACCTCCTCTTTCTAACGATGACTGGATATTGGAGAATATTTAATTTGCCATGCATCAGGAAGGCATCTCCTGAATTTTTCTAAGCATGCTTCCCAGGAGTTTTTTTCTCTTGGGAAGTGTTTTCTTATCATTTAAACATTTTCTTTTACGTTTATAAGGACTGTTCTGTTCTGGCCCACCATTGCTGGTGGTGATAATGCTGTAAGCAACGTGGAACATTGTCCAAGTGCCTTTAACATCCAAAAGCACTTATAAGAGAGGAAATCATTTTTATAAAAGCATATGCTATGAGTAGCGCTGGAGACTACATAGTAATAGGACATGAATTATACAGGCTTCCATCATCTGCCTTAAATCATTCATTGACAAATGACTTATACTATCAGTTTTACAGGAAGTGCCGAGGAGAAGTTCCTGCATTTCTGAGAATGAGTGGTGAGCTCATCTTTGAATGTCTGAATGTGCCTCAGACAGACTAGAAGGAATTCACAACTAACTTTCTTCACATGGGTTTAATTGACGGGCTTGGTTCATTTTTAATTTGTCACAGGATACACTCAATTTCAGGAGCTTTGCGTGTGTAGAATTTGTAGCAATAACCAGTCAGTGGAGACAGTCAATAGGTTGTGGCCTTGAATGGGTTGTCCGGCCTGTAAAATGTATTTGAAAGCTGACCTAAAAAAAGTGATCCTTGCCTCAGATTCCCTGCTACTCCTTGGCTGATGATTTCCAGCTAATCTCTACATCTTGGTTCCTCTCAACACCCAGAATGTGACTGCTCAGCCAGTCACCAGCTGATGTGGATCATCGCTGTGGCCAGTGATTGGACAAGAAGAGTTTTCCTGTGTGTTGAGAGGTATCAAGAGTGAGGAACCTGGGGGGTGTCCAAGGATTTTTTTAAATATTTTACTGGTCTGACAACCTTTCTAATCCATGTCGATAGAATGCACCATGAGACCTGGTTCACATTTCCGTGTCCATTTGACGTCCATGGAAAATCCATCTGTGAAGATGTCCGTGAAGGATTTGTGTTTGGTACGTGTGTCATCGATTTCGCACGGAATCTTCTAGGCTGAAAATTTAATTTCCAGAGCGTCTCCCACTAATGGTCTGTAGGAACACAGATGCTATCCATGTTGTCAGTGTTTTTTTTTTTTTCACGGAACGATACACTTCATGGGCTGTTTGGTCTGCATCAGAGATGCATTAAAATCAATGGGTACAGCAAACGTTCTTGATTCACTGAAGTATGAATGAGGCCTAATACATACTCCACAGAGCTGTTTTGGTTGTGTGATCACAAAACCAAAATTGCTCCCCTCTAAGATGTTCATATCCCCTAAGGCCAGACACACAAGCGAATTGAATGTGGGGAACTCAACAAAGGGTGTGTCAGTGAGAGGTCCTGGTCTGGTCTCCTCTCCTCTGACAGGATTGCACAGCATTAGGCCCTTATGCACACAGACTTTGCCCGGCCATGGCCGTATTGCGGCCCACAAACAGTGGGTCCGCAATATGCGGGCTCCGTCCATGTGCTCCCAATCCGGAGCTACGGTGCAGAACGGAAGCACTACGAAAGTACTCCGTGATGCGGAATGGCCACGGAATGGTGCTCGTGTATTGCAGATCCGCAAATGCGGTCCGCCCTTACACAGCATTATAAATCAGAGGAGGGGAGGCCAGAATGGGACCTCTCACTGACATGCTGCGAGTTCCTCGCATTCAACTAGTTTGTGTATGTTTGACCTAATACTGTAGTGCATATGGGCATGGCCCTTCCTAATTGAAGGACCCCCTTAGGCCACCTTCACATAGCTGTATTTTAGTCAGTATTTTTCATCAGTAAGCCGAAACTAGGAGTGGATCCTACAGAGAGAAAAACTATAACAGACTGATACGCATGTCTTCCATGTTTCGGATCCAGTCCTGGTTTTGGGTTTACAAACACGAATGAAAAATACTAACCAAAATCTAAAGGCCTAAATTCAGGGGACTGTGTAGGGGTGTTTTTGCTACCATAAACTGTCTGAGTAGTGCCTACCTGTTATTGGCAACCAAAAATGTAAAATCTTCTGCAATTTCAGTCACAACTTTCAGATCAGTCACGCTCCTAGAGATCTGCTGTTCCTGCATGTCTTTGTTGGTGACGGGGCACAGAAAGGCTTTCACTATTATTCTTCAATTCACCTATAGAAGGAATTCACATGCGAGTTACCAGAAAATATTTATGGCAGGATCTCGGTAAATATATTTTTAAGGACATAGATTAGAAAGTTATTGTAAAGCAGAATATAATGTTGCTCCATCCGCGACATTCTTTGGGTGCGTAACCCAGAAATGTCCCATTTAATTGCCTTTTGAAGTGAACTGTTAAGCGCACATACATATAGCAGGGTCTATTCACACGAATTGCACCATATCTGATATTGTATTTTCAGTGGATTTGTGTTCCAGGTCTTTGTTTCTTCATGTGTTAGGCATCTAATTAGCACCTGTATAATGCTGTGGAGGATTCGGTGGGCCTCCTGTATAGAAACAAATACAAAGAGACGTTGGAGATTTTACAACCGATCTGATCACTCCATCCAACCGTATCTGGACAGCGGTAGACGTGGAGAACGGCTCCACTTTTTGCCTGCTCCTATACGTATTTTTAGAGGCCCGCTCATCTTCAGTTCATTTTCTTGTGCATCCTCCAAGCAGTGTTTAATGTTCTGTTGTAGGACACTTTAACTCATATGCTGCTTGCTGTATTCTTGTGTCTCTCTTATTTTCCTCACGCACTTTCCTGTAACGTGTGCTGGTTCCGTTATGCGCTTGTTCCGCACACGTCCATATCACAATGATCCACTCCATCTGTGTTATAGACAAACACATAATTGCACAAAGTCTGCACATTGAGCCTGGCTCATAGAAATATCCATTTGTTTTTAGGACCTCAACATTTCTGCAATCGGCTGAGCAAAAAAAAAAAAAAAAAAAATTGACATTTTGTTACATTGCATTTATTTTATGTATATTTATTTAGAAATGTTAATCGTACATTTTCTCTAATAAAGTAAAGTCATAGTTCATTGTTTGCCATAATTTGTTTCAATGTTAAGTCATTCGTAGGGGCTGTAAAGTAGGTGACATTACAACTCCTGATGAAGAATTCTTCAAACCTTCACTTCAATTCCATGTTTTCTCTACCCACCTCCCATGTTTTAGACACCCGATCTGGTTTGATACTGAAACCCCTCGGCATTTTCTTGTAGGCCTCTAATGTGCAGCAACATAGAAATGTACGTATTTCAAAGCCCTTTTACATGGGTGGATGTACAGGCAATTACCAGGGACAAACTGAACATTCCTGATACTTGCCTGATTGTGAGCAGAGGTGAGAGGAGCATTCACCTGTAGCAATCATCTTCCCTCTGGAGATGAGTGATCACTACAGCTGGTCCCCAGACAGATTGCTTTCTGGCAGTACATCCATGTTTACATAGGGTGATGTGCTGTCAGCAAACCATAATTTTATCTGCCATGTAATAGATCATCATGTGATTGGTGGCATATTTTAAATGGGAAAATTACCAGGTATGAGCAATTGTACAATACTGATAACTACCACGTGGGTACGGTGCCTCAGTGGTTAGCACTGGTGTCTTGCAGCGCTGGTGGCCTAGGTTCGAATCCGACCAAGGACAACATCTTCATGGAGTTTGTATGTTGTCCGCGTGGGTTTTCTCCCATACCCCAAAGACCTACAGATAGGGGACATAAATTGTGAGCCCCATTGGGGACAGCGTGATGCTAAAGCGCTGTGGAATATAAGAGCGCCATATAGGTGTATAAAATAAATAAACTACAACAACCCTTGGGCCTTATCTGTCCAGGGTCTTGGGTAGTCCGTGATAGGAGCAAATGGATAAGGCAGGCTTCATCAATGGCCTGACAGAAGGTTTTGGGAGATCTCAGATAAGCGTACATTCTGACATCAGCTGCATGATGTTAAAGGCCCTTTTACATGGACAGACTGTTATCTGTTGATAACCTAGAAAGTCATTTTATATGTTTTATTAAAGTTCTAGTTTGCACAATCGCTTGTCTTTCTCCCTCTCGTGCCCTTTGTATTATCAATGTCAGATACCTATTTACGCGATGGGATGTACTGCTGACGAATGATTTCTGTGTCTGCGCATAAAAGACACGACAGATTAGCAAGTTCTTTGCCGTTTGCTTCCTACACAGGTTTACGCTGGTCAATGAATGTACGCGATCCTTCCAACAACTGATCGTTATGATCCAGTGCAAAATGCCCTTTACATATCAAAAGTATCATGTTTGATTTACACACAATGTTTTTTCTTTATATGCGTTTTCCTAATAGTATGAATGCTCCATGTCACAGCAGAGTGACTTTTGTATTGGTTTCTTTGAGGTGGGGGGGTTGTATCTGCATCTTGTAGTGAGGTAGGTAGTGTGAACAGTAACTTTTTCCAACTTGTTATGCGGTTGCACAATGTCCCCACGTAGAGAAAACACTGCAGATTTGCGTGAAATTGTCCGCACCGGAATCTGCACATGACTTGAGTGGTTTTGGAAATATCCAAATGGATGTGGATATGGAAAATCTGTGTCCTACTCCCAACGTGGGAACATATCCTAAGGGGATTCTCATCGCAGGCAGTGTGTTTCAGGTTGGAGATGTGGCCAGCCAGGTACTTGCCCTGTACCCAGGAAAATGTGGCGTTACAAGGCGACCATTCCGCAGCTCTTTGCTCCAGCCCTGTGATGGCTAACCTCCGCCACTCCAGCTGTGGTAAAACTACGACTCCCAAGATGCACACTTGCTTGGCTGTTCTCAGAACCCCATATAAATGAATGGAGCATGCTGGGAGTCGTAGTTTCACCACAGCTGGAGTGCCGGAGGTTAGCCATTACTGCCCTAGCCTGTAGAGGCGGAAATCCCTCCCTCCATGATGTCCACTTACCCTAATAATGCATAACGGCTGCACAAATCGGTACCCACATGGAGGCAAAAATGACACATTTTTTCCACTCTGAGATTATTCTTGTGTCATCTGACTAGTGATTTGTGAAGAGGCACAAATAGGCCTGTACCACAAGCGTCTGCCTCTTTTGCTGCACCCAATGACCTTGTTTGCCCTGGCAGCAGCTGCCTGTCTCTGATCCGCAAAGTTAAGTTTACTAATATACAAGTCTTGTTCGTTGGCAGTTTTACCCAGTGTTTTTACTATGCAATACATAATTGTACAATGTGTTCCCTCAGCCTAAGTGCATAACCACATTTATAAACGTTCAACTCTAATTGCCATTTTTCTGCCCAAGCTTCAGGCTTTTTCAAATCCCTCTGTAATAAGTCTCCTCCACTCAGTGGAAAAAAATAGTTTCCAGTAAGTAATGTAACATTAAGGTCTATTGGTTTCCTAAGGGAGACTGGCTTAAAATGTGTTAACCCCTTAGCTAAATGTGTGCAGTAGGTGCCGGCTGTGATTTATTTACCCTATGAGCGCCTTTCATTTTTGCTGTATGAGCCTTATCAGGAACTAGGCTAATATAATAGCTCTGAGATACAGCAGTTCTAGGTCTTTACTCCTGACATAATCATCCATTGGCTTGACGACAAGAAGCCCCTCTAAGCATGGACTACTGCTACCACCAACTTCAACAGGGTCAAAAACGGACACAACTATGGATGAGTGCTACAAATGTAGATCCATATCCCGCAAGGTCCACAAATGAAGGTAGACGCGGTATCGACAGGGGTCCAAGGAGCTGTTGAACATGTTTTGCCATCCAAAGACCATGTTAAAGGAAGAAATCCAATGTCCTCTTGATTAGATACTTTTAGAAGTGTATTTAAAAGAACAGCTTAGTTCCAAGAGGCCTCAGACCAAGGTTCAAGAGCGCTTTTAAAAATGACATTGAGTTCTCAAGCAAATGGGATAAATATACAGTGCCTTGCAAAAGTATTCACCCCTTTGACTCTTTTTTTTCGTGTTTTGGAGCCTCACAACCTGGAATTAACATGGATTGCTTTATGTAATTTACAGAACATGCCGACAACTTCGAAGAGGTTTGTTTTTTATTGCGAAGCAAACAACAAAAGGGACAAAATAACAAACAGTCAATGTGCATAACTATTCACCCCCCTAAAGTCAATACTTTGTAGAGCCACCTTTTGCGGCAATCACAGCTCCAAGTCGCTTTGGATAAGTGTCTATGAGCTTGCCACATCTTACCACTGGGATTTTTGCCCATTCCTCCTTGCAAAACTGCTCCAGCTCCTTCAAGTTGGATGGTTTGCGCTTGTGAACAGCAATCTAAGTCTGATCACAGATTTTCTATTGGATTGAGATATGGGCTTTGACTACTGCTGGAAGGTGAACCTCCGTCCTAGCCTCAAATCACGCACAGAGTGGTTCAGGTTTTGTTCAAGAATATCCCTGTATTTAGCACCATCCATTTTTCCCTCAACTCTGACCAGTTTCCCAGTCCCGGCTGCTGAAAAACATCTCCACAGCATGATGCTGCCACCACCATGTTTCACTGCGGGGATGGTGTTCTTTGGGTGACATAGCGTTTTCTTTGATGGTCGAATAGTTTCATTTTAGTCTCATCAGACCAGAGCACCTTCCTCCATACGTTTTGGGAGTCTCCCACATGCCTTTTCGCAAACTCACAAAGTGCCTTTTTGTTTTTAGCTGAAAGTAATGGCTTTCTTCTGGCCACTCTGCCATAAAGCCCAACTCTATGGAGCGTACGGCTTATTGTCGTCCTATGTAGAGATACTCCAGTCTCAGCTGTGGAGCTCTGCAGCTCCTCCAGGCTTACCTTAGGTCTCTGTGCTGCCTCTCGGATGAATGCCCTCCTTGTCCGGTCCGTGAGTTTTGGTGGGCGACCGCCTCTTGGCAGGTTTGCTGTTGTGCCATGTTCTTTCCATTTGATTATGATAGATTTGATGGTGCTACTTGGCATCATTAAAGATTTGGATATTTTTTTTTTTTATAACCTAACCCTGACTTGTACTTCTCAACAACATTGTCCCTTACTTGTTTGGAGATTTCCTTGGTCTTCATGGCAGTGTTTGGTTAGTGATGCCTCTTGCTTAGGTGTTGCAGCCTCTGGGGCCTTTAAAAAAGGTGTGTATATGTAATGACAGATCATGTGACACTTAGATTCCACACAGGTGGACATCATTTCACTAATTATGTGACTTCTGAAGGCAATTGGCTGCACCAGAGCTTTTTATGGGCTTCCTAACAAAGGGGGTGAATACATATGCATATGACAATTTTCTATTTCTAAACAATAGTTTTATTTATATATTTTTCTCATTTCACTTCACCAACTTAGACTATTGTGTTCTGATCTATAACATAAAATTCAGATTACCAAAACATTCAACTTGTAATGTAACAAAATACAAAAAAAGTCAAGGGGGTGAATACTTTTGCAAGTCACTGTATGTTACCCGCCTCCCGACCGCTGTACGCACGGATGCGTCCGGGAGGCGGTTGATTTATTCCTCCTGGACGCATCCGTGAGTCATCTCGCGAGAGGCAAGATTTCCTGTGAACGCGCGCACACAGGAACGGAAGGTAAGCGAGTGGATCTCCAGCCTGCCAGCGGCGATCGTTCGCTGGCAGGCTGGAGATGCGATTTTTTTAACCCCTAACAGGTATATTGGACGCTGTTTTGATAACAGCGTCTTATATACCTGCTACCTGGTCCTCTGGTGGTCCCTTTTGCTTGGATCGACCACCAGAGGACACAGGTAGCTGTGTAAAGTAGCACCAAACACCACTACACTACACTCCACCCCCCTGTCACTTATTAACCCCTTATGAACCCTTGATCACCCATGATCACCCCATATAGACTCCCTGATCACCCCCTGACATTGATCACCCCCCTGTCATTGATCAACCCCCTGTAAGGCTCCATTCAGACGTCCGTATGATTTTTACGGATACATGGATCGGATCCGCAAAACACATACGGACGTCTGAATGGAGCCTTACAGGGGGGTGATCAATGACAGGGGGGTGATCACCCATATAGACTCCCTGATCACCCCCCTGTCATTGATCACCCCCCTGTAAGGCTCCATTCAGACGTCCGTATGATTTTTACGGATACATGGATCAGATCCGCAAAACACATACGGACGTCTGAATGGAGCCTGACAGGGGGGTGATCACCCATATAGACTCCCTGATCACCCCCTGTCATTGATCACCCCCCTGTAAGGCTCCATTCAGACTTTTTTTGGCCCAAGTTAGCGGAAATGTTATTACATTTTTTTTCTTACAGAGTCTCATATTCCACTAACTTGTGTCAAAAAATAAAATCTCACATGAACTCACCATACCCCTCACGGAATCCAAATGCGTAAAATTTTTTAGACATTTATATTCCAGACTTCTTCTCACGCTTTAGGGCCCCTAAAATGCCAGGGCAGTATAAATACCCACATGTGACCCCATTTCGGAAAGAAGACACCCCAAGGTATTCCGCGAGGGGCATATTGAGTCCATGAAAGATTAAAATTTCTGTCCCAAGTTAGCGGAAAGGGAGACTTTGTGAGGAAAAAAAAAAAAAACAATTTCCGCTAACTAAAAAATAATTTCTATGAACTCGCCATGCCCCTCATTGAATACCTTGGGGTGTCTTCTTTCCAAAATGGGGTCACATGTGGGGTATTTATACTGCCCTGGAATTTTAGGGGCCCTAAAGCGTGAGAAGAAGTCTGGGGTCCAAATGTCTAAAAATGCCCTCCTAAAAGGAATTTGGGCCGCTTTGCACATCTAGGCTGCAAAAAAGTGTCACACATGTGGTATCGCCGTACTCAGGAGAAGTTGGGGAATGTGTTTTGGGGTGTCATTTTACATATACCCATGCTGGATGAGAGACATATCTTGGTCAAGTGCCAACTTTGTATAAACAAAATGGGAAAAGTTGTCTTTTGCCAAGATATTTCTCTCACCCAGCATGGGTATATGTAAAATGACACCCCAAAACACATTGCCCAACTTTTCCTGAGTACGGTGATACCAGATGTGTGACACTTTTTTGCAGCCTAGGTGGGCAAAGGGGCACACATTCCAAAGAGCATCTTTTAAGATTTCACAGGTCAATTTTTTACACATTTTGATTTCAAACTACTTACCACACATTAGGGCCCCTAGAATGCTAGGGCAGTATAACTACCCCACAAGTGACCCCATTTTGGAAAGAAGACACCCCAAGGTATTCCGTGAGGGGCATGGCGAGTTCCTAGAATTTTTTTATTTTTTGTCACAAGTTAGCGGAAAATTATTATTATTATTATTATTATTTTTTTCTTACAAAGTCTCATATTCCACTAACTTGTGACAAAAAATAAAAAATTCTAGGAACTCGCCATGCCCCTCACGAAATACCTTGGGGTGTCTTCTTTCCAAAATGGGGTCACTTGTGGGGTAGTTATACTGCCGTGGCATTTTAGGGGCCCATATGCGTGAGAAGTAGTTTGCAATCAAAATGTGTAAAAAAATGGCCTGTGAAATCAGAAAGGTGCTCTTTGGAATGTGTGCCCCTTTGCCCACCTTGGCTGCAAAAAAGTGTCACACATGTGGTATTGCTGTACTCAGGAGAAGTTGGGGAATGTGTTTTGGGGTGTCATTTTACATATACCCATGCTGGGTGAGATACATATCTTGGTCAAATGCCAACTGTGTATAAAAAAAATGGGAAATGTTGTCTTTTGCCAAGATATTTCTCTCACCCAGCATGGGTATATGTAAAATGACACCCCAAAACACATTCCCCAACTTCTCCTGAGTACGGCGATACCAGATGTGTGACACTTTTTTGCAGCCTAGGTGGGCAAATGGGCCCACATTCCAAAGAGCACCTTTCGGATTTCACCGGTCATTTTTTACAGATTTTGATTGCAAACTACTTCTCACGCATCTGGGCCCCTAAAATGCCAGGGCAGTATAACTACCCCACAAGTGACCCCATTTTGGAAAGAAGACACCCCAAGGTATTTTGTGATGGGCATAGTGAGTTCATGGAAGTTTTTATTTTTTGTCACAAGTTAGTGGAATATGAGACTTTGTAAGAATAAAAATAAAAAATAAATTATCATTTTCCGCTAACTTGTGACAAAAAATAAAAAGTTCTATGAACTCACTATGCCCATCAGCGAATACCTTAGGGCAGTGATGGCGAACCTTTTGGAGACCGAGTGCCCAAACTGCAACCTAAAACCCACTTATTTATCGTAAAGTGGCAACACGGCAATGTAACCTGAATACTACAGTCTAATGTAGTATATCTTCCATGTACTTTACCATGTAGCTATAATAGCCAGCATACATTCAATGCGCTGCCTGTGCTGTTCATAGTACGCCCTGCGCTGATGATGGTAGAAAACATCTAAGGCAATTTGGTACACCATAGACTTTTTCCAGGGTGCGGGTGCCCACAGAGAGGGCTCCGAGTGCCGCCTCTGGCACCCGTGCCATAGGTTCGCCATCACTGCCTTAGGGTGTCTACTTTCCGAAATGGCGTCATTTGTGGGGTGTTTGTACTGTCTGGGCATTGTAGAACCTCAGGAAACATGACAGGTGCTCAGAAAGTCAGAGCTGCTTCAAAAAGTTTCACATTTTTGTACCATAGTTTGTAAACGCTATAACTTTTACCCAAACCATTTTTTATTTATTTTTTGCCCAAACATTTTTTTTTTATCAAAGACATGTAGAACAATAAATTTAGCGAAAAATTTATATATGGATGTCGTTTTTTTTTTTTTTGCAAAATTTTACAACTGAAAGTGAAAAATGTCATTTTTTTGCAAAAAAAATCATTAAATTTCGATTAATAACAAAAAAAGTAAAAATGTCAGCAGCAATGAAATACAACCTAATGAAAGCTCTAGTAGTGAGAAGAAAAGGAGGGAAAATTCATTTGGGTGGTAAGTTGCATGACCGAGCAATAAACGGAGAAAGTAGTGTAGTGCAGAAGTGTAAAAAGTGGCCTGGTCATTAAGGGTGTTTCAGCTAGGGGCGTTGAAGTGGTTAATATATGTTATGCGCTAAGGGCATGGTAGAAAGATTATGTGCTAAAAGGGATTATCAATGAGTATGTCCTCTCTCACAACATCAGACTCATGTAAATTTTACCAAATTCGATCGGTTAATTACTCGGAGGATTTTATTTTAAAAAATGCCAAATTAAAGAGTACCTTTTACCACTTCTGACATGCCTGTTTTAACATGTATTCCCCATGTAGTAACAATTCTGAAACATCTTTTCTTATGTCTCTATGGGTACTTTCACACTAGCGGCACGGACCTCCGGCGAGTGAACAGCCTGACGAATCCATCCTGCCTCTAGTGCACACGTGCCCCCAAATTACCGCTCCGGCCCCATTGACTATAATGGGGGAAGAGTTACGGCAACGCACACTGAGGGGCCGCCGGAAAAAAAAAAAAAAGACATGTAGTACTTTTATTCTGGCAGCCTCTCGGCGTGCACTAGTGGCAGGACGGATCCGACAGGCTGTTTACCCGCCGGAACAGCCTGCCGGAGTCCCTTGCCGCTAGTGTGAAACTAGCCTATGTTGTGCCGTTCCTTTATTATTTGCACTAGAAGTTATGCATGAATTGCTATTAGCCTTCAGTAAGGGTACAGAGGGAGGTAACAAGTTGGGTGTGTGTACCAGCACAGTCTGAAGCTATCCAGTCAGTGCTGTCATTTTCAGACTGTGCAGGTACACACCCCCCAACTGGTTACCCCCCTCTGCACCCTTACTGCAGACTGCTAGCAATTCATTCATAACTTATAGTGCAAATATTAAAGGAACAGCACAACATAGAGTTATAAGAATAGATGCTCCAGAATTGTTATTACTTGGGGAATGCATGAAGCTATAAAAACAGGCATGTCAGGAGAGGTGAAAGGTCCTCTCTAAATAGAGATAGGTCTGACTGAATTTCACTGCTAATGTGAAATTTTGGCTTAAAAAAATAAAATCCAACTTGCATACCAATCATTCCTTCCCATATACCCAATCCACACAGATTAGGAATAACATGAACAGATGTGACTCTGTTCCTCCTGGTCCCACCCACACAGCAACTACCATTTCCAAACCCATACGGAACCAGTCCAACTACCATACTAATAAATGCAGCAAAGTCACGTCAGCCAACCTGCAACCCATCCACCTAGACAAAAAACATTTTACAACAGCAATAGAATAGGCACAAGCGCAAACAAAGTGCACCTCCTCTCCAAGCCACATATGCATTACGTATTGCTGTCAGAACTGAAGATCAAACCCTGGTACATCAACTCATCTGGAACAACACAACACTCTGAAAGACTTGTTCTCTGCCAACTTTTTCACTCCACCAACCCAGGCTCCACTCTACAACCCCAGTTCAGCTTCCCCACTACTTCTCTCCCTAGGCCAGGGATGGGCGAACTGCGGCTCATCAGCTGTTGTAAAACTACAATTCCGAGTATGCCCCGTCTGACTACAGCAGGGCATGATGGGATTTGTAGTTTTACAACAGCTGGAGAGCCGCAGGTTGAGCATGCCTGTCCTAAGGCAACCTTCAGGGACCATAGGTTTCTTCAAATCATCCATCAAAAAGAACCAGAAGGGAATAAAAATATATAGTGCCGTAGAGAAAGAAGAGTTGTAGAGCTCAGAAGTAGGGCTGAAACAATTACTCAAGTAATTCGACACAAATTACCGCACTGCACTGGATCCTGACACATCATCAGGTCATAGTGCACGTAAGCGTGCACTATGACCCGCCACTGCGTGACGTCAGGATCCAGTGCAGTGCGCGGAGAAGAGGAAGGAGCTGTGGAGCAGCACCCCTACAGGAAAGGTATTTTATTTCACTGGTGCTGGGGACATGACACTGAAGGTGGACAGCCAGCAATGGATGACATGGAGGGGCTGACTGATGGCAGTGGAGGACATGGAGGGGCTAATCTGATGGCACTGGGGACATGGAGGGGCTGATCTGATGGCAGGGGATGACATGGAGGGGCTAATCTGATGGCACTGGGGACATGGAGGGGTTAATCTGATGGCACTGGGGACATGAAAGAGCTGATCTGATGGCACTGGGGGACATGGAGGGGCTGATCTGATGGCACTGGGGACATGGAGGGGTTAATCTGATGGCACTGGGGACATGAAAGAGCTGATCTGATGGCACTGGGGGACATGGAGGGGCTGATCTGATGGCAGGGGAGGACATGGAGGGGCTAATCTGATGGCACTGGGGACATGGAGGGGTTAATCTGATGGCACTGGGGGACATGAAAGAGCTGATCTGATGGCACTGGGGGCCATGGAGGGCCTGATCTGATGGCAGGGGAGGACATGGAGGGGCTAATCTGATGGCACTGGGGACATGGAGGGGTTAATCTGATGGCACTGGGGGGCATGGAGGGGCTGATCTGATGGAACTGGGTGACTTGGACGGGCTGATCTGATGGCACTGGAGGACATGGAGGGGCTGATCTGATGGCACTGGAGGACATGGAGAGGCTGATCTGATGGCACTGGGGGACATGGAGGGGCTGATCTGATGGCAGCGGGGGACATGAAGGGGCTGATCTGATGGCACTGCGGGACATGGAGGGGCTGATCTGATGGCATGGAAGGGCTGATGGCACTGGATTGTGCAGCTGAAGGCACTGGTGTAGGGGAAAGCTGAAGGCACTGGGGGAACGGAGCTAATGGCACTGGGGAATAGTGGAGCTGATGGCACTGGGGGAACTGATGCACTTGGGCTGATTGCACAGGGGGGAATGAAGGGTGTTGGGGACTGATGGCAGGGGGTTTGATGAGTTTTTATAAAGGAAAACAGTCTATTAATTAATTTTTCCTTATTAGAGTACTCGATTAATCGTAAAAAATAATCGATAGAATACTCGATTACTGAAATAATCGTTTACTGCAGCCCTACTCATAAGAGTCAACAAATTGAACAGAAGAAATGGAACATGCACAAACAAGTTCACCAAACGGAACAAGGCAACATGGCCGTAAAAATATTCAACTTTTCTAAACATATTCTGACAACTTCTGAAGAATCACTATTACAGAAATGTTTGCCTTTCTGTTCTTTTTGTTTTTTTAGATTTGAATGCCTTAATTAGAAAGATAACAGTACAGAGATACTTTTCCATCATTTCCAATAAAGAATCATCCAGAGAAGTGAGGGAAACATCAGAAGGAACTGACTAACACATTCAGTCCTGTCTACCACAAGGGGAGTCATATTGCCATTTTCTTTTCCTTGGTAGATAAAGAATTGAGATATAAACAGAGGCCTCCTCATTTCTGACAACCTCACAAAAACAGAAAAATCAATGGGTGACTTAATAAAAAATGATCGAATAGTCATCAGAAATGCGGACAAAGATGGAGGGATTGTGTTACAAAATAAAGAAGATTACATTAAAGAGGCTGAGAGGATCCTAAATGATATACAAACCGGATTCCCAAAAAGTTGGGACACTAAACAAATTGTGACTAAAAACTGAATGCAATGATGTGGAGATGGCAAATGTCAATATTTTATTTGTAATAGAACGTAGATGACAGATCAAACGTTTAATCCGAGTAAATGTATTGTTTTAAAGGAAAAATACGTTGATTCAAATTTTCACGGTGTCAACAAATCCCCAAAAAGTTGGGACAAGTAGCAATAAGAGGCTGGGAAAAGTAAATTTGAGCATAACGAAGAGCTGGAAGACCAATTAACACTAATTAGGTCAATTGGCAACATGATTGGGTATAAAAAGAGCTTCTCAGAGTGGCAGTGTCTCTCAGAAGCCAAGATGGGTAGAGGATCACACAATGTTGCGCAGAAAGATAGTGGAGCAATATCAGAAAGGTGTTACCCAGCGAAAAATTGCAAAGACTTTGCATCTATCATCATCAACTGTGCATAACATCATCCGAAGATTCAGAGAATCTGGAACAATCTCTGTGCGTAAGGGTCAAGGCCGTAAAACCATACTGGATGCCCGTGATCTCCGGGCCCTTAAACGACACTGCACAACAAACAGGAATGCTACTGTAAAGGAAATCACAGAATGGGCTCAGGAATACTTCCAGAAATCATTGTCACTGAACACAATCCACTGTGCCATCCGCCGTTGCCAGCTGAAACTCTACAGTGCAAAGAAGAAGCCATTTCTAAGCAAGATCCACAAGCTCAGGCGGTTTCACTGGGCCAGGGATCATTTAAAATGGAGTGTGGCAAAATGGAAGACTGTTCTGTGGTCAGACGAGTCACGATTCAAAGTTCTTTTTGGAAATCTGGGACGCCATGTCATCCGGACCAAAGAGGACAAGGACAACCCAAGTTGTTATCAATGCTCAGTTCAGAAGCCTGCATCTCTGATGGTATGGGGTTGCATGAGTGCGTGTGGCATGGGCAGCTTGCATGTCTGGAAAGGCACCATCAATGCAGAAAAATATATACTCCCATCCAGACGTCATCTCTTTCAGGGAAGACCCTGCATTTTTCAACAAGATAATGCCAGACCACATTCTGCATCAATCACAACATCATGGCTGCGTAGGAGAAGGATCCGGGTACTGAAATTGCCAGTCTGCAGTCCAGATCTTTCACCTATAGAGAACATTTGGCGCATCATAAAGAGGAAGGTGCAACTAGGAAGGCCCAAGACGATTGAACAGTTAGAGGCCTGTATTAGACAAGAATGGGAGAGCATTCCTATTTCTAAACTTGAGAAACTGGTCTCCTCGGTTCCCAGACGTCTGTTGAGAGTTGTAAGAAGAAGGGGAGATGCCACACAGTGGTGAAAATGGCCTTGTCCCAACTTTTTGGGGATTTGTTGACACCATGAAATTCTGATTCAACATATTTTTCCCTGAAAATGGTACATTTTCTCAGTTTAAACTTTTGTTCCGTGATTTATGTTCTATTCTGAATAAAATATTAGAAGTTGGCACCTCCACATCATTGCATTCAGTTTATATTCACGATTTGTATAGTGTCCCAACTTTTTTGGAATCCGGTTTGTAGAACACTGTGAGGTTCTTATAAAACATCCATTACCCGTGGACATCTGAAATCTACTTATTCTATTAGAGAAAGAGGGAGAGCATATGATATTAACTGAGAAAGAGAGTGAGTACATCATCATCAATCACCCCATCACAGCACTATTTTATTGCTTACCCAAGAATGCAGAGAACCCATCTGAAAGACCAAACATTTCAGGGATATACTCTCTTACCTGCAATGTGCAACATCATCCATTTACATTCCTACCTAAGGGACTCCTCCAGTGTGATACTTCTCCTTAATTAAATAAATTGGCAGAATATTTATGTTTGGTTAACACTTGATGTAGCAGCCCTCTACACATACATCCCCTATCAAGCTGGCACAGATGCAATTCACAATTTTTTCAAGAGATAGCAGCATGGCTGTCGAGACAGAGGACTTTCATTGTGGAGGCCTTCCATTTCATTTTGAGTAAAAATGAGTTCACCTTTGACAAGAAACAATACTGAAAAAAGAAAGGAACTGTGAGGGGGACGTGTTTCATGCAGAGCTTTATTTATTTATGGGTCTCTTCAAAAGAGTATTCCATATGGAAATCACTCTTGGCTTGAAAATATCATGTTTAACAAAAACTATATAGATGACTTGATACTTGAAGGGAATGAGGAACATACTTATGAAGCACTGGTCCATTCTACTGGAAGATCCCTTTCTAAGAAACCACATTCCGGAAAGACACAAAATTACCTTCAAAACACCCCAGACTTTAAAAAATCTTATTGCTCCAAGTAGACTGCGTGGGAAATGTAAAAATCTACCAAAAATGACAAATCTCCATCCACACTCATATACTCCATAGGCACCATCGCCTCCCATTCGGCCATTTTCAGTTCATATACACAGGTACTCTAATGAATTTATCATCTTATGTATGCTTATATCAATAAACTCATTCCCTCTCCCTCAGCTCACTCCCCACATCCAACTGCTTCCATTTGTCTCAACCACGACCCTTCAGTTAGTCCCGAAGTTTAATTCCTCCTTCTGAACATGTCTGTCACTAGATCTGCCCTGTAAACGTTAAAGCAGCGCTTCACCAAGGCCCCACAGTGTTTCATCTTCCTTACACCCAGGTGGTCTTTGGGGATTCATTCCAGCATGTCTAGATATTTCATATCTGCTCTCCTTTGATTTTACACTCACGAATAGTTAGTACCTACACATTGTCCATATGACGCACACTGAGTAGGCTCTTAAATCCTCCATGAGATACTAATCATGAATATATTTACATTTGCTGCCCAATATACTTACCTTGCATGTAATTCACACTTGTAGCTAGTCTCACCAAGGGCTTTCCATATACTGACCATCCTCTGTTACTTGTGTGTGTAATATCATGAATGTATATCAAGTGAACACTTTTCTATTTACAGTGCTGCCCATAATTATTCATACCTCTGGCAAATTTTGACTTAAAGTTAATTTTATTCAACCAGCAAGTAATTTTTTGACGGGAAATGACATAGGTGTCTCCCAAGAGATAATAAGACGATGTACAAGAGGCATTATTGTGGGAAAAAAAAAACATTTCTCAGCTTTTATTTACATTTGAGCAAAAAATACAAAATGTTCCGCACTGTGGAAAATCTCAGAGGACGTGGTCGGAAGCCAAAAGTGACACCTGTGCTGGCCAGGAGGATAGTTAGAGAGGTGAAAAAGAATCCAGATGTGTATTTCATTTAGCAGGCTGAGTGACATGTCAGCCTGCCTATCATTTGGATTATGGTGTTCTGATTCAGGAACTTGGCGCCCCTATTTAAATCCCTTGCCCGGGTTGCGTTTTTTGTGGATTTGGATTGCTTGTTATTATTTTGACTTCTGCTTGCCTCTTGTGGTTCTGTACCGTGATACCCATCTGGTTCTGACTTTGGCTTGGCTATTTTGACTACCCTCCGTCCTCCGATTTTGTAACGTATTGTCCTCCCAGCTTTTGACCTTATTCCGTATGACCCTTCTCTGTCTGGTTGCATTCCGTGTCTGTCTGTCTTGCACTTAGAAAAAAACTAAGAGGGGCAGTGAACTAAGTAAAACATGAAACTTTATTGATTATAGGGAGATAAAACCAGCCCCTACAGACAAACAACATGTACACCATACACAGAGGTACACTGATAGGATGGCTGGTACACAGAGGCGCCAATCCCGTCTAGGTGTACTGTATGTGGTGGGCAAGACCACTGGTGGTAGGTCGGGTATGGCTATGTTGAGGAAGGTAAACTAGCCCTGTTGCCTCCCTACTTGGCCTGGTCCGACCCTACTAGGTAATCCACGGGACGGGGTCCAAAAAAGCCCCGCAAGGGGTGGCCCCGACTGGAACTCTCGTCCTGTGTAAATGACCCTAATGAGGCCCTAGACACAGGGAGAGTGCAGGCAGTCCGAATGCTGACAGCCTGAGCCGTAGAAAAATAGACTATACACAATGTTAAACACAACATATAACCCCGCCACCAAAAACCTGATTGAGGAGTAGAGTGACGGTGGTGCTAATGCGTCCCGACGCGTTTCCTCCCAGGAAAACCCAGGATTCATCAGGGGACACTGCAGGCAGGTTGACTGAGTATATGCGTGGCAACGGTCGGCGTATGGCTCTGAAGGCCACCAGCAAGCTAAGATCCAGGGTGATGGTATCCGCTGATGAATCCTGGGTTTTCCTGGGAGGAAACGCGTCGGGACGCATTAGCACCACCGTCACTCTACTCCTCAATCAGGTTTTTGGTGGCGGGGTTATATGTTGTGTTTAACATTGTGTATAGTCTATTTTTCTACGGCTCAGGCTGTCAGCATTCGGACTGCCTGCACTCTCCCTGTGTCTAGGGCCTCATTAGGGTCATTTACACAGGACGAGAGTTCCAGTCGGGGCCACCCCTTGCGGGGCTTTTTTGGACCCCGTCCCGTGGATTACCTAGTAGGGTCGGACCAGGCCAAGTAGGGAGGCAACAGGGCTAGTTTACCTTCCTCAACATAGCCATACCCGACCTACCACCAGTGGTCTTGCCCACCACACACAGTACACCTAGACGGGATTGGCGCCTCTGTGTACCCGCCATCCTATCAGTGTACCTCTGTGTATGGTGTACATGTTGTTTGTCTGTAGGGGCTGGTTTTATCTCCCTATAATCAATAAAGTTTCATGTTTTACTTAGTTCACTGCCCCTCTTAGTTTTTTTCTGATTGTCATTTGAGCAGTATTCAGGGAGGCACTATTGCCTGCCCCTGTCTGACCATCGCCATTTCTGTCTTGCACTTAAACAGTACAGGGAACGTCGACCAGATGCAGACTTGCTGCTTAGGGCTTGCACTGTAAGTAGGCAGGGAAAGCAGGTTAGGTTCAGTCAGGGCTCACTGTGCGTGTGCGTTTCCCTGCCTACTGTGCTGACACAAACAGTGAAAGTTATTGATCTCAGAATATGGCAGTTTTTATTGTTTTTTATTTTGTAAGTAGTAAAACAAAAACTATATAAATTTGGTATCACTGTATAATTATACTGAAACTGACCACAGACTACATGGAGTTGCTGTTTTTATTCTGTTTCAACTCAAATTTTTTTAAAGTTTTGTAGTGCATTTTGGTGCTATTGTGGTACAAATGGTGCTATTAAAAAAGCAAAACCCATCCTTCAAAAAACAAGCCTCATACAGCTACAGTATGTCGACAGAAAAAAAAGCTAGAAAGTTAAAGATCATATGGTTATAGGGGTATTTCTGCACATCTATCTATCTATGCTATCCATCATCTATCCTATCTATCTATCTATCCTCTTGTATCTCTCATATCGATCTATTTATCTACACAAAATGAATTTCAAACTGGATGTGTCTTTAAATGGAAGGACAATTCCCAAGCAAAGTTTAAATGTGATGCAACGCTGACTACTCCCAATGTTAGTCAGGGGTTTATGGAGTCGCATTCATTTATTCCATGACTTGGTGACTCAGGATCAGACTGACACATTTCATTAGTACATTAACTTTAAAAAAAACTTTCTTGTACACCTTGTCCAGGCAGGATTGTAGGCACAGATAACATCTAAGCAATGATTGGAGTACAAACATATGCAAACAGCAATGGAGTGGATCCAATGAATTAGGTGCTGATATGGTGGATGGTCCTCATTAACTAGATCAGTTCTAGGAGTAGTTGTCTTGAAGGGTTGTCTGAGATATTTAGAAATCTTGGACAAGCCATCTAGTAGTCTAAAATAAAACAGGATGTTATACTCGCCCCTTTCTCCAACACCGTTCTCTGTGGCGCTTGTTTGGACAGTGACTGGCTGCAGCAGTCACATACTGATACCAGAACATCAGCACTGCAGTTTGTAACCAGGGTCAGGAGGACCAGACTAGCCCTACAGAGAACAGCACTGGAAAAACAGGTAAGTGTAACATCGTTTTATTATTTTAGGGTATTGACTAGCTTTTCTAAGATTTTTATTTTTCTCAGACAACCTCTTTTTTAATAACAACATTTTTAGTGTTCTATGCACATAATGGCAGCAATGCATCTCAACATTGCTCTGATGTCTTCATCAGGCTGAATACATACACTCACCTAAAGAATTATTAGGAACACCATACTAATACGGTATTGGACCCCCTTTTGCCTTCAGAACTGCCTTAATTCTACGTGGCATTGATTCAACAAGGTGCTGATAGCATTCTTTAGAAATGTTGGCCCATATTGATAGGATAGCATCTTGCAGTTGATGGAGATTTGAGGGATGCACATCTAGGGCACGAAGCTCCCGTTCCACCACATCCCAAAGATGCTCTATTGGGTTGAGATCTGGTCTCATTGTCATGTTCCAGAAACTATTTTTCCAGTCTTCAACAGTCCAATTTTGGTGAGCTCGTGCAAATTGTAGCTTTTTTTTACCTATTTGTAGTGGAGATGAGTGTTACCGGGTGGGGTCTTCTGCTGTTGTAGCCCATCCGCCTCAAGGTTGTGCATGTTGTGGCTTCACAAATGCTTTGCTGCATACCTCGGTTGTAGCGAGTGGTTATTTCAGTCAACGTTGCTCTTCTATCAGCTTGAATCAGTCGGCCCATTCTCCTCTGACCTCTAGCATCAACAAGGCATTTTCGCCCACAGGACTGCCGCATACTGGATGTTTTTCCCTTTTCACACCATTCTTTGTAAACCCTAGAGATGGTTGTGCATGAAAATCCCAGTAACTGAGCAGATTGTGAAATACTCAGACCAGCCCGTCTGGCACCAACAACCATGCCACGCTCAAAATTGCTTAAATCACCTTTCTTTCCCATTCTGACATTCACTTTGGAGTTCAGGAGATTGTCTTGACCAGGACCACAACCCTACATGCATTGAAGCAAATGCCATGTGATTGGTTGACTAGATAATCGCATTAATGAGAAATAGAACAGGTGTTCCTAATAATTCTTTAGGTGAGTGTATATTAAAACGCAAACTAATTATATACTTTGAGTTCCAAATCTGAGGTCGGATTTAAGCTGGAAATCATTAAAAGGGTTGGCCAGGATCTATTACTAGCGGCACATGTGCTGGGACAGCTAGTAATAAGCGTTATTGAACCATCAGCAGTAATATCCGATGGTTGAATAAGTCAGGTTTACATTTAGGTCTGCTCACCTGCTTGCCGAAGCTGCGGGCCAGAAATGGCTGCTTATGGAGAGTTCCATCCATCAGCGGCCTCCATTCACTTATACTGGGGACAGACAGGGAAACTAGCGCAAGTGCAGTCTATCCCCAGTGTAAATGAATGGTGGCCACTGATAGACGGTAACCTCCATCAGCGGCCATTTCCGCATGACAGTGCCGGCGTGCAGGTTTGTGGACCTCCATGTAAATATGAATTATTCATATTAAACCATCAGACATTGGTGCCAATAGTTTTATAATGCTTATTACTTGATGCATGTATGTGTTACTCCCAGCAGATGTGCAGCTTGTAATAGATAGTAGCCAATCCCTTTAAAGGAGTTATGACATCATATAGTACATGACAATATCTTTTAACAAATCTAGAACCAGTCTTGTAACTTAAATGGAACCAGAGATCTCCCCATTCATTCTTCCAATTGCTTTGCTAGATATATTTCAGGCTGACTGCACAGGGGAGGTTCTTCCTCAGGGGTTGTGTCCTTTCTGCTGTAGCTCTTTCTATGTAACTGCCACAGCTTCTAACTGTAGATAGGGCTGCTGGCTGTTGAGTTAGGCCCCCTGCACACGAATGTGTGCTTCCTGTTGCCGTATTGCGGACCGCATTTGCGGATCTGCAATACACGAGTGCCGTTAGTGGGCATTCCGCATCACGGATGCGGACTCATTCACTTGAATGGGTCTGCAAATCTGGAGATGCGGAATGGTGCGGAAAGGAAGCACTACGGAATGCTTCCGTGGGGTTTCGTCCGTACTTCCGTTCCGCAAAAAGATAGAACATGTCCTATCTTTTTACGGAACGGCCAGATCGCGGACCCATTAAGTCGGCTGCCCCACGGACTGTGTTCGTGCATTGCGGCCCGCATTTTGTGGGCTGCAGCACGACCACGGGGTTCGTGTGCCGGAGGCCTTAGGCCTCATGCACACGACCGTTTTTTTTTAAGGTCCGCAAAAACGGGGTCCGTAGGTCCGTGATCCGTTACCGTTTTTTCGTCCGTGGGTCTTCCTTGTTTATTGGAGGATCCACGGACATGAAAAATGAAAAAAAAATCGAAGTCAAGCTTGCCATTGAAATGATAGGAAAAAACGGACACGGATCACGGACACGGATGACAATCTTGTGTGCATCCGTGATTTTTCACGGACCCATTGACTTGAATGGGTCCGTGAACCGTTGGCCGTGAAAAAAATAGGACAGGTTTTTTTTTCACGGCCAGGAAACGCGGATCACGGATGCGGCTGCCAAATGGTGCATTTTCCGATTTTTACACGGACCCATTGAAAGTCAATGGGTCCGTGAAAAAAAACGGAAAGCGGAACAACGGCCACGGATGCACACAACGGTCGTGTGCATGAGGCCTTACACTGAGTGTGTACAACCAGCTCTGTGAGGTGGACAGAGAAATAAGAAAATAGCAAACAGCAGGTGGCGCTATACAGATACATTTTAGTGAAAGGGCTATGCTAAATACATGCAATTAAAAAAAGTATTTACATCTAGGTGCTGGCTTGAAAAATGTAGAATATTTTTCATGGCACAACCCTTTTAAGCCTTAATAAGTCCCAAATTTTAAACTCAATTAAATGTTTGATCATAAATAATAATTTTTCAATATATATATTTTTGTGATTGACATGTTTTGTCCCATAGAGATCACTGGCAGGGGGAAGCTGGGAGCTCATGAGTATGAATATGAGGACTCGCTGTGTACTGAACTACTCCAATGCTGGAGCTGCTCAATACAAGATTGTCGAAAAATGGCTGGGTCAATTCAAGTAAGTTAGGGAACCATAAAAGTGGTGACAGATTCCCTTTTAAGGCGTAAAGGAGCAACGAAAGGGTTAAAGGGCCCATTTTCTGCTTATTCTCAAAACGGGAGGCAGGTCTAGATGTACACTCCTGTTTTCACTTGCAACATCCCTGTTATAATTAACTGTGTTAATTGTATTCTGCTTCCCAGCCGACATGTTGCTCATTATGACATAGCCTTTTATTTGTTAGGTGCGGCGTTGATCTATTTACAGCAATGATGATGAACATTACTGAACGCTATGTGCTATATCATTACATTCTTTAATTGCACATCCTGTTTTCTATTCATCTGCTTGTCACGTCTTTCAGCGCACATTGTTATGTGCTGGACGCACTACAAAGAGCTCCTGGTAGGGCTGACCATCTAATGTACATGAGGGCCTTCTAACTGCTCCCCAGTGGCGGAGACACAAGGATTGGACATGCTGATTCAGCCCATTAACTCGCATTTACTGAAATAAACGTAGGCTAGGTGATGTCAAGAGACACAGTTGACGGACAATATTATAGGCTGCATGGCACGAAAAAGGGCCATTAAAAACTGAAACACTGTCAGTTTTTTATGTCCATTTTGCATCATTTTGTGCATCCATTTTTTGTCCGTGTATCAGTTTTTGGTGGCCGTTTTGCATCCATTTTTAACAATAAAAAAAGGTGCGAAGTGAGCACTAAAACCAGATACACAGACAGAAAATGGATGTACACAGTGATCCAAAATTTAAATGGGGTTTTAGATAAAACCCCAACACCTGCAGTGCCCTTAGTATATATATTATGCCCCCAGTATAAATAGTGCACCCCTTTGTGCCCCCAGTAGTTATAATGGCCTCTTGAATAGATAAAGGCACCTTCCCCCCGGTAGTTATAATAACCGCCAAGTTGTGCCCCAGTATAGATATTAGCCCCAGTTGTGCCCCATAGATATACAAAAAATCCTAGTTCCGCCCCACATATATAATGTCTCCACCTTCACCATTTCCCTGCTAGTCCTGACATTGGAAAAATAATAAAATACTGACCTCTTCCACTTTCACACCATCATACACATTAGGTGGGTGGCTGGTCCCGACAAAACCAGCAGTTTTGTCCAATGTGTATGGTCACCCTAATCTAATAGTGGGTGTGATGCCTCTGCTGCACCCATCCTCATTTTCTATTTTGGAGCTGATAATATGTGTGGTTGGTTGTGTTTTTTTCCACGTGCCCTAGATTTTATTCCGGGGAGCATCATGTCACAGCAGAAGGGCAGCCAATCGGTACAAAAGAAGAGTAAAACTAATGTTGACTTCAACACAGATATAGACAAAGCCTCAAAACTAGTCAGTATGTCTGGCTTTGGCATGGTGCACCATTGTCTCTCCTCCTCAGTCTCAACATTCGTATTAGAAGTAGAGGAGAAGGATGGACCATAGCTACTGCCGCTGTCCGCCCAACTGGACAAAAAAAGACTGGAAATCTATCAGTATATGCCCTAGGAATAATTTCCTCTTTTGGGAGTGAAATAAAGGTACATCAATCCGACACTCACAAAAATGTTTCTAATTTCTGGTGCACAATGTCAAGTACAATGACAAGAGTGTCCAGCCATGCATCCATTCCTCGTACTCATATACCAGCAACCTATTCCACAGCGCTGTACAAAGATTGTCATAATTCACCTCAGTCCCTGTCTCCAATGGTGCTCACAAAGTACAATCCCATTTCCCAAAAAGTTGGGACTCTGTAAAATGTAAATAAAAACAGAATGCAATGATTTGCAAATATCATAGAAATATTTTATTCACAATAGACCATAGAACACATCAGATGTTGAAAGTGAGACATTTTACCATTTCATAAAAAAATGGCAACAATGCATCTCAGAAAGTTGGGACAGAGCCATGTCATTGTGTAGCATTCCCTCTTCTTTTAATAATCTGTAAAATTCTGGGAAGTGAGGAAACCAGTTGCTGGAGTTTTTGGTAGAAATGTTGTCCTACTCTTGTCTGATGTAGGATTCTATTCTAGCTTCTCAACAGTTCTGGGTTGTTTTTGTCAGATTTTTCATTTCATGATGCGCCAAATGTTTTGTATTGGTTAAAGAGGTTATCTGAGAGTAAGGCAGACAGGGGCAGACTGGGAACTTAAACCTAAAAGTGTCACAATGTAATAGGCGGATCCAGATTGCCAGAAAGCAAGGCAGCACAAGTAGGCAGGGGCATCAGAACTAGGGGGGATGGCAGCAGTACCTTAGTGCAGCACAAAATACCACCCCAGCAGAACAAAATACTACAGTGCAGCACAAAATACTGCCACCTGCATCACAGTACTTGACTGTCATTCACTTAACCTTTTCTTCTCCATCTGGCCCAGACCGCCAGAAAGACTTCTTCCACTACGACCTGTGCCTGCAGAAGGTATGCAGGATTTCTGATGATAAGTGTGGAGAAAAGCAAAAGCAAGCAAAGGTCTGGAAGGGTAGTCTATCATAGTCATGGTAATGGCGGGCAGCAAACTATCATAGTCTTAAAACAAACTGTGGTCATAGCTGGCAGCAAACAATCAAAGTCAAAAGCAGGTCGGGGTCAAGGAGGGCAGCAAACAACTGTTGTCCAAAAAAAGGTTTGAGGTCAGGGTAGGCAGAACCTATGTCAAAAAAAGTCTGTTAGTCAAGCCGCGGTCAAAACTGAGAAAATAAATTCAAATAGCGTTGTGCACTAAGATAGTACTCGCACACTGTAGGAGGCACCATCGCTACATTATTGGGCAACAGAAAGATTTTTACAAATATTCTCTCAGAAGGAGGATGAGATCACAGGTAAAGGTGTACATGACATGTTGTCTTCCTCAACCTTCATATTGATATGTCTCTGGGGCTAGATTTTCCTCCAGCCCCTGTAGCAGCCATTTGGGTGACTCTTCCGGCACAGACCAACGAATATGTGTGCAGTTTGAAGGTGTTAAAAAAAAAGAAAACACTTGCTCAAAGTGTTCAGCCTCTTCTCCCCACAATCCTGACCTCACAGTGATCGTTCTCACCAAGTATTCCAGGGCTCAAGGGCAATGCTTCTGTGATGTCATAAAGCCGTGCTCAGCAATAGGTTCCTAATGCAAGGAAGCAATGGTGCCACCTACAGCAACCAAACCCATACTAGCTGTGTAGGTCATAAAACAGAAATTTGTGTGTAGTGGCTTGGACTATGGTGACGATTTTAAGCAGCATTAAACCCAATGTGTGTTTCTTACATCTTCTCTGTTCCATGAGGAGACAGTGGAAATGTTATGTTTTAAACGTTTCGAGCTGCCGAATTTGCAGGGGCTGTCCTCAATTTTCCAAGACAATCCCAGCAAATTTGGGTCGAAAACTACATGAGCCCCACCCAGAAGGTGTGGGTGTTCATGGACAGGTTTGGGACGTTCCCAGGGGTGGAGGTTAAATACCACTAATTCAACAGCAAAAAAACATTGAGATGTATGAAAGTCTAAATCTATACATGTCATTTAGGGCCTTCTGACAGTACACGAGCATGCTGGGAGTTGTAGTGGCCTATGAGTGACTGAGGAAATGGGAAATAAACCGTTGACTGCTATCGAAAGGAATATACACACATACACACACATAATATACAGGGTTCCACAAGTGTACACATACTGTACTCATGCCACTCACTCATGCGTGGCATGTGAATGCCAATTGTACATAGGACACTTGTCACATTCACCACTAAGAGATAGCACTAATGCTGTACACAAGCCACCTACACACCTCTCACATATAGGATACATGACACGCGCATGCCACTTATGCATAGGACACATGTCACACACACACCACTTATACATAAGATCATAGGACCAATTTTACATGTGATAAAAAGCATATTTGTAATATACTTAATTTTTTTTACCTTTCCTACCAAAATAAGCACCTTAAGTTCAGGGGCCTGTCGTGCTTTGCAATCCGTACACCTGTGTACCGCTGTGTACTGGTGTATCGATTCGCCTGCTGCCACGTTGAGCACTGTACAAGCTGGAGCACACATTGCCCCTCCTGACTGTACCAGTGCTGCCCTTCTCAAGCCTGACATTGATGTGCCTGGAACCTCTGAGGTGTTTGACCCGTCACCTCTGCCGGCTACCGGGTGAAATCCTTAGCATTAGAAACGTTAGCAGAAGGGACACAAGCGGGATCGTGATGTGCTATGAAGCCTGCATACCACATCGGTACAGATTATTAGCAGAGCGTAGGGCAAGAGCTTCATAGTGCCCTCAGTAGTAGTAATGCCCCTAATGTGCCCCCAGTAATAATAATGCTCTTATACTGCCCACAGTAATAATAATGCCACTATAGTGCCTATAGCAATGAGCATTTTCCCTATTGTGGTCCCAATAATAATGCCCTCATAGTGTCCCAGTATTAAAAATAACTAACAGTGCCCCCTATAGTAAACCTAGTAATTACCACTATAGTGCCACAGTAGTGTACGCCACAATTGGGCAAGGAAAGAGTAAAAAATAAAATACCTGAGTCACATGAGGCCTGCAGTCTGAGATACGTGCATCCATGTGCTGTTTGTGACCTATGATGGTTATCGACATAGCAAGGAGACATGGGCTCCCATGCCACGCCGCGGTAGTCAACTGTATAACCATCCTGAAAATGGCAATACAGTTGAATTTAAAAGGGCCCTTGCAGCCAGGTACATACGTATCTGATGCTCCCAGCATTAATTACCTCTGAGAGAGCCAGATCCTTATTTACCTGGCCGGTTTCTGCGAGGAGGACTTGGTTGGCCCTCTGGGCATTGGCCCATCAGCAAATTTCCCGCATCTGGAGCCACATGCTTGCTGAGTTACTGCTTGGCCTCTTCGATGTATAGATGTTTTTATTCCTCATTCCACTGGACTGGTAAACACCGATGACCTGGGGGCAGATTTCACTCCTAACTGTCAAATATTCAATTTGTAAAGAACTAATAAAATCTACGCATGCTTTTATACAGTATTCAGATTGTTTTCCAAATCTCTAGTTAACTGGGGGGGGGGGAAACGATTCGACTTGGCAGAACACATAATTCTTCAACTCCAAAGAATGATATATTGTATTACATCATAAATTAGGAACAGCCGTGAATGGTGAAAACAACTTTCTGGCTCCAGTCTTGTGGAGATTAACTCGGAACACTAAAGCTGCCTGTGACACACTTAAGGAAATTATGAAATATAACAGGTTTCAGAATTAAGAGAAAAAACATTAAAATATTAGTCATATATAATGTATGCATTGTAAATACAGCCATAGGCAACGGCATGATTGCATTAAGGGAGATCCCAACGTGTGTAAATAATAGATGACAGTAGACTTAGCTAAACATCATCTTGGCAGCATAGCAAATTATTATTCCACATTATCAGATCTTCAGACGACAATCGTGTACTACAACTTCCTACAGGAAAGTAGCGGCTTCCTCGCATCCTGCAATTTCCTTTCAATTTTAGAGATGAAAGATGCTTGACATTTTATGCCGATTCCTAATTTTGCCACCCCTTAGTCCTGTCACTCGAAGCAGTGAGGGAAGGGCTGGCCACATAAAAGAGTAGAGCTTGGGTGCAACAAGAGCAATGGTGACACCCTCATTGCACCAAAGGCCTATTTGCATATTAAGAAAAAGTAACATAACTCAGGAACAAAGAAAAACAGCATTTTAATCGGGCGAACCACAGCTATGTGTCTATGCCAACAGTTTGAGAAGGCAGTGGTATCTCAGCCCCATTCACTTCAATGGGGGTGAGCGCGATACCAAGCACAGCCGCTATACAATGTACGGCGCTGTGCTTGGTAAGCATGGAGACGCTGCGACGATCACAGGGGTGCCGCTGCCTTCTCAAACAGCTGCTCGCGGGAGTCCCATTTTTCACATTTTATGGTCATCTCAAAGACGTTTCCCGTATATTTCGTATATAAAGCAATGGACAAAAATTTTAAAGTGAATCGGTCACCAGCGACTCTCTAACCAACTGTTAGCAAAGACACATAGCTCATACATCAGGTGAAAGCATCACTGGTGCAGACACCCAAATCATCATTTCTGGGCAGCAGATTGTGCTGTCTGAACTGTGATCTGCTGCCCAAAAACAATGGGGGTCATTTACTAAGACTGGCGTTTTACTCTAGTCTTTTTCTCCTCTTTTGTGGTGGCTTCCCGGGCGGAGGATGCACCTAATTTATGACGAGGTATGTGCCTCCTCATAATCTAGGCACATTTTCAGCAGTCCATGTGCCTGATGGAAAATGGAGACCAGCCCCTGGCTGGAGTAGTTTTTCTCCAATGCTTACGCCTCTTTCCAGGCATAAACGGTAGTAAATTTGTCGGGGCCAAAATCCCTGCCTGGCCCCTGGTATGCTTCTGCCACACCCTCGACAGTCCAATGAGTTGAACATGATGCAAAAACGCCCATGCGACAAAATATTGCCTCTCAGGTGTACAAAAAGTTGCAAAAAGGGGGCTGTGCAAAATTTTTACTCCAAAAACTGGTGTCAAAATGTTCATAAATAACTCCCATTGACCCAATTTTATAGGGACATAAGATCACAGCAGCAACCCTTTGTCCCCATACAGTGGAGATGATTGCTGCATGTAAATGAATGGTTCGTTCCCAATAATTGCCTGCTGGGTGGGTCCATGTAATATAAATTCAGTGAAGTGTTAGGCAAGTTAAGTAGTGTGCTGAATACAGAGTATGACGGCTACAACTGCTAGCTGTAGACGTTTTTGCAGATAGATAGGGGCACATGTATTGAGACCAGCGTTTTAGACGCCGGTTGTGACGAACTGCGACCGCCGCAGCCACAATACGTCACGAAACCGTCACAGCGCCCCTAGTGGTCAATCCGCAAACAGGCCTCCCAGCCACTTTCAGCACACCGACAGTCTAACTTGAGTCCGTACAGTCGATAGGCTGAAAGCGCAGGGAGTGGACCTCCGATCGACCGCAAGTAAGCGTGCGACCGGAACTACACACAGGGTAGTTTAACTGCCACCACCTCACAATTTATGGGAGCGAGGAACCCACTATCTAGATAACACAACCGAGTAGCTTTCCCTTCGGAGAGGCTAGGGTAAGTTTTTGCAGTGTTTGAAAACAGGCATATGGCTAGAGAAATGACTTGGAGGTCATTTATTATATATCTATATACAATACAAATTATCACGATGCAATAATTATTAACACAATAATCAAGGAAAGTATAGTCCAATAAACAAAAGGGAAAAAAGAAAGAAAATACTTAGTTTCCGCAGAAAAGATGTCCGTTGGTGAAATAGTCCGTTGCAGGGGTAAAGTCCAAGAAGCCTTTGTCCAGTGTAATATGCCTACAGCCCACAGGTTCTCTGGCTGAGGCCCTCTTTAGGTGTTGTTAAAAGTGGAGAACTCCTTTAGCAGATCCTAGGCCTTTGTTATAAAGGCTCCCAGAATCAAGGCGGGGAATTGAGAGTCCGCCTGCTGGGCAGGCTGTATTCATGAGGTGAATGTCAGTTCTGAAATATGGCATGTGCCATATCGTGGGATGTCTCCGCTGTACACAAGTAACAAGCAAATATTCACATTCCCCACAAAATATGGAGTTCAGGGATACCAAATATTACTATTATAACTGGTTCTATGATGGGGTAACACCATAACTTTACCTGGGTACATCTTAGAGTTATGTTTGTCCTATGTAAACGTCCAGTGAATTCTGAGTGACACGATGATGTAATTTTAAGTCCGTAAGATGCATGGGCTCTCTTAAAAAGGTAAAAATCATATCTCAGATTCATGTTGCAATCTGGGAAACCTTGGTGCCGGCCTGTCTGCCGCAAGCTAGCTTACAGACCCTGATAGCAGCGACACCAATCGGCTCCCCCCCAGGTGCAGTCTTCACACCTAGCTGTGATATCTCTTCAGGAAGGGAAGTTCTTTTGTCAACCTAAGGAAACCAGCTGTAATTGCGTTATCTGCTAGGCATCTATTGACTGACTTGAACAAAAGGACTATGTTGTTCTCTGGGTACAACAGGAGGACAGAAGGAGACGCTCTGAATAATCAAATTGTAGGTTCTGGGGCCTAGGGAAATAATTACTGTTTAATAAGGCAGAGTAATATTGATAATATTGGGAGGACAGTTCAATATTCTCGCGGATCATCCGTGACACTTTACAAAAACCCATAGCTGGCTGTGGATCCACAAAAGTTATGGAGAGGCCTCTCCATAACTTCGGTACATCCAGCGCCAGTTCTAACTTCCGAGCTGTCTTACATTTAGACCATTTTCTACCCCTAAAACAAGCATGGAAAATGGTGAATGAGATGGGCCTGCCGGGCCGTCCTCTTACCCACCCATGCCACGCCCACAATTTTAGACCTGGCGTGAGCTGATTTTGACTATTATAAAGTATCAAGTTTGAAAGTATTAATAGAAACATCTAGAAAAGCACTCTTGTATTGAAGTCATAAATGTAACATAAGTGTGAAACGCCATATTAGCATGGGTTTATGAGGGATCGGTCCTATCAAACTAATCTACTCAGTTTCTATAGGGAGGTAAGATCTAGACTGGACCTGGGTGAATCAATGGATGTCGTATATCTGGACTTCTCCAAAGCATGTGACACTGTACCACATAAAAGGTTAGTATATAAAATGAGAATGCTCGGACTGAGAGAAAATGTCTGTATGTGGGTAAGTAACTGGCTCAGTGATAGAAAACAGAGGGTGGTTATTAATGGTACACACTCAGATTGGGGCACTGTCACTAGTCGGGTACCTCAGGGGTCAGAAGGGATCAGGGGATGTTGATCCATGAGAGTTATTCCGATTGCCTGATTGGAGTTGGGAAGGAATTTTTTCCCAACTGCGCCATTTTTAAATGCCCGGCCGGTTATGTAAATTCATGTTGGGTGGTCGTAAAAAGGGTTAATGGTGTTTTCTGCATGCTTTAAGTTTTTATATAGAAAAGTATGTACTGCTGAAAGGTCAGAAAAAAACACAATAAACAAAAGCAAAACACACTAAGACTTTTTTTTAAAGCTGGGCATAAGTCTAAGGGACAAAAAAAAAAGGCATACCCAGGAAGCATATTGTGATTTAAAAAAATCCAGTACAAAAAAAGCATGTTTGTGATGTGTATAATTTCTCCCATACACTTCCATGCAACATTTGGAGAAGGGGCGTACAAAGAAATCACCGAGCTCCATAGCAACAATCTAAATTGGGCCCCCATGCCCCATTCATAGCCCCTCCATCTACCTGTTCCTGGCCAGTATATACAGCAGTGTATGAGGTATAATTTACAGCTCATACTTCACATATCAGTACACTGCTGTGTATACTATATAACTTAAAGGGGTTCTGCATTTTTTTTAAACTGATGATCTACCCTCTGGATAGATCATCAGCATCTGTTTGGCGGGGGTCCGACACCCAGGACCCCTGCCGATCAGCTGTTTGAGAAAACAGCGGTGCTGGCAGTAGTGCCATGGCCTTCTCACTGTTTACAACTAGTATCACTGGCCTGGGCCCGGCTAAGCTCCATTCAAGTGAACAGAGCTTAGCCCCGCCCAGGCCATTGATACTAGTCGTGACATCATCGGTAAACAGCAAGAAGGCTGCTACTGCCAGCGCCGATGCCTTCTTAAACAGCTGATAGGCAGGGATCCCGGGTGTCGGACCCCCGCCGATCAGATGCTGATGAGCTATCCAGAGGATAGAACATCAGTTTAATAAAACTGCAGAACGCCTTTAACACACAGCATCTATTATACGTGGTACCTTACATATCAGTACACTAATAAATCTCTTCTCTGTCTGTCTGTTCTTTATGCGCGACCAAACGACTGAAGTGATCTTCACCAAATTTGGCACACAGGTACATCAGGTGCCCGGGAAGGTTTTAGATCGGGTCTCAGCTCTCTAGGACTTACCGTTCCTGAGATACTCCCAAGAAATGACCTCCATTAGCCAATAGAAGCCTGCAAGTCTTTCACTCATATCCCAACTGCTATACACACGGTCACATGACCCTTATCAGCCAATAGAAGCTCGCAGGCCCTTAGTCTCCACATACACACAGTTTTACTCCAGGTTTCCATAACAACCCAGCCGTTTTTCTTCACTGCTGTAGGTCAGCTTTAGGCTAGGGCTACACGACGACACATGTCGCGTGACAATAAGTTGCACGACACAGAAGGCACAACTACACGTGTCGTGCGACATTGATGTCGCACCAGTGTCGCGCATTTTTTTTTATAATGATGGTCTATGGTGTTGCACTGCGACATGCAACATGCTGCGACAGTTGCAGAAAAATCCATGTTGGACAAAATGTTGTGCGACACATGTCGTGTAGCCCTAGCATTAAAGGGACACTGACAGGCCCAATTAGCATATTTAGGCATATATATGTCAGTACAGATCTTCTAAAGTCTATTAAAATCATCTAAGTAGCCCCCCTGTCCACCTTATAAATACCGAAATATAAAGTTTTATAACCTGCTTGTCCGGTCACCAATCTGCCCAAGGGGCGGTGTTTCATGTCAAAATGCGCCCAGCCAGCCGCTCCCAACTGCCGTTCTGAAGCCCCGCCCAGCTCATCAATATTCACTTAGCTAGGCGGCGGCTACAACTCTCCCGACTCAAGTGCCCGGCGCATGCGCATAAAGCAGAGGCTGCAGCGCTCTGTACGCAGGCGCGATGTGACCCCGGCCGGACGCATGCGCTGAAGATTGGACGGAGGACGTGCCCAGAGGATTGAATGGGTCATGCGCAGGATTGTGAGTCGGGAGAGTTGCAGTGGAGTGAATATTGATGAGCTGGGCGGGGCTTCAGAACGGCAGTTGGGAGCGGCTGGCTGGGCGCATTTTGACATGAAACGCCGCCCCTTGGGCAGATTGGTGACCGGGCAAGCAGGTTATAAAACTTTATATTTCGGTATTTATAAGGTGGACAGGGGGGCTACTTAGATGATTTTAATAGACTTTAGAAGAGCTGTACTGACATATATATGCCTAAATATGCTAATTGGGCCTGTCAGTGTCCCTTTAAAGGGGCAGGGCGCTGTGAAGGTCCCTGTTAAGGGGGCAGGGGCCACTATTAAAGGGGCAGCTGCTGTGGAGGTCACTGTTAAAGGGACGTTCACTGTGGATGTTACTGTTAAGGGGGCAGGCCGTTGTGGAGGTCACTGTTAAGGGGGCAGGGGCCACTATTAAAGGGGCAACTGCTGTGGAGGTCACTGTTAAGGCAGCAGGGTACTGTGAGGTCACTGCTAAGGGAGCAGGGTACTGTGGAGGTCACTGTTAAGGGAACGGGGTACTGTGGCGGTCACTGTTAAAGGGGCGGGGTGCTGTAGAGGTCACTGTTATGAGAATACTGTCGATATCTTTTAACGACACACAGAAACATTAAATTAAATAGATGAAATATACCCCTGCGAAGCCGGGTCCTTCTGCTAGTATATATATATTTGTACACACTGCATCTATTATGCCCAGTGGCGGATCCAGGGGGGGGCAACAGGGCATAATAGAGCGCTCATAATGGAAGCGCTCATCTCCAGTCATCTGTATCGCCGTCCTCAGGACAGCGATACAGATGCCTGCCTGTGCTGCCGTAGGGGAGGGAGAGGGGTGTCACTTTCCCTTCCTCTGATAGGCTGCCGGCCTAGTGCCTGCAGCCTATCAGAGGCCGGCGCAGGCGTCGCGATGACGTCATCGTCTCGCCTGAGCCATACAGCGTGGTACACAGGCCAGAAGAGGCCTGCATCGCATCACTGACATGGAGGTAAGTATGTGTTTTTTTTTGTTTTGTTTTTATTATATACAATACTTTTACTGGCGGGGGCTGTTATTACTGGCAAAGGGGGGCTGTTATTACTGGGGGCTGTTATTACTGGCACAGAGGGGCTCTTATTACTGGGGGATGTTATTACTGGCAAAGGGGGGCTGTTATTACTGGCACCTGGGGGCTGTTATTACTGGCAAAGGGGGGCTGTTATTACTGGCACAGAGGGGCTCTTATTACTGGGGGCTGTTATTACTGGCAAAGGGGGGCTGTTATTACTGGCACAGAGGGGCTGTTATTACTGGGGGCTGTTATTACTGGCACAGGGGGGCTGTTATTACTGGGGGCTGCTATTACTGGCACAGGGGGGCTGCTATTACTGGCATAGGGGGCTATTATTACTGGCACAGAGGGGCTGCTATTACTGGGGGCTGTTATTACTGGCATAGGGGGGCTGTTATTACTGGGGGCTGCTATTACTGGCACAGGGGGGCTGCTATTACTGGCATAGGGGGCTATTATTACTGGCACAGGGGGGGCTGGTAATACTGGCACATGATTGGGGGCACTATAGGGGCATCTACTGAGGCCACAAAGAAGGGGTATTTTATATGGGCTCTCTGTACAGTACAATTTTATACTGGGACACATTATGGTGGGTACTATGGGGAAGGGGGGAGAAAAGTACTATGGGGTCATCTACGGGGGGCACTAAGAAGGGGTATTTTATACTTGCAAATTATGGGGGACACTGAGGGCATCTACTGGAGCATTTTATACTGGTACATTATGGGGGGCACTAGGAGCAAGGGGGGCGTAGAGCACTATGGGTCATTTACTAGGGGCACTATATAGGGGTATTTTTTACTGGCACATTATGGGGGCACTATGGGGACATTAGCTCAACTGGGGGCATTACAAGGGGGTATTTTTTGCACTGTCACATTATAAGGAGAATTATTACTACTGGGGGGGGGGGGGCATTATGGTGGGCTTTATTACTCCCCCATGGTATGACCCCCTAGTAGCAGCACCAGCCTCTCCCTGCTCTGCTATCCCTCTGCCCCTTCTCCAAATCCTTATTATAAAATCTTTCTCATTAGGATAACACAGAACATCAGCTCCACCGAGCCCCCGGCCAAAGTGTGGAAGTGGTGTCCGAGATCCCCAAGGGCCAAGTAACTGTGAGTGTTCATGTGAAATATGTTTGTTATACACATATAGCCTAGACTGTGCCCCACAATATACAGTATACCTCTACACTGTGGAGTCAGCACCATTGTTTTGTGGCGGCGGACAGAAAATATCTGAAAGTGCCCCTCCCGAGACCAGGCTCTGGATCCGCCACTGATTATGCCTCATAACTCACATATCTGTACACTGCTGTGCAGGGTGTACATAGAGAAGTAAGGGCCCCATAACAAGGATCAAACCAGGCCCCCCACACAGGACAGAAAGGTTTCTGCCTAAATCCCTTTTCAATGACCCTTGGACCATTTTTTCCACTGCCTCATTTGCTAAACGTTGTTCCTTTAGAGCAGGGGTGCGCAACCTTTTTTGGTCTGGGGGCTGCATTGTCACATCACACTTTTTGAAGGGGCTGCAAAAAAAAAGTTACCGTATTTTTCGCCCTATAAGACGCACCGGCCTATAAGACGCACCTAGGTTTTTGAGGAGGAAAATAAGAAAAAATATATTTTGAATCAAAAGGTGCGCTTTTGGTGGGTTTTGAACTAATTGTGGTCTGTGGATGGCACTGTTATGGGGGATCTGTGGGTGACGCACTGTTATGGGGGATCTGTGGGTGACACTTATGGGGGATCTGTGGGTGACACTTATGGGGGATCTGTGGGTGGCTCTTATTGGGGTCTCTGTGTATGACAGTTATGGGGGGGATCTGTGGATGATACATAGCATCTTATGCTATGTGTCATCCACAGATCCCCTCCATAAGTGTCCCTGTAGTGAATGACCCTCAATACAGGGCTGGGGGCCGGCATCTGGCTTTATAATGACAGCGGGGCCCGTGCGGTGACTGTATTCTACTACACGGGCCCCGCTCAATGTATAATTGTATGTCTAATAGTAAATAGTTATGTGCATAATCGCATAATGAGCGGAGTACTTACAACTACAAGCGCTCGCCGAGAGGAGGGAGGAGGCAGGAGGCAGGCCGGGAGGACAGGCGCTGGCAGCGTGAGTCATACGTCATGCGCCCACGCCGCCTGCTTCATTCATAAAGTGGGCGGCGCAGGCGCGTGACGTATGACTCACACACTGCCAGCGCCCGTCCTCCCAGCCTGCCTCCTCACTCCTCTCGGCGAGCGTTTGTAGTTGTAAGTACTCCGCTCATTATGCGATTATGTACATCGCGGCGGGTGTATCATTGAAAATCGCAAAATAATTTGCGCAAAAAATTCGCGCAAAAATTTGCACGAAAATTTGCACGGAAATTCGCAAATCGCAAAATAAGCTGCATTCGCCGTATAAGACGCACTGCTATTTCCCCCCCACTTTTGGGGGGTAAAAAGTGCGTCTTATACGGCGAAAAATACGGTAATCAGCGCTTGTTTGCATCAGCCTATTACACAGGCTAATGCAAAGTGACTGGGGAGGAATGATCGCTACCACAGTCATTCCTCCTATATTCACTTCTATCGATTATTGGCCGCACATTCCTGATTACATGGCGAGATGTGCTGACGATAATTGTACATCTTTCATCCTGATAAAACATGCAAATCAGCCAACAAATGAGGGATTCCTTGTTTATCGGCTGATCTGCAGCAGGATTATACCGGCCAGATATCAGGAATGAGCGCTCCTAAGGACATTTGTTCCCAGTAATTGTCCTGAATATCGTGCAGTGTAACAGGGGCTTAGAGATTTCCTAGTAAACAAAATATGTTTAACACGTTCCTGCAGTATGGGCCTGAAACAGAAGATTCATACTTTCCTGCTCCCTGCCGCTGTCTCCATCTTCTGGTTCTGTTTACATCCAGTTGGATATGGGTAGAGTCACTGGTACCTCTCCAGCCAATGACTGGCTTCAGTGGTGATGTGGCCACAAGCAGTGTTTCACCGGTAAAGTCAGTAATTTGCTGGAGAAGGGCTCTGGGACCGGAAGATGGAGACAGCGAGAGCAGCACGGAGCAGGAAAGTAGGAATCTTCTGTTTCAGGGACCATGCTGCAGGAACTGGTTAAAAATCATTTTAACTTGGAAACTCCTTTAAGTGGCGAACTTTCCTTCCTGCCTACTATTTACAAATGAGAGCTTTCCTTCACTGCAGAGGACGGCGCTCACCTTCTGCACCCCCAGATATACTGTAGGTGCCCTGCAATAACCAGTAAGCACTTTCCCTGAGGGCATTGTTTTAGTCCACATCTGATCAGCGTTATCCATTCTGCAAAATGCAGAACACACATGGCTGGTGTCCTGCGGACCAAAAGAAAAGGTACGGTCGTGTGTATGGCTACGTCTACACGACGACATTTGTTGCACGACAATAAGTCGCGCGACAGATAGTGCAAAACTACACTGCAATATTTGTAGCGCAACATTTAGTTGCACTAATGTTGCGCAACAATTTTTATAATGGCAGTCTATGGTGTCGCACTGCAATATGCAACATGCTGCGACGCAACAGTCGCAGAAAAATCCATCTCAAATGGATTTTCTGCGACTGTTGCAACGCAGTCGCAGCATGTTGCATGTTGCAGTGCGACACCATAGACTGCTATTATAAAAATTGTTGCGCAACATTAGTGCAACAAAATGTCGCGCGACAAATGTCGTCGTGTAGACGTAGCCTTAGAGGCTTTACTAGCCAGGAAAGCACTGGTTAATCCTTTAATGACAAAGCCTGAAAAGGCCTTAATAACCAGTCACTTTTTTGTGATTTAGCGCACGTGGTTTAAAAACTTTTTTATTTTTTGGACTACCAAAATAATTTTAGCAGCTTTCTATTACATAACACAGGGCTTTTTAATATATCTTTTTGGTTTTATTAGGGGATGGGGAAACTGTACAATTTTTTTTTTAAGTCATTTTTATTCAAACTGGCGCTCATTATTTAAATATGCAAATTATTATACTTAGTTCCCTATATGCGTTCTTTTCTTTTATGTACTTTACTGTTTTTTCTCTTTTTAAATTTTTTTTTATATTTCTGCTACAAAAAGACCTTTGGGGGACACCAACTTTTTTATTTTGCACATTTTACATTTTTTTCTTTTTATTTGTATTTTATTTATTTAATATTGTTTTTATTTTTTTATCGACACTTTATTTTTAAAATATATTTTTGCCACATATGACAGTGAACAATTTTATTTTGCACTTTTTCCTTTTTATAGTTTTCTTTTACTTGTATTTTATTTATTTATTTTACATCTTTTTGCTAACATTTTCTTTTCTTTTTTTATATATTTTTGCAGCACTGTATTTCCCCCAAGAGGTCTTTAAAAGACCTCTGGGGGACACTGACTTGTTATTTATTTATTATTTTTTTGCACTTTTTATATTATATATATATAATATAAACTTGAAAAATGAGGATGCAGCACACAATATTGTTAGGGTGCAAATCAGGCCGATATGGACCAGCACCAAGGTCCAATTCAGTAGAAATGAAAAAAAGCCAGCAGCACACCAGGGATTTCAAAAGGAAAAAAGTCCGGTTTATTCACCCAATGTCAGTAGCAGCGACGTTTCAACCGCTTGTTGCGGTTATAGCTTGAGAAAGACCGCAACAAGCGGTCAGGGCCGGTGCTACCATAAGGCAGACCAAGCGGCTGCCTTAGGGCGCACCCTGGGGGAGGGCGGAAAATGTGACATGGTGGGGGAGAAATGTGACATGTAAGGCTGATGTGACGGAGGGGGGTGATTTGACATGGAGGGGGAGAAATGTGACATGGGGGCTGATGGCTGACATGGGGGCATGATGGCTGACATGGGGGCATGATGGCTGACATGGGGGCATGATGGTTTACATGGGGGGCTGATGGCTGACATGGGGGCTAATGGCTGACATGGCAGCATGATGTCTGACATGGGGGTCTGATCTGAGGTCTGATTAACATTGGGGGTCTGATTGCGACTGTGAGCTGAGGTCTGATTAACATTGGGGGTCTGATTGCTGGTCTGACCTTAGGTGTAATGGAAAATATTTTTTTTCTTATTATCCTCCTCTAAAACCTAGGTGCGTCTTAGAGGGTAAAAACTACGGTCCTCAAACCAGCGATTGTCTGAAGTAGAGAGAAGATACCAGGACCACACAGAGGCCAGCTGCTGCAGACGGGACCAGGGCCAGGTGAGCTGCGAGGGGGGGGGGGGCGCCCAAATGGAGATTCGCTTGTGTTGGCAAAAATCCTTGCACCGGCCCTGCAAGTGGTTGAAACGTCGCAGCTACTGACATTGGGTGAATAAACCACACTTTTTTTCCTTTTGAAATCCCTGGTGTGCTGCTGGCTTTTTTTCATTTCTATATATACAGTTACAGGGAAAATCAGCCTCCTGGCGAGGCTTTGTACAAGTCAGAGCTGGTGAGGCTCTGCAGTCCTCTGCCCCTGACACTCGGCAATCACTTGATCGCCTGGTATAAAGTGCACAGCGCGCCGCTCACCTGTGCAATTGTGCGGCTCCAGGCAGAAACACAGCAGATCGCACGATCAGCTGTGTTTCTGCCGAGCAGGACGGGGACTGCAAACCATGGCTCTGGGGACCGCATGCGGGCCGCAGGTTGTGCACCCCTGCTTTAGAGGGTAGAGTCCTGACCAAGTTTTTACCTCCAGTAGAAGAGGAGATGATCCCAACTAAGACTGGGCCCCCTCTTGCCCTGGGCCCCATACCAGTCGCATGGTCTGCCGCTATGGTAGTTATGCCCTTGCTGCTGTGTATACTATATAGCTGTACACGCGGCATCTATTATGCCCCTTACCTCATATGTCAGTACACTGCTGTGTATACTACATACCTGTTTCCACTGCATCTAATATACTGTATGATTGATGCAGTGTGAGTATATCTATCTATATATATATCTATTGTACCTATCTATCTATCTTATCTGTGGTCTCTATCTATCTATCTATCTATCTATCTATCTATCTATATACAGCAATGTACTGAGAAGTACAAGGTATAAGCATCATTTCTGCCTCAAAATCAGCTCCAAATCTGCTCCCAAAATGCCTCAAAACAGCCTCCAATTCATTCCAATGGGAAGCATCACTTGTGAAAAAGAAGCATGTCAAAAAGCACTGATTTTCCCATTCAAATTAATAGAAAGCAGAAAAAAACTCACCATTTGAGATGCGCCAATACACGCAAAATACATACGGTCGTGTGCATGAGCCCTTACAGTGTTTTAACATGCTAGAGGTTTCCTCCAGTTCATCACCATTGCCATCATGATCAGCCACCTCCAACACTCCAGCTGTTCAGCTACGACTCTCAGAATCTTCCTTTCACTTCTGAGTTAGGCTACATGCACACGGTAGTGGTTTTTTAAGGCCTCCGTTCCGTTTTTTTTGCGGATCGGATGGTTTCCCATTTATTTCTATGGATCCGTTAAAAATGCGGTGGACTCATCTATTTCTTTTCAACTTCCACTGGTTTTGCAGGCAAGCGCTATCAGTTTTTTGTATCCAGATTGTATGTGTTTTTCATGCGCTTGAAGACCCATTCACTTCTAATGAGCCAGGCTGCGTGAAACACGCAATATAGAACACGCTGCGATTTTTCCTGAACGCAAAGATGATGCGTGAATCTCGCGTACACAGACCCATTCAAAAGAATGGTCAGGATTCAGATGATATGCATTGACTACACGCATGGCGTCTGGACGGAAAACTCGCTCATGTGAAAAAGCCCTAAGTGTTTAGTGATTAACCCCTTAAGGACACATGACGTACCGGTACGGCATGTTTCCCGAGTCCTTAAGGACACATGACGTACCGGTACGTCATGGCTTTAAATAGCGATGCCGGCGCCGCGGGGGTTAATCGGAACGGGATGCCGGCTGAAATCATTCAGCCGGCATCCTGTAACAATGCAGGGGGGGGTCATTTGACCCCCCCGCATCGACGATCGCAGAAAACCGCAGGTCAATTCAGACCTGCGGTTTTCTGCGTTTCCGGTCCATTCGGGTGTCCTGTGACCCGATGAACCGGAAAAAGACTGCGATCGGTGGCGTAATTTTACACCACCAATCGCAGTCCGAGGATTTGCAGAGGCGGAGCTGGCCCTGGTGCTGAACGCCGCTGTCCAGGGTGCTGATTGGTGCAGGGGAGAGAGGCGCGAGATTCAAACTTCCTGCGCTCCTCTCTCCCCTCCTCTTCCTGTTCTGCACGAGCACCCGGCAGCATCGTCCAGCACCAGCTCCTGTGTCCCCCTAATCGCCATCCATCACCCTCCTGCACCCATCGCCACCCAGGTAGGTTAGGGTCAGTGAGGGAGAGGCACCTTTAGGCAGGGATAGAAGGGAAAAGTTAGAAAAAAAAAAAAAAAAAAAATCACATTTATTCCAAACTTTTTTTTTTCAGCTACCAGACCCCAGACCCCCCTGCCACTTGCCCCCCCCGCATCCCCCCCACCACCAGCCCCCCCCTCACCACCAGCCCCCCCCTCACCACCAGCCCCCCCCCCCCCCACCAGACCCCCCCACCACCACTTTTTTTTTTCTGCGTGCGCTGACTGGCCGGCACTTTTTAGCGTCCGTCCACTGTTAGCGCATCGCCCGCCCCACCGCCCCACCACCCCACCGACCGCTGATCAGCGTTGAACCGCTGATCAGCAAGTTTGAACTTTTTTTTTTTTTTTTTCTAACACTTGCCCATTTTTTTTGCCTGGACTTTTAGTACGTGAACACCCGTGCCCCCACACACACGCACATAGAATAAAGGTTTACACGCACGCACATACACACGCACACACACACACCCATGGCCCGCCGGGTGTTCTCGGCCGAGGAGGCATATGCCCAGATTGCCTCCGACTCTGAGAGCCCCAGTGAGGATGAGGATGACCCCACGTTCCTTTTGTCATCCGCATCCTCCTCATCATCATCGGATGACGATGAGCCACCAAGGCAGCGGAGACGCCGCCAGGCGGAGCCAGGGGCCACACATGCTAGGGATCCTGTGGCCCACCCTAGTACGAGCCGCCCTGGGGTTCGTACTGGTTTCCCGGCCCACCAAATAAGTTCACCGGAGCCCCCTGCCGATGAACTTAGCTGGTGTCCCCCAGTGGACTTTGAGCCTGAGATTCCGGATTTCGCTGGCAATCCTGGAATCCAGATTCCCACAGTGGGGTTTACTGAAATAGACTTTTTTAGTTTTTTTTTCAGTAACCCACTGGTGAATCTGATGGTGGAGCAGACGAATCTGTACGCCCAACAGTTCGTCGCTCAAAACCCGGGCTCATTTTTGGCTAGACCCGGTGGCTGGACGCCGGTCAGTGCAGCCGAGATGAGGACATTTTGGGGCCTCGTGCTGCATATGGGTCTAGTGCAAAAACCCAGTGTCAGGCTGTACTGGAGTGGGGACGTCCTATACCAGACCCCACTGTACAGTACGGCCATGACACGCTCCCGGTTTGAGGCCATCCGGAAATGTCTGCATTATTCCGATAATGCAGCATGTCCCCCCCGAAGTGATCCTGCCTATGACCGGCTGTACAAGATACGGCCGGTCATCGATCACTTTGGGGCCACATTTCAGCAGGCCTACGTACCTGGAAGGGAGGTCGCGGTTGATGAGTCTCTCGTTGCGTTCAAGGGGAGACTCAGTTTCCGCCAATACATTCCCACAAAGCGGGCGAGGTATGGCGTGAAGCTATACAAAATTTGTGAGAGTACCTCAGGGTACACTTACAAATTTCGTGTGTACGAGGGGCGAGATTCCCGGATTCAACCACCAGAATGTCCCCCCACTCTGGGTGTTACCGGGAAACTCGTGTGGGACCTTATGTACCCACTGCTGGATAAGGGTTACCACTTGTACGTGGACAACTTTTATACCAGCATTCCCTTGTTCAGGTCCCTTGCCGCCAGATCCACGTTCGCTTGTGGGACCGTGCGGAAAAATCAACGCGGCCTCCCTGCCCACCCCCTCCAGGTACCTATCCCCAGGGGTGAGACCCGTGCACTTACCAGTGGAAACCTGTTGCTGGTCAGGTATAAGGACAAGAGGGATGTCCTTATGCTGTCCACAATCCACGGTAACAGCACCACCCCAGTCTCTGTGCGAGGTACCACGGCAACGGTCCTCAAGCCCGATTGTATCGTCGCCTACAATCGGTATATGGGAGGAGTTGATCTCTCTGATCAAGTCCTCAAGCCATATAATGCCATGCGCAAAACCCGGGCATGGTACAAAAAAGTTGCGGTCTACATGGTGCAGGTTGCCATGTACAACTCTTTTGTACTATCCCGAAGCGCTGGCAGCACAGGGACATTCCTCCAATTCTATGAGGCAGTCCTCAAAGACCTGATCTTTTCGGACCGGGAAAGAGCAGGCCGGAGTACCTCGGGAACTGGAGGCGCCCGGATCGTCCCTGGCCAACACTTTCCAGGTGTGGTCCCCCATACTGGAAAGAAGGGACGAACCCAAAAAAGATGCAGAGTGTGTCACAAGAGGGGGATACGGAAGGACACCACTACTCAGTGTGACACTTGCCCCGATCATCCGGGCCTCTGCATTATCGATTGCTTCAGGGAGTATCACACTTCCATGGAGTACTAAATTTTTATAATCTCCAACAGTCCCCTAGAGAACATAAAACACTATGGCTCTCAGACTTTGGAGACACAGAAACAATTTTTTTTCCCCAAAAAAATATTAGTTTTAGTGCAGGCATCCTCAAACTGCGGCCCTCCAGATGTTGTAAAACTATAACTCCCAGCATGCCCAGACAACCTACAGCCATCAGCAGGGCATGGTGGGAATTGTAGTTTTACAACATCTGGAGGGCCGCAGTTTTAGGATGCCTGCTTAGTGTCTCCAAAGTCTGAGAGCCATACATATTGGGCATCGTCGCGTGCGTAAAAGTCGTCGCTATAAAAATAACATTTGACCAAACCCCTCGGATGAACGGTGTTAAAAATATAAAATAAAAACGGTGCCAAAACACCCATTTTTGGGCAAAATTTCCATTTGAATCCTTTTTTTCCAGTAATAAAGCAAGGGTTAACAGCCAAAAAAAACTCAATATTTATGGCCCTGATTCTGTAGTTTGCAGAAACACCCCATATGTGGTCGTAAATGGCTATATAGCCGCACGGCAGGGCATAGAACGAAGGGAACTCCATATGGTTTCTGGAAGGCAGATTTTGATGGACAGTTTTTTTTTTTGACACCACGTCCCATTAGAAGCCCCCCCTGATGTAGCCTAGACTAGAAACTCCAAAAAAGTGACCCCATCTAAGAAACTACACCCCTCAAGGTATTCAAAAGTTACTTTATAAACTTTGTTAACCCTTTAGGTGTTCCACAAAACTAAATAGCAAATGTAGAAAAATTTTAGAATTTAATTTTTTTGTTACCTTGCCTCAAAAAAGTGTAATATAGAGCAACCAAAAATCATATTTACCCCTAAAATAGTACCAAATCAACAACCACCTTATCCCGTAGTTTCCTAGATGGGGTCACTTTTATGGAGTTTCTACTCTAGGGGTGCATCAGGGGGCTTGAAAGGGTACATGGTGTAAATAAACCAGTCCAGCAAAATCTGCCTTCCAAAAACCGTATGGCGTTCCCCTTCTTCTATGTCCTGCCGTTTAGCCAAATAGTAGTTTACGACCACATTTGGGGTGTTTCTGCAAACTACAGAATCAGGGCAACCCATTTTGAGTTTTGTTTGGCTGTTAACCCATTTTTTTCAGTAATAAAGTAAGGGTTAAAATGGAAAATTTTCCAAAAAATAGAAATTTCTAAATTGTTTCTCCATCTGCCATTAACTCTTGTGGAACACCTAAAGGGTTAACAAAGTTTGTAAACCCAGTTTTGAATACCTTGAGGGGTGTACTTTCTTAGATGGAGTCACTTTTTTGAAATTTCTATTCTAGGGGTGCAACAGGGGGCTTCAAATGGGACATGGTATAAACAAAACCAGTCCTGCAAAATCTGCCTTCCAAAACCCATATGGCGTTCCCCTCTTTCTACGTGCTCCCGTTTGGCCAAACAGTAGTTTACGACCACATATGGGGTGTTTTTGCAAACTACAGAATCAGGGCAACCCATATTGAGTTTTGTTTGGCTGTTAACCCTTACTTTATTGCTGGAAAAAATGGGTTAAAATGGAAAATTTTCCAAAAAATAGAAATTTCTAAATTGTTTCTCCATCTGCCATTAACTCTTGTGGAACACCTAAAGGGTTAACAAAGTTTGTAAACCCAGTTTTGAATACCTTGAGGGGTGTACTTTCTTAGATGGAGTCACTTTTTTTGAAATTTTTATTCTAGGGGTACAACAGGGGGCTTCAAATGGGACATGGTATAAACAAAACCAGTCCTGCAAAATCTGCCTTCCAAAACCCATATGGTGTTCCCCTCCTTCTATGTCCTCCCGTTCGGCCAAACAGTAGTTTACGACCACATATGGGGTGTTTTTGCAAACTACAGAATCAGGGCAACCCATTTTGAGTTTTGTTTGGCAGTTAACCCTTGTTTTACTCCTGGAAAAAATTTATTATATTGGAAAATTTTCCAAAAAATAGAAATTTCTAAATTGTTTCTCCATCTGCCAATAACTCTTGTGGAACACCTAAAGGGTTAACAAAGTTTGTAAACCCAGTTTTGAATACCTTGAGGGGTGTACTTTCTTAGATGGAGTCACTTTTTTGAAATTTCTATTCTAGGGGTGCAACAGGGGGCTTCAAATGGGACATGGTATAAACAAAACCAGTCCTGCCAAATCTGCCTTCCAAAACCCATATGGTGTTCCCCTCCTTCTATGTCCTCCCGTTCGGCCAAACAGTAGTTTACGACCACATATGGGGTGTTTTTGCAAACTACAGAATCAGGGCAACCCATTTTGAGTTTTGTTTGGCAGTTAACCCTTGTTTTACTCCTGGAAAAAATTGATTATATTGGAAAATTTTCCAAAAAATAGAAATTTCTAAATTGTTTCTCCATCTGCCAATAACTCTTGTGGAACACCTAAAGGGTTAACAAAGTTTGTAAACCCAGTTTTGAATACCTTGAGGGGTGTACTTTCTTAGATGGAGTCACTTTTTTGAAATTTCTATTCTAGGGGTGCAACAGGGGGCTTCAAATGGGACATGGTATAAACAAAACCAGTCCTGCCAAATCTGCCTTCCAAAACCCATATGGTGTTCCCCTCCTTCTATGTCCTCCCGTTCGGCCAAACAGTAGTTTACGACCACATATGGGGTGTTTCTGCAAACTACAGAATCAGGGCAACCCATTTTGAGTTTTGTTTGGCAGTTAACCCTTGTTTTTTTCCAGGAAAAAATTGATTATATTGGAAAATTTTCCAAAAAATCTAAATTCTAAAAATGTATGTCCATTTGCCATGAAGTGTTGTGGAAGACCTAAAGGGTTAACAAAGTTTGTAAAAACAGTTTTGAATACCTTGAGGGGTGTAGTTTCTAGAATGGGGTCATTTTTGGGTGGTTTCTATTATGTAAGCCTCACAAAGTGACTTCAAACCTGAACTGGTCCATAAAAAGTGGGATTTTGAAGATTTCCGAAAATTTCAAAATTTGCTTCTAAACTTCTAAGCCTTGTAACATCCCCAAAAAATAAAATATCATTCCCAAAATGCTACAAACATGAAGTAGACATATGGGGAATGTAAAGTCATCACAATTTTTGGGGGTATTACTATGTATTGCAGAAGTAGAGAAACTGAAACTTTGAAATTTGCAAATTTTTCAAAATTTTTGGTAAATATGGTATTTTTTTATGCAAAAAAATTAACTTTTTTGACCCAATTTTAGCAGTGTCATGAAGTACAATATGCGACGAAAAAACAATCTCAGAACAGCCTGGGTAAGTCAAAGCGTTTTAAAGTTATCAGCACTTAAAGTGACAGTGGTCAGATTTGCAAAAAATGGCCTGGTCCTTAAGGTGAAATAGGGCTGTGTCCTTAAGGGGTTAAGGGTGCCTTCACACGTGGCAGAAAAATCAACCAGAATATAAGCCACATAAAGACTTCCATATGTTATCATATGAGGTTAAAAAGTGTCAATCCCTGCCCTGTGTTCAGCTGCAGAATAACATTCTGCTGCGTAAATAATGATTATCGCAGCTTTTCTACAGCAGAATGTCTCCATTCATTTCAATAATAGATGTAATCTGGCCAAAAATCTGTAAAATTCACACCTGTGTTTGTTCTGGTGGATTTTTCTGCCACGGGTGAAGGCCTCATTATTGTTTTTTGCCTGGGGCAATTCTCGTTTTTAAGCAATATAATAAAAGTGACGTTTTATGGTATGTAGTCCAAGATAACTCTAAGGCTAGGTTCACACCTGAGCGTTTTACAGCACGTTCCTACGCGCTGTAAAACGCTCAACAAGGAGAAACCAATGCTTCCCTATGGGAATGGTTCTCACCTGGGCGTTTTACAGCGCGTACGATTGCGCTGTAAAACGTCCGACTCCCCAAGAAGTACATGAGCTTCTTTGGGACGTCTTGTCGTGCGTTCCCGTACATAGACTTTCGGGAACGCGCGACAATGGGCGTTCGCTTGTCTCTGTATGTGCGATTGCAAACGCCGGTACAATTGCGCATACAGAGCGCTCCATCGCGAACGCTCAGGTATGAACCCAGCGTTAGGGCTGTTTCACATGAGCGGATGCCGTGCGTGACATCCGCTCCGTGAATGACAGCCAAGACCCGCTGCAGACTGCAGAAGCACGGAGCATTAACATGATTGATAACGCTCCGTGCCTCTCTGTGATCTCTTTACTACGAAATCACAGTGACAACTTTATCTCACTGTGATTTTGTAGTAAAGAGATCACAGATGTTAATGCTCCGTGCCTCTGCAATCTGCATCGGGTCTTGGCTGTCATTCACGGAGCGGATGTCACGCACGGCATCCGCTCGTGTGAAACAGCCCTTAGGCCTCTTGCACACAAACTTTTTTTTCCGTTTCCATTCAGTTTTTTCGGGTTCCGTTTTGCGGTCCGTATGCAAAACCATTCATTTCAATGGTTCCGCAACAAAAACGGAATGTACTCCGTATGCATTCTGTTTCCATATTTCTGTATATCCATTCCACTACAAGATAGAACATGTCCTATTATTGGCCGCAAATAACGTTCCGTGGCTCCATTCAAGTCAATGGGTCCAGAAAAAAAAATGAATGCATACGGAACACATCCATATGTCATCCGTATTTTGCGGATCCGTGCCAACTTTGCATATGTTTTTACTGTTTAAAAACAAATTTTATGTTTCCGTTTGCGATCCGCAAACAACGGATCGCATACGAAAACCATACGGAGATTTTTTGCGGAACTATGAAAACAAAAAACGGAACAATGGATCCGTAAAAGACATAAGGTCGTGTGCAAGAGGCCTAACACTCCACCTCTATGACACTTTCATCATCATCACAACTGCTTGCAATTCTTACTAAATGAAGTTTTAGAAAGGAGTTGTCCAGGTTTTTTTATTTTTTTATTCTAACCCCGAGATATTAGGATCTCTGGAGAAATCCCCCTGGAGGAAGCAAGAGTGAAAAGTACGTTGGGGAAGCGGAGGTGACACACCAGCATTGCGGTCTGTTTTTATTGTTACTTTAAACTTATTTTGTTGTTTCCCGGTATATTATTGATCTGCTACTCGAATCATGCTGCACATGTCAGGGATTTCTGTCCCTGCTTACTTTCATATGTCTGCCTAGATTGATGTACGGAGGAATTTGGGTCCCTACTTGTTTGTAGGTCACCACCCCGCTATAATCAATGACATGTGCAGCTGTGATGAGGATCTTATGAATAGGAAGACAACTTAGAAAGTTTGGGTGTGTACCCTTTTATATATATAAACTGACCGGCGTTGCTGGTGACGACCTCCTGGTTGCCACATATGGGATTCATTTAAAAAAAAATTGTATTGTGAATTATTGTCATACATGTTTTAATGAGATTTCAATAAAGATATTTGTTATTAATATTAAGTGGAGGTGTGGCTTAGTGGTGTTAAGTATTTGAGTAGGACCACACTTGGAGTATATGGTACTTGGTATACCGATTAGTGGCAGAAATCCGTACTCACATGCTCCCCGCTGTATGGTTTCACCTCTCTGGTTTCCTAGCTGTCTTTCAAGGACTTCCGATCCCTGTCTGTCATCTTCCTGCACAGACGGGTTCCCATATGCCGTTGCAGCCAATGACTGGCCACAGCGGTGAGGTGTTACCAAGTGGCAAATGACTCAGATGTACATTTGGGAACACCACTGAGACCAGTCATTGACCACAACTGCCCCATCTGTTCAGGACATTGACAGAGAGGCAAAACCAAAAACAAGCCTCAATATGTGAAACAGTAAATCTGGGCAAAAGTTTAGGAAACTAGGAAACCAATATATACCTACAATGTTGTTTACAAACAAACAACGACAAAATGCTCAAAATGATCAGAAATATAGTTTATTTTATTACAACAAATTCATAACATATTATAATGTACACAATAAAATAAAAATAGCAGGGACCACCAGCAGAAAGGCAATGCCAAAATCCACTGGCCTATGCCGCTATCACCCACCAATAGTTGTTAAACATGTCAAGCACAGCTAAGTTATGAATGCATGCATGATCAAACCAAAAAAGTAATATCAATAATTGTTTGGCCCAATATAAGAAGAAGCTAAAAATGTAGCACACTAAACGTGTACAAATCCCTAAAAAGAACAAAACTCTAAGGTGAAACCTATCACTCAATAGAGCCAATAGCCAACGACAGAGGTACCACAAAGGCTAAATATAAGAGCAGGAAAAAAAGTAAACCCCCCAAAAAAAATAAAAGTGAAAGACCCTATAGTAATGAGCCAAGAAAATAGTTGTAATCAAATCAATGTATACCGCAGGACATGATGGGGGGTGAGAAGAGCAGCGCAGGTTAGGATAGGAACCTCAACGCGCTTTTCGCCTCAGCTTCGTCCGGAGGTAAATAACATGTAGCCATAAGTCCCTAATTATATCTCCCACAAATGCCAGGTGCATGTGATATTAGTATAGATCAAAAACAGCTGCTGCCTAATATCGAGCACTTCATACCTGGTGATGCACGCCGAGCCAGCAATGGAGACGCCGCACTCATCAGGAGGAGGGGTGGAAAGCAAGCCATGCGTTCCAGCCCGCCTCCCAAGGATACATAGCGGCGTCCCCACGTGACACGGCGCACTGCGCACCACAGCAGAGCGCTGCAGCAGCTGATCAGGTAACTAAGATACTCAGAATAATAATATACCCGGTGCACAAACCATATAATATGGAATACAACATATGGAGATACGAACCACTCAAATATAATCTAAATAAACAAAGTAGGGTATCTGTGGATCACTACAGCTCGACAATATGGAACAGGTGCTCTAGGTCTATGTGGCCCACCCAGCCACAGAAAGATAATCAGGAAATTATCATGAAATCTAGTTTTGCATAGCTTCTCAAACTCCTGTTTAACCAGCTTGACAAAAATGTTAACCGCTGGACAAGATGTCGTAGGGGGCCAATGCTGAAATCGGCAGTGCAGATGTCTAGGGAACTTAGATGTATCATCCAATTCCTGTTCATCCAACAGCGATTGGAGGTCACTAAGAGTCTGAAGTTCCAGAGGGGAGAAGTCAGCCTGACCATCTCCCCTACTGTATTTTTTTTTAAAGTCCTTCATTGACAGGAAGTGTGATATTCTTATATGCTACATTTTTAGCTTCTTCTTATATTGGGCCAAACAATTATTGATATTACTTTTTTGATTTGATCATGCATTCATAACTTAGTTGTGCTTGACATGTTTAACAACTATTTGTGGGTGATAGCGGCATAGGCTAGTGGATTTTGGCATTGCCTTTCTGCTGGTGTTCCCTGCTATTTTTATTTTATTGTGTACATTATAATATGTTATGAATTTGTTGTAATAAAATGAACTATATTTATGATCATTTTGGTCATTTTGTTGACAGAGGGGAACTGGAGGTCCAGAGAAGACAACTTACTAGCTGAGCAACAGGGACCATGTGAGTATGTATTTCTGCCAGGTCCCAATGACGGGGACTAGAGTAAAAAAAAGAAATAAAAAATAGACAAGCCCTTTAAAGGGGTTGTCCTGGTTCAGACCTAAACCCGGACACAACCCGATCTGCACTAATTAACCATAAATGAGTGGAGCATCTGAGCTTTTTATGCATCGCGCAGGGCAAGGGCTGTTTGTTTACATTTAGACACTGCTAGAAGAAGGCTTCTGCCTAGCAGTGATCCTCGTGACATCACCGGCTGTGATAGGCGGTCTTTGGCGCCCATTAGTGCCAGTGACATCACCGGGCTCACTGCTAGGCGGAAGCCTCTGCCTAGCTTACCCATGTAAAATTCCCTTGCCCTGCAGAATTCAGCACAGGGCAAGGGGGAGCATAGAAGCTTTTCATGGTGAACTAGTGCAGGTTGGGCTGTGTCTGGGTTCATGCAGAAGAGTCCCACAAGTCACATGTAGCACTTTAAATATTTAGCCTTCTGAGTATGGCACAGGTAGCACATCATTATGAAAACACATTTTATATCCATTTAGCAAATGCAAGCAAAACTGGATTTTTGAAATATGAATATGCAAAATCTTACAGCTTGGAACTGACTGCTGTTGATCGAGCATGTTCGGCTGAACACCAGTTCGGCTCGAGCATTGTGGTGCTCGGCACATTGCGGTGTTCGGCCGAATACCGCGTGTGCTCGAGTGCAATGCTCGAGTCTCCTCCCTGCACGTTTGTTGCCTGCTACGCAGCCAATAAACATGCAGGTAAGTACTGCCCTTCACTGTAATGCCATAGCCATGTTGGTTACTGGCATTACAGTGATTGGCTGGCCGGAACGTGTCATCGCCTTGGGTGCTTTAAAGCACCCGATGACACGTGGTTCAGTTTAGTCTTAGTCAGGGAGAGCTGTGCTGTAGAAGGGACAGATAGTGTAGGGAATTTAATTAAAAAAAAATTTTAGGCTGGGTTGGTGTCAGAGACCCAAAAGTTCTTTTAAGGACTATTGTTGTATCTGGCAGCAATATATATTTTTAGTGCAACCTGCGCTAAATAGTCTGCAATTGTTTTGGCCACTGCAGACAGCAAAATTATCTGCGCTACATCTCCTGTGTAACGTGTGCGCAGCCTAAAAATATCTGTGACATCCAGTGTACTTTTTCCGTAGACGGTTTCCGCTGCAGACAGTTACATTACCTGCGCTACATCTCCTGTATAACGTTAGCCGCTGATGACAGCAGCGACATCACCTGCGCTACATCTCCTGTATAACGTTAGTGGCCGGTGACAGCAGCGACATCACCTGCGCTACATCTCCTGTATAACGTTAGCCGCTGGTGACAGCAGCGACATTACCTGCGCTACATCTCCTGTATAACGTTAGCCGCTGGTGACAGCAGCGATATTACCTGCGCTACATCTCCTGTATAACGTTAGCAGCTGGTGACAGCAGAGACATTACCTGCGCTACATCTCCTGTATAAAGTTAGCCGCTGGTGACAGCAGCGATATTACCTGCGCTACATCTCCTGTATAACGTTAGCAGCTGGTGACAGCAGAGACATTACCTGCGCTACATCTCCTGTATAACGTTAGCCGCTAGTGACAGCAGTGACATTACCTGCGCTACATCTCCTGTATAACATTTGCACATCCTAAATATCAGTGACATTCAGTTTAATTTATTTGCGCATACACTTACAAAACCTGCACTACTGTACGTGTGACATACTTGCAAGCATATATCCCATTCAATATGCAGAAGGTGAGCAGTAAGGGACGGGGACGTGGCTGTGCTGCTGATGTTGAACGCAGAGGCCGTGGCCCTGGGCGCGGTGAAACTGTGCCTGCTGCCAGAGCACAAGAAACACACTCACTCAAGATACCTAGCTTCGTTTCCCAGTTTGCAGGGTGGCGCAGGACACCACTCTCGAAGTCAGACCAGTGCAACCAGGTGGTCGGTTGGATTGCAGCAGATAATGCTTCCAGTCGGTTAAGCACCACACTGTCTTCCACAAAGTCCAGTCTCAGTAGCCAAGAGTCTGGTCAACAGAATTCTCACCCTGACCCTCCTTCCTCCCACCATGGAGAGTCTTGCCAAACAATTGATCCCACACTTGGATATTCCGAGGAGCTCTTTTCATCGCCATTCCTTGATTTGGGCCTCTCGACAAGCCCGCTTGAAGAGGGACATGAGGAGATTGTGAAGTATGAAGCACGGACAACTCTAGATTTCCCTCGGAAACAAGGGAAAAAAGAGAAAAAAGAGAAAAAAGAGCGCACAATAGGGTAGTATGTTCAAAGCACCAAATAGGGATATCAGGGTGAGAAATATCCAAACTCACCTTATAGGGTTGTGCTCCGGCAGGCACAACGCTACTGTATACTTGATAGAAATAAGACCATTTGAACCAGGGTTGCAGCCGCAGATTTTTGGGATCTTTTGGCTGGGATGTCCAGTCCCTCCAAAAGAATTCGTAGGTAAAAAGAAGAAGAAGTTCTGCATCGGCGCAAATCCACCAGTGTGACCAGTCTTAATTATTTTAGTTTTTAATTGGAAACAACGCGTTTCGGGGATGAAACACTCCCCTTCATCAGGTTACATATATACATAGCAAGTGTTACATTATTTATAGCTGAATAACTCCAGAAAAAACCGCCAAAAACGATGTACCTGGGTGACGCCCCTTGTGGGAGGAGTTATCACCAGGTATCATCTGCATTTGCAATATTTTCGAATACCATAAACTAAGTGTGGCTGTGGGCTGTTTATATATAAAGATCGCATGGGTTTTATCTAAACATTCTTAGTAGATCATGTTTTCTTTCTGTGATTCAAATACATTTATTATCGCTCCCGGTCATGTGATCACTGGTATTAGTGTCACATGACTCGGGAGTCCGGAAGTCTGTGCTGGCATGGTGCCGCTACTAGCATGGGGCGGAAGTGGAGAGTCCCCGCTCGCTTCAGACTGCGCATGTCTGCGCTGGCCGGCGGCTTGGATCTCTCACAGGATGGTGGCCGCACCGTGCTTGCTCAAACTGCGCATGCCCGTCCTGGCCTGCAGCTAGGATGTCACATGATCGTATCTTTGCGATCATGTGACCTACCCCACTTGTCATTCTGGTCTAGGGGATACTGTGGATCGGTTTATAGAGCTAGATCGAGCTCATTTAGAAAAGTGTATGAGACACATAAATAGATCAAATAAAAATGTTTAAATAACCATTAGGGGTAGTGATAAGAAAGAAATGGTAGATTTGTATATAGAGCAAAGGGATTTGTATACAGCAGACATATCAGTATAAGTAAGAATACATCTATAGATATATATATATATTTTGATCCTTATATATATTTAATAAATAAAACATGAATTAAATATATATATAAAAATGTATAAAAAATTCCTATCAAATATGAAATTCCATGAAAAATTCCATAAAAAAATGTGAAATCACATAAAAGACTATAGAAAAATATACATATAAATTTAAAAAAAAAAATTAAAAAAAAAAAAAAAAAAAAAAAAAAAAAAAAATTAATTTTTTAAAAATTATATATATATAAAATAAATGAAAATAAATAAAAAACATATATATATATAAAAAATAATAAATAATAAAAAAAGTGTATATATGTATATAAAGGTAGGAATAGATAGGTAGATAAATCAATGAATAAATATCCTCATTATAAATTAATTTCAAACGCCTCATTCAGACCATACGGGTTCAAACTGTTGATTTTAAAAATCCAGTACATCTCTCGACGTCTGATGTACTGGGTGTCTGTTTGGAGATGTAATGGAATATGTTCAATAGGTGTTATAGTGAACCCCGCTGGGTTCCCTTCATGGTGTTCTGCTGCATGTCTGGACACACTGTGTTTCATATACTTTTTTCGAATTTTTGAACGGTGTGTGTTGAAACGTTTGCGTAGAGTTTGTATTGTACGGCCCACATATTGTAGGTGGCAGGGGCACTCCAATAGATAAATAACATGATTCGAGTTGCAGGTCAAGTGGGATTGAATTTCGAATGATTCCCCAGTACTCTTACTATTAAAAGCTGAACGTTGATAGATATTGGTGCAACAGAGACATCTCGAATGGCCACATTTAAAACTCCCTTTCGGAGCATCACTCTCTTTTTCATCGTTGGGGTAATGTGTTGTAGATCTCATTTTGCTGGGGGCCAGTATATTTTTAAGGGTTTTGGCTCTTCTGTACGTAAATTTCGGATTTTCCGGAATGATTTGACTCAGTATTGGGTCTCAAAAGAGACCCAATACTGAGTCAAATCATTCCGGAAAATCATTCCGGAAAATCATTCGAAATTCAATCCCACTTGACCTGCAACTCGAATCATGTTATTTATCTATTGGAGTGCCCCTGCCACCTACAATATGTGGGCCGTACAATACAAACTCTACGCAAACGTTTCAACACACACCGTTCAAAAATTCGAAAAAAGTATATGAAACACAGTGTGTCCAGACATGCAGCAGAACACCATGAAGGGAACCCAGCGGGGTTCACTATAACACCTATTGAACATATTCCATTACATCTCCAAACAGACACCCAGTACATCAGACGTCGAGAGATGTACTGGATTTTTAAAATCAACAGTTTGAACCCGTATGGTCTGAATGAGGCGTTTGAAATTAATTTATAATGAGGATATTTATTCATTGATTTATCTACCTATCTATTCCTACCTTTATATACATATATACACTTTTTTTATTATTTATTATTTTTTATATATATATATGTTTTTTATTTATTTTCATTTATTTTATATATATATAATTTTTAAAAAATTAAATTTTTTTTTTTTTTTTTTTTTTTTTTTTTTAAATTTTTATTTTTTAAATTTATATGTATATTTTTCTATAGTCTTTTATGTGATTTCACATTTTTTTATGGAATTTTTCATGGAATTTCATATTTGATAGGAATTTTTTATACATTTTTATATATATATTTAATTCATGTTTTATTTATTAAATATATATAAGGATCAAAATATATATATATATCTATAGATGTATTCTTACTTATACTGATATGTCTGCTGTATACAAATCCCTTTGCTCTATATACAAATCTACCATTTCTTTCTTATCACTACCCCTAATGGTTATTTAAACATTTTTATTTGATCTATTTATGTGTCTCATACACTTTTCTAAATGAGCTCGATCTAGCTCTATAAACCGATCCACAGTATCCCCTAGACCAGAATGACAAGTGGGGTAGGTCACATGATCGCAAAGATACGATCATGTGACATCCTAGCTGCAGGCCAGGACGGGCATGCGCAGTTTGAGCAAGCACGGTGCGGCCACCATCCTGTGAGAGATCCAAGCCGCCGGCCAGCGCAGACATGCGCAGTCTGAAGCGAGCGGGGACTCTCCACTTCCGCCCCATGCTAGTAGCGGCACCATGCCAGCACAGACTTCCGGACTCCCGAGTCATGTGACACTAATACCAGTGATCACATGACCGGGAGCGATAATAAATGTATTTGAATCACAGAAAGAAAACATGATCTACTAAGAATGTTTAGATAAAACCCATGCGATCTTTATATATAAACAGCCCACAGCCACACTTAGTTTATGGTATTCGAAAATATTGCAAATGCAGATGATACCTGGTGATAACTCCTCCCACAAGGGGCGTCACCCAGGTACATCGTTTTTGGCGGTTTTTTCTGGAGTTATTCAGCTATAAATAATGTAACACTTGCTATGTATATATGTAACCTGATGAAGGGGAGTGTTTCATCCCCGAAACGCGTTGTTTCCAATTAAAAACTAAAATAATTAAGACTGGTCACACTGGTGGATTTGCGCCGATGCAGAACTTCTTCTTCTTTTTACCTATGAGGAGATTGTGTGCACTGATGCCCAAACTCTTGTGCACCCACAGTTACAAGAAGATGACGGAGGGGAACAGCAATTATTCCCGAGGTGGATGATGAGGATGAGACACAGTTGTCAATAAGTGAGGTTGTTAGGTCAACAAGTCAGGAGGATGACCAGATTGAGGAAGTGGAAGAGGGGGTGGTGGATGATGAAATCACTGGCCCAACCTGGGAAGGTGGCAAGCCAAGCGAGGACAGCAGTACAGAGGGGGAGGGATCCACAGCACCTTGTGGAAAAGGACAATGCAACACCACTCTGCAAACCAAATACAGTACAATAATGCCATAGTCACAAAAAATATTCAAGTGCTAATGCTACGCTTATTTTATAAAGTGAGATGCTTGACAATTGCATTTTGTACAAAACCATTTGGGGCCATCTGCCAAACGTCAAGGCGATATCTGTAAGACAGGAACCTAACACTAAATACAACCTGTAATGCGCCATAATGGCCACCATAAAGTTCAGGAAGTGTTGGTTCCACATGCATGCTGGGTCCACTCTGCCTTTTACCATTTTTAGTGCCAGACGGAGTCCACCCCATACCTCTTCTGGTGCGAGACGGCTTCCAATGAATGCAGTGAGAGCAGGCCACATACTGAAACTAATTAAAATCAGCCTATGGGGCACACAGGCTAGTCAGGAGTGCACGACTAGCTGGAGTGCCACACCTCCAGCTCTGTAAATCTGCAAAAAAAGGGGATTAGTCGGCATATCCCAATGCGCAAGTGCACGCTGCCATGGCTAGAAACATAGAGAAAAAAGACAATGCAACAGCACTCTGCAAACCAAATAAAGTACAAGCATCTCACTTTATAAAATAAGCGTAGCATTAGCACTTGATAATTTTTTGTGACTATGGCATTTTTGTACTTTATTTGGTTTGCAGAGTGCTGCTGCATTGTCTTTTTTCTCTGTTTCTAGCCATGGCACTGTGCACCTGCGCATTGGAATGTGCTGACTAACTCCCCCCCTTTTTTTTTTTTGCACACTTAGGCTTGTGGACACTAAGGCTTTCCGCAGCCTAATGGCAGTGGCAATCCCTTGTTACTCAGTCACCAGCCGCCACTATTTTTGCCGGTGTGCCGTCCCCGCCTTACACCAGCATGTGTCCCGTAACATTACCAGTGCCCTGAACAATGCAGTTATTGGGAAGGTCCACTTAACGACTGACACATGGACAAGTGCTTTTGGCCAGGGACGCTACATTTCCCTGGCAGCACACAGTGAACTGGGTGGAAGCCGGGAGCAAGTCGTACCCTGGGATGGCACAGGTGCTACCAACGCCAACGCCACAGGTGCACACCATAGTTAGAGCAGTGGTTAGGACCCCTTGCCATGCTGAGAACCGTGACGTGGTGCATGATGGGCTCCGATATCTCCATGACTGGGATATATTGGCAAAAGTCTCAGCTTTTAATACCTGCATTTATGTCTTGCCAACATAGTCAGTGTTATATCTGTTTGGTGCATTCTCTCTCCGTATTTTCTCTGCTACAGAGGGTAGTACCCACAGAAGGTTTATTCCATCTGTTCAGAGTGGATAGGCCGAAGAGGAGAAAGAGGATGAGGAGATTGAGAGTCATCCTCCTGATGAGGACAACGAAGTCTTGTCTGCTGGAACTCTGGCACACATGGCTGACTTTATGTTATGCTGCCTTTCCCGCGACCCTCGCATTATACGCATTTTGCCCAACACCGATTACTGGTTGTTCACCCTTCTTGACCCCCGCTACAAAGAGAACTTCTCATCTCTCATTCCTGTGGTGGAGAGAACTATCAAAATGGTCAGCTCAGCAGCAGGCCCTCACCCATAATGTTTTAGATAGTCAGATCAGCAGCAGGCACTCGCCCCTAATGATTTAGAGATTCAGCTCAGCAGCAGACCCTCACCCCTAATGTTTTAGATGGTAGGATCAGCAGCAGGCACTCGCCCCTAATGTTTTAGAGGGTCACCAGCAGGCCCTTGCTCCTAATGTTTTTGAGGGTCACCAGCAGGCATAATTTTTCAAGGGTGTGTATGATGCCCTCCTTTATGTGTAATAAAGGATGTATTGGAGTCCTTGCAATTTATGGTAGCCCCTTAGTGCATAGGCTTTATGAGTGTAGCAGTCCCACTACCTGAACAATTGTACCACAATGTCAATGAGGCCCTCCTTTATATTATATACAGGTTGTATCGGAGTGCCTCTTCCTTGTAATCTTTTGCAGCACCTGCACTTTATATTACAAGTAAATATGCAGGAAAGACTGTTTCCTAACAATTTTTCCTCTAAAATGGATTTTATCTTCGGTTTGGTTCGTATTATTGCTAGTCTGTAAAATTGGCGTACTACTCGGACAACATTGTTCCCAGCAGCGACCTGGGAGTCCAAGATGCATCCAGACATCCTCCCCATGCTGTTCCCAAACCATTTTGGTTCTCCTATTGACTTCCATTGTGCATCCCGAGGTGTTCTACTCGAGCACCCGAGCACTTTGGTGCTCGATCAACACTAGAACTGACGTAAAGTATGCAAAGTATTTATGAAAAATATCTACTTGTATGAGTTAATTGCCTATGGTGCTCTTTGAAGGTAAAGGAATGTCAGGCATGAGAGCAGACCAGCACATGTCTGTAGAATGTGAGACATTTAGAGACATGTCTGGGGCAACTCCCTACTCAATAGTTGACCAGCAGCATTACAAAAAAATACACATTACTTTATAGGTATACTAGCAGAAGGACCCGGCTTCGCATGGGTATATTTAATCTATTTAATTTAATGTTTGTGTGTGTTGTTAAAAGATATCGCCAGTATCCCCTATAACAGTGACCTCAACAGCACACTGCCCCTTTAACAGTAAACTCCACAGTCTCCCACCCCTTAACACTTACCACCCAACAGTGCCCGCCACTTTAAAATTGTACCTCCACAGCAGCCCATCACTTTAAATTTGACCTTCACAGCAGCCCGCCCCTTTAACAGTGAGTTTCACAGCACCCCACTCCCTTGACAGTGACCTCCTCAGGGGCCTGTCCCCTAACAGTGACCTCCACAGTACCCCACTGCCTTAACTGTGACCTCACAGTACCCTGCTGCCTTAACAGTGACCTCCACAGCAGTTGCCCCTTTAATAGTGGCCCCTGCCCCCTTAACAGTGACCTTCACAGTGTCCGCCCCTTTAACAGTAACCTACACAACAGCCTGCCCACTTAACAGTAACATCCACAGTGAACGCCTCTTTAACAGTGACCTCCACAGCGCCCTGTGCCTTTAATGATAGGGCTACACGACGACATGTGTTGCGCAACATTTTGTAATGATAGTCTATGTTGTTGCACTGCGACATGTGACATGCTGCGACTGCGACACGAGAGTTGTAAAAAATCCATCCAAGACGGATTTTTCTGCGACAGTAGTGCCGCAGTCCCAGCATGTCACATGACGTAGTGCAACACCATAGACTATCATTATAAAAATTGCCGCGCGACATTGGTGGGACATCAATGTTGCGTGACACATGTAGCAGTGTAGTTGTGCCCTATGTGTTGTGTGACTTATTGTCGTGCGACACATGTCGTCGTGTAGGCCAATTCTAAGGCTGACCTACAGCAGTGAAGAAAAATGGCTGGGTTGTTATCATAGGCGTGCGCAGCCTATTGCATTAGGGTGTGCACCCTAAAGCACAAAAACATACGCCCCGCGCACGTGTGTATTTGTGTATTTATGTATGTATGTATGTATATATATGTGTGTGTGTATATATATATATATATATATATACACACACACACACACTGTATATATATATAATTATATACACACACACATATACACACAGGCTGGGCCTCACCCTAGCATTGCCGTGACTCCGCCTCTGCGCCTAGGAAAAATATATAGGGGGGGGGAGGGCACATAATATACCACAGTCAAAAATGGGGGCGGGGGGCACTAATAATTTCCACCATATAATCATACTACTGAAAAAAACTAAATAAGTATATATAAATAAGATTACAAAATAGGAGAGTATTGCGGTATGCAGGGGTACCTTTTTATTGTACTATCCTAATACTTAAAAGACAAGCTTTCAAGAGTTTTCCTTTCTTCCTCGGTATTGCTTCATACCTGAGAAAGAGAGAAACACTCTCCAAAACTTTTCTTTAGAGTTTAAAGCAGTTTCAGCACTATAATAAAATAATTTACTTACAAAAGAAGCTATTCAGTCTGCTGTGCCGTCCTCTGCTTGCTTCCGCGGATCTTCCCCTCCTTTCAGTCTCTCCATAGTGCGCAGGTGCCCTGTTATGGGGGATATGTGGATGACACAGTGTTATGGGGGATCTGTGTATGACACACTTATGGGGGATCTGTGGATGACACTTTTATGGGGGATCTGTGAATGACACATTTTTATGGGAGATCTGTGAATGACACATTTTTATGGGGGAACTGTGAATGACACACTGTTATGGGGGACCTATGGATGACACACTGTTATGGGGGACCTGTGGATGATACACTGTTATGGGGGACCTGTGGATGACACACTGTTATGGGGGACCTGTGGATGACACACTGTTATGGGGGACCTGTGGATGACACACTGTTATGGGGGACCTGTGGATGACACACTGTTATGGGGGACCTGTGGATGACACACTGTTATGGGGGACCTGTGGATGACATATGACTGAGGAGGGCTATCAGGGGACTTTATACAGGGGTAATATAACTGAGGGGTATCAGGGTAAATTATACAGGGGGTAATATAACTACGTGGTATCAGGGTACACTATACAGGGGTAATATAAGTTATATTTCCTCTGTATAATGTCCCCTGATAGCCCTCCTAAGTTATATTACCCCTGTATAATAATGTCCCCTGATACCCCTTAGTTATATTACCCCTGTATAATAATGTACACTGATACCCCTTAGTTATATTACCCCGCCCTGTATAATTTAACCTGATACCCCTCAGTTATATTATATAACTGAGGGGTATCAGGGTACATTATACAGGGGGTAATATAACTAAGGGGTATCTATCAGGGTACATTATACAGGGGTAATACAAGTGAGCAGGGCTATCAGGGACATAATACAGGGGTGAGGGGTAAGATAAGTTATATTACCCCTGTATAATGTCTGATAGTAGCCTAGCCCTCCTCGGTTATATTTCCCCTCATGTACCCTGATACCCCTAGTTATATTATCCCCTGTATGATTCACCCTGATACCCCTCAGATATATTATATAACTGAGGGGTATCAGGATAATACAGGCGACAACAGAGGATTCTTAGCACTGTGGGACGGGGGGGTACATACTACTTTTTTTATATGCCCAGCCCTCACCTCACCAGCTAGCAGACGGCCAGGCGCGCAGGCAGGGTACTACTATTCAGATGCAGCGTGACGTGACGTCAACGTCAACTCAGCCTGCGCCGCACAGCACGCACTCCCTCTCTGCCTCTGCCGGGTCCGGGACTCCGCCCCCTATTTGAATACTAGCTACCGCCCGCCGGCCGCCCACAGCCAGATATTGTAAATGAATTGACAGCGCGGCGGGCGGCGGCAGCCAGCAAAACAGACAGGGAAATAGGCTGGGGGGCAGTGCGCATGGAGGTGACAAACCTATTAGAGTGTGCCCAGGCACACCCGGCACACCCCGTGCGCACGCCTATGGTTGTTATGGAAACCTGGAGTAGAACTCTGTGTATGTGGAGACTAAGGGCCTGCATACTTCTATTGGCTGATAAGGGACATGTGACCGTGAGTATGGCAGTTGGGATATGAGCAAAAGACTTGCAGGCTTGTATTGGCTAATGCAGGTCATTTTTTGGGAATATCTCAGGAATGGTACGTGCTAGAGAGCTGAGAACTGGTCTAAAACCTTCCTGGACACCTGATGTACCTGTGTTACAAATTTGTTGAAGATCGGTCTAGTCGTTACGTCGCGCATAAAGAACAGACAGACGTCAGGACAGACAGAAACTCATTGTGTACCGGCATGTTACCTCCACAGTATTCTTTCCCAGATAGTAAGTGATATGTGTACCAAGTTTAGTAGAAATTGATTGATAAGTTTTTGAGTTACAGAGCAATATGTGTGTAGCAATAACAGTTGGAACATATAAACGCCATGCAGATGCTGTGTAGGGGCATATGACCCCCCCACAAGATTTCTTTCCAGGTAGCAAGGGATGTGTATACCAAGTTTCGTTGAAATCAATGGTTTTTGGAGTGATAGCGGAACATACATACTGTGGGGATTCGCTCTGGTAGGCAGTTTAGCGAACGCAGTATACAGGCAATAACAAAGTATTTAACTTAAACAGTTCAGTGTTTATTCACACATTTAGTAAGTGACAAAAAAAATCAGTTTCCAGAAAAAACTGTCACCTTGATTCTGGTGTTCGTTCACACCAGACAGTAATGCAGAAGTCCTTGTATAAAGCAGATTCCATGTGCTTTCACACAAAGACAGAGGCAGGCCTTAATCCCGGCCCAAACTCCCAGGCCCAAACACAGAGACTGGCAGCGCTTCACTGTCAGAGAGGAGTCATCCACACTACAGTACCTGACAGTGCTGCCTGTGTTTTATATCCCAAACCAAAACCCGGCCTGGAACGTGGGGAGCAGCCACCCACCCATCACTTTTACGACTCCCAATAAGCCGTCCCGGGTTAGCTTTGCAGCTAAAACTAACACCGCTGAAGTGTCAGACTGCAATCTGCAAACTGATACTTTAAGAATAACCGGCTTTTATCTCATCAAGGCCAGGAACCTCGGTGACACATACCGACCATCACTGACGACCCCTTGTTCCTTCCTACATACCTCCCCCTTTGTTCAACCTTGAGGGGGTGGACACCCATTAAACAGTGTACCCGGGACAGGGCATCCGCGTTTCTTATTAACCGGCCTGCCCTGTGTTCCACCGAAAACTTGAAATTTTGCAAAGACAGAAACCATCGGGTGACCCGAGCATTTCTGTCCTTGGCCTGGCTCATCCATTTGAGAGGGGAGTGGTCGGTCACCAGACAAAACTTTCTCCCCAACAAATAATAGCGGAGAGACTCGAGTGCCCACTTGATGGCCAGGCACTCTCTCTCCACTATACTATACCTGGTCTCGGCTTGGGTAAGCTTCCGGCTGAGGAAGACAACAGGTGCGGCCACTGTAGCAAAGTGGGGGACAAATCTCATATAGTATCACATCATTCTCAGGAACTACTTTACTTGCCGAGTAGTGACAGGTTGGGGCCAATTCCGAATTGCCTCAATTTTGTTTACCTGAGGTTTGATAATTCCATGCCCAATTACATACCCGAGGTACTTGGTCTCTTCTAACTCTATCGCACACTTTTTTGGGTTAGTGGTTAAGCCAGCCTTCCTAAGGGAGTCTACTACAGCCTGTACTTTAGGTAGGTGACTTTCCCAGTCGGTGCTGTGGATAACGATATTGTCCAGGTTAGCCGAAGCGTACCGACCATATGGACGGAGTACAATGTCCATTAGCCTTTTAAACGTGGCGGGAGCAGCCCCTCTGGTGTAATGAAAGCAGTTTTTTCTTTGGCAGCCTCCGTCAAGGGTACCTACCAGTACCCTTCGGAGAGGTCCAAAACAGAAAAAAACTGGGCTTGGCCTAACTTCTCAATAAGCTCATCCACTCGGGGCATGGGATATGCGTCAAACTTGGAAACCTCATTAAGTTTGCAGAAGTCGTTACAGAATCGTAACATCCTGTCTGGCTTGGGTATCAAGACTATCGGACTGGCCCACTTTTCGACTCCTTGATGACGCCTAGCTGCACTTCTTTCGAGATGGCTTGTTGCCGCGACTCAGGCACCCCGTATGGTTTTAACCGGATTCTGGCCTGAGGCTCAGTGACAATGTCATGTCGGATAATAGAAGTGCGTCCAAGGAGGTCCGAAAACACATCCGTGTTTCTGCTGATGAACTCCCTGGCCTCCTGAGTCTGTTTAGAGGAAAGGTTGTCAGCAATCTTTACTGTGGCAACTTTTTCGAGCACTTTCATAGGGACCCTGCCACCTAGCCAGGAACTTACTGTCGGCACCAGAACCAAAAAAACAATTTTACGGGTTAAAATTTTATTGACTCAAATTTAGCACGTGAAGTACAATGTGTCACGAGAAAACTATCTCAGAATGGCCTGGATAAGTAAAAGTGTTCCAAAGTTATTACCGCATAAAGTGACACATGTCGGATTTGCAAAAAATGGCCTGGGCAGGAAGGTGAAAACTGGACCGGAATAGAAAGGGTTAAGGCATTTTTATTACTTTTTGGAAAGTCAAAAGTTTACATAATTTCATTAATATTTGGTACCATTGCCCTTAAACTGTATGACTTGGGTCAAACGTTTTGGATATCCTTCCACAAGCTTCTCACAATAGTTGGTCGGAATTTGGGCCCATTCCTTCTGACAAAACTGGTGTAACAGAGCCATGTTTGTTGGTCGCCTTGCTCGCACCTGCCTTTTCAGCTTAGCCCATACATTTTCAATAGGATTGAGATCAGGGCTTTGTGATGGCCACTCCAAAACATTGACTTTGTTATCCTTAAGCCACTTTGTAACCAGTTTGGCAGTATGACTTCGGGTCATTGTCCATTTGGAAGACCCATTTCCGCCCAAGCTTTAACTTCCTGGCTGATGTCTTGAGATGTTGCTTCAGTATTTCCACATAATCTTTTTTCCTCATGATGCCATCTATTTTGTGAAGTGCACCAGTCCCTCCTGCATCAAAACAATCCCACAACATGATGCTACCACCCCCATGTTTCACAGTTGGGATGGTGTCTTTAGGCCTCTTTCACACGGGCGTTGCGGGAAAATGTGCGGGTGCGTTGCGGGAACACGTGCGATTTTTCCGCGCGAGTGCAAAACATTGTAATGCGTTTTGCACTCGCGTGAGAAAAATCGTGCATGTTTGGTACTCAAACCCGAACTTCTTCACAGAAGTTCGGGCTTGGGATCGGTGTTCTGTAGATTGTATTATTTTCCCTTATAACATGGTTATAAGGGAAAATAATAGCATTCTGAATACAGAATGCATAGTACAATAGCGCTGGAGGGGTTAAAAAAAATTAAAGAAAATGTAACTCACCATGATCTTTTACCATGGTGATGGATCATGTGATGACCAGAGTGACGTCACCACATATCCTGTTACTGCACACAGCTAAGATCAAGACAGAAGGAGATCCCGGCTTCGCGATCAAGTGGACTAAGGCCTCTTTCACACTTGCGTTGTCCGGATCCGTCGTGTACTCCACTTGCCAGAATTACACGCCGGATCCGGAAAAACGTAAGTGTACTGAAAGCATTGGAAGACGGATCAGTCTTCAAAATGCATTCAGTGTTACTATGGCATCCAGGACGCTATTAAAGTCCTGGTTGCCATAGTAGGAGCGGGGAGCGGAGGAGCGGTATACTTACAGTCCGCGCGGCTCCCGGGGCGCTCCAGAGTGACGTCAGAGCGCCCCATGCGCATGGATGACATGCCATGCGATCACATCATCCATGTGCGTGGGGCGCCCTGACGTCACTCTGAAGCGCCCCGGGAGCCGCACGGACGGCAAGTACAGGGAGTGCAGAATTATTAGGCAAATGAGTATTTTGACCACATCATCCTCTTTATGCATGTTGTCTTACTCCAAGCTGTATAGGCTCGAAAGCCTACTACCAATTAAGCATATTAGGTGATGTGCATCTCTGTAATGAGAAGGGGTGTGGTCTAATGACATCAACACCCTATATCAGGTGTGCATAATTATTAGGCAACTTCCTTTCCTTTGGCAAAATGGGTCAAAAGAAGGACTTGACAGGCTCAGAAAAGTCAAAAATAGTGAGATATCTTGCAGAGGGATGCAGCACTCTTAAAATTGCAAAGCTTCTGAAGCGTGATCATCGAACAATCAAGCGTTTCATTCAAAATAGTCAATAGGGTCGCAAGAAGCGTGTGGAAAAACCAAGGCGCAAAATAACTGCCCATGAACTGAGAAAAGTCAAGCGTGCAGCTGCCAAGATGCCACTTGCCACCAGTTTGGCCATATTTCAGAGCTGCAACATCACTGGAGTGCCCAAAAGCACAAGGTGTGCAATACTCAGAGACATGGCCAAGGTAAGAAAGGCTGAAAGACGACCACCCCACCACTGAACAAGACACACAAGCTGAAACGTCAAGACTGGGCCAAGAAATATCTCAAGACTGATTTTTCTAAGGTTTTATGGACTGATGAAATGAGAGTGAGTCTTGATGGGCCAGATGGATAGGCCCGTGGCTGGATTGGTAAAGGGCAGAGAGCTCCAGTCCGACTCAGACGCCAGCAAGGTGGAGGTGGAGTACTGGTTTGGGCTGGTATTATCAAAGATGAGCTTGTGGGGCTTTTTCGGGTTGAGGATGGAGTCAAGCTCAACTCCCAGTCCTACTGCCAGTTTCTGGAAGACACCTTCTTCAAGCAGTGGTACAGGAAGAAGTCTGCATCCTTCAAGAAAAACATGATTTTCACGCAGGACAATGCTCCATCACACGTGTCCAAGTACTTCACAGCCTGGCTGGCAAGAAAGGGTATAAAAGAAGAAAATCTAATGACATGGCCTCCTTGTTCACCTGATCTGAACCCCATTGAGAACCTGTGGTCCATCATCAAATGTGAGATTTACAAGGAGGGAAAACAGTACACCTCTCTGAACAGTGTCTGGGAGGCTGTGGTTGCTGCTGCACGCAATGTTGATGGTGAACAGATCAAAACACTGACAGAATCCATGGATGGCAGGCTTTTGAGTGTCCTTGCAAAGAAAGGTGGCTATATTGGTCACTGATTTGTTTTTGTTTTGTTTTTGAATGTCAGAAATGTATATTTGTGAATGTTGAGATGTTATATTGGTTTCACTGGTAAAAATAAATAATTGAAATGGGTATATATTTGTTTTTTGTTAAGTTGCCTAATAATTATGCACAGTAATAGTCACCTGCACACACAGATATCCCCCTAAAATAGCTAAAACTAAAAACAAACTAAAAACTACTTCCAAAAATATTCAGCTTTGATATTAATGAGTTTTTGGGTTCATTGAGAACATGGTTGTTGTTCAATAATAAAATTAATCCTCAAAAATACAACTTGCCTAATAATTCTGCACTCCCTGTATACTGCTCCCCCGCTCCCCACTACACTTTACCATGGCTGCCAGGACTTTAGCATCCTGGCAGCCATAGTAACCATTCAGAAAAAGCTAAACGTCGGATCCGGCAATGCGCCGAAACGACGTTTAGTTTAAGGCCGGATCCGGATCAATGCCTTTCAATGGGCATTAATTCCAGATCCGGCCTTGCGGCAAGTGTTCAGGCTTTTTGGCCGGAGCAAAAAGCGCAGCATGCTGATGCATCCTGAACGGATTTCACTCCATTCAGAATGCATTAGGATAAAACTGATCAGGATTCTTCCGACATAGAGCCCCGACGACGGAACTCTATGCCGGAAGAAAAGAACGCAAGTGTGAAAGAGCCCTAAGGTGAGTTAAATTTTTTATTTTATTTTTAACCCCTCCAGCGCTATTGTACTATGCATTCTGTATTCAGAATGCTATTATTTTCCCTTATAACCATGTTATAAGGGAAAATAATAACGATCGGGTCTCCATCCCGATCGTCTCCTAGCAACCGTGCGTCAAAATCGCACCGCATCCGCACTTGCTTGCGGATGCTCACGATTTTCACGCAACACCATTCATTTCTACGGGGCCTGCGTAACGTGAAAAACGCAGAATATAGAGCAGGCTGCGATTTTCACGTAACGCATGCGTGAGTGATGCGTGAAAATCACTGCTCATGTGAACAGCCCCATAGAAATGAATAGGTCGGGATTCAGTGCGGGTGCAACGTGTTCACCTCACGCATCGCATCCGCGCGGAATACTCGCCCGTGTGAAAGGGGCCTTAGGCTTCCAAGCTTCTTCCTTTTTTTTTAAGACTGAATCGCATATATATTAATGAAGGTTCCAAAAATTGCGTGAGCTCCGCAATTGGAACCAAAAGAGGGACCGAGACTACAATCAGCTAAATAATATATTATGAGAGATACCATATATATATTTTTTTATTTTATTTTTTATTTCATTTTATTCTCTTATTTTAGATTGATGGTTGAATTTTATGAAAGGTATATATTTAAAAAATAAAATGTTACATGTATTATATAGAGCCAGCCATTGATTGAATATTATGGAATTTATACTCGCTGACCAGCTGAGATGCCTCAATATTACATATCTGTAAAATAATGAAATTAGGCAACTTTGCGGTAATCCAGGGCTGCCAAAATGAGTAAGCCCTTGATTAAATTCCACAAATAAGCAACATCTTGTACTAGTACACAGTACATCCTCTGTTAGTATTACATCTCCAGCAAGCTGATCTGGCTACCTGACCCTGCACAAATGTCTGCTGTCGGCTGATCCAAAAACCCTTGCATGCAACGATCTATGTCCGTCCAAAACCCGCCATTTATGCCGGAAAGTGGCCGGATCACTGCCAGACCTCATTACAGTCAATGGGGATCTGGCTGTGAACTATAGAAACCGTCAATGCCGGATCCGGCTCTCTGCTGCTGGAAACTTAGACGGGGCCTAAAGCCGCCAGGAGATTTCTGCTGCCCTTGTCTGAAAGTCCAGCGCCGGCATCAGGCAAGCACTGGGGCACTGTGCACCTAGGAGGCCCAAGTCTTTGCATAATGGAAAAGACAGCCAGTGGGCTCCTGACCCACCATTTACACATCTCGTAGGCTGAAGTCTGGTTTAGGCCTGTGTCCTACAAGACAGCAGACATGTGCTGATGACGTCAGCACAATGACGTCAGCACAAGACAGCAGACATGTGCTGATGACGTCAGCAGCCTGGTGCAGGCAGCTAGATGCAGTGTAAGGCTTGTGACAGACAATGAGGAAGAAGTCCCAACTTGGTAAAGGGTTAGGTGAGTACATATTTTTTTTAATGGGACATAAAAAGGGAACTACTACTGAGTTGGGGGCAATTACTGAGCAGTGTTGCCCATCAGAATTTTTATTTTTTTTGATAACTTATCAAAAAATCACAGACAGCCAACAATCACTAATATGGTCTACAGAGCCCCATGTAGCACTGGTATCTACCGCTATAAGGTTACTGTATGCCGGTAATATTGGTCTTTGTATCATGTGTTTATTCTGTAACAGTAAGGTGATTTTCATGTGCTGGTAGTATGCGGTCATGATCTGGCGGTATTATTGGGCCCAGATATAGTGTTAGGTCAATCTTGGTACTGTGGGTTTTGGTCAGTACCACTATAGTGGTTATATATAGATTGTGATATTTGCTTCTTGTGTAGTCTAGCTTTATGTCTATAATTTCTAGGCTTTACAGTGCTGATTTTCATTATAAAAAGAGACTGCATGTGAAATGTCTTGTGTCAGTGGCATATAGGAGAAAGTACAACTGCAAAAAAGGGGGTCAGTCAGCACATCCCAATGTGCAGGTGCACGCTGCCATGGCTAAAAATATACAGGAGAAATAAATATATTATAGGAGAAAGTAAAATATATGGAAAGAAAAGTTTAGGGGAAAGCAGAGATGAATATGTGTATTTACCATATTTTTTGGACTATAAGATGCACTTTTTAGCAAGAAAAAATCTTGCTAAAAAGTGCGAGCGTCCTATAGTCTGCAGTCAGGGTGGTGGAGCAGTACCAGACTCCCTGACTGTCCCCTTAATGATCCGGCACAGCGCTCATGATCAGTGAGTGAAGTGTGCATCTGCCCACTTCTCTCTCCCTGCCCGGCATCTATCAATGTGAGATCAGCGCAGGCAGAAGAGAAGGCTGAACAACTCATTGTCCAGCACACGCAGTAAAATGTCAACGGTGGGCAGGGGCAGATGTTCCCTATGTCTATTACTAAAGATGTACCCTAGGTCTATGTGTGTGTATGTTGCAGAAGTGTGTGTGTAGCTGGTCTGTATTTATGTAGCAGGCCTGTGTTTGTCGTGTGCATGTAGCAGGGCTGTGTTTGTCGTGTGCATGTTCAAAGCTGTGTTTTTTGTGTGCATTTAGATGACCTGTGTGTGTGCATGTAGCAGGTCTGGGTTTGTCGTGTGCATGTAGCAGGCTACGTTTGTTGTCTGCATGTAGCAGGGCTGTGTTTGTCGTGTGCATGTAGCAGGCTACGTTTGTTGTCTGCATGTAGCAGGCTACGTTTGTTGTGTGCATGTAGTTGAGCTGTGTTTGTCGTGTGCATGTAGCAGGCTACGTTTGTTGTGTGCATGTAGCAGGGCTGTGTTTGTCGTGTGCATGTAGTTGTGCTGTGTTTGTCGTGTGCATGTAGCAGGGCTGTGTTTGTCGTGTGCATGAAGCAGGGCTGTGTTTGTTGTGTGCATGTTCAAAGCTGTGTTTTTTGTGTGCATTTAGATGACCTGTGTGTGTGTGCATGTAGCAGGGCTGTGTTTGTTGTGTGCATGTAGCAGGCTACATTTGTTGTGTGCATGTAGCAGGGCTGTGTTTGTTGTGTGCATGTAGTTGAGCTGTGTTTGGTGTGTGCATGTAGCAGGGCTGTGTTTGTCGTGTGCATGTAGCAGGGCTGTGTTTGTCGTGTGCATGTAGCAGGGCTGTGTTTGTCGTGTGCATGTAGCAGGGCTGTGTTTGTCGTGTGCATGTAGCAGGGCTGTGTTTGTCGTGTGCATGTAGCAGGGCTGTGTTTGTTGTGTGCATGTAGCAGGCTACATTTGTTGTGTGCATGTAGCAGGGCTGTTTGTCGTGTGCATGTAGTAGGGCTGTGTTTGTCGTGTGCATTTAGCAGACCTGGGTATGTGTGAGCATGTAGCAGGGCTGTGTTTGTCGTGTGCACGTAGCAGGGCTGTGTTTGTTGTGTGCATGTAGCAGGCTACGTTTGTTGTGTGCATGTAGTAGGGCTGTGTTTGTCGTGTGCATTTAGCAGACCTGGGTATGTGTGAGCATGTAGCAGATAATAAAAAAAATAATAATTCTGTTGTCTAAACCTGGGCTGCATCTTATAGTCGGAAAAATACTGTCTTTTTGGTGACCAGAAATAGTTCTCCACAGACTCTAAAATAGCAGACTGGTTGGAACCTGCGGTTCTGAAGAGTAAACTGCTGCTGAAAAGAGGAACAGTAAATAGCAAAATGTATGAAGATTTATTAACATCTGCAAACACATATAAAACACTGAGACATTTGTGTCTGTGACAATAGCAAAATAAATATTTTGTACGGAACATTTTTGCTGAGAAAGGTCCTCCGTGGCCCTCTAGATGGTGGTTGTGTGCTGTCTGCACATTCACTATATAGTCCATTGAGCAGAGCATAGTGCATTTTCCAAAACCAGTCCACAGGCAATGGCGACGAGTGATAGAGCTCGACTCACATCCAAGGTCACTAATGGAAACAAAAGCAAGTACCACAATATAAATGACAGTAATTGGAGCCATAGATAATAACCACTGGTAACAAACAGCCAATAGATCTAGGAGCCCTCCTTATAAAACTGCCCAGTGAAAGAATGCCCCTTAAAGGGGTGTCCAGGCTTTTACTATTGATGACCTATCCTCAAGATAGGTCATCAATATCAGATCGTCGGGGGTGCCAGGTGGCAAAGACCATAGACAGCAGCAGCGAACAGGAAGAGAGAAGCGAGACGGCACGTGCGCACTGCGTGCGCGGTCTCCTCATACAGCTGACCGGCGGTGGTGCCGGGTGTTGGACCCCCACCGACCTGATATTGACCTATCCTGAGGAAAGGTCATCAATAGTAAAAGCCTGGACAACCCCTTTAAGAAGATTTTTCTTATTGCCATGTCGCACACTGCACCTTAGGCCTCATGCACACGACAGTATTTTTTAGCGGTCCGCAAAAAGGGGTTCCGTTGTTCCGTGTCCGTTTTTGTTTCCGTGTGTCTTCCTTTATTTTTGGAGGATCTCCAAACATGAAGGAAAGTTAAAAAAAAATCTAAGTTTAGTTTGCCATGCAAATAATAGGAAAAAAAACGGAGGCACATGCGGCTCTTTGCTTCTTCAAGTGCGGCTCTAGCTGTGGAGCCGGGAAGCAGTCAGGCCGGCCCACTCTCCACCTCGTGCTCAGATCTCTTTTCCTGATCGGGCACTGTTACTACTTTGCAGTTCCAGCTCACTCTCCACTGTCCTGATGAACACAGTGTGATAACGTAGTACGTGGAGACACGCACTATGACCTGACTTTGTGCTCATCAGGTCACAGTGGAGAGTGTGTCAGACCTGCAGAGTAGCAGGAGCCCAGTGCCTGATCAGAAGGGAAGATATATTTTTTAAATTTAGAACTGAGCATGGGGGTCTTATCTTAGCATGGGAGGTTCTGATCTGGACAATGGGGGTTTGATCTGAGCACGAGTGGGATGATCGGAGCATGAGGGTTCAGATTTGAGCATGGGGGCAGATCTCATCATGGGGGTCTTGTTTGAGCATGATTTGGTCAGGTATGATCATGGGGGGTCAGATCTGAGCATAGAGGGGGATCTGAGCACTGGGGGTCTGACACAGAGTCTGATTTGTGTTGCCTGATCCGAGCATTGGGGGTCTTATTTTGGGGGTCTGATTTGGAGGTCTGATGAGGTTTAGGGATCTTATTGTAGGTCAGATTAGGATTGGGGATCTGATTTAGGAGTCTGATCTGAGGTCTGAAAAATATATTTTTAGTTTTTTTCTCTTCTAATGAAAAATAAAATATTTTATCTTATTTTTCTTTGTGAAAAACTAGGTGCATCTTGTAGGGCGAAAAATACGGTGACTCGTGTGTAAGTGTGTAGCTTGTGGCTCCTGGTAGTCATATGTTGTTTTTTTTGGCTCTTTGTGTATGTAAGGTTGGCCACCCCTGATCTAATGTATATGCATGTTTATAAAGGGATCGGTGTTCAGCCGACAGTCATCTAATGTGGAAGGCCGGCTTTAGAGGAAGTTTAGGCTACACCGCTCCTTCAGCTAAACGAGGGCATCGAACACATGGCTATTTTGGATTTCATTAGGATCCTTTTTCATTGGGGTGCCTTCACACGTGGCAGATTTTATGCAGAAAGTTGTGCGACTGTAAGGCCCCTTTCACACGGGCGAGTTTTCCGTGCGGGTGCGATGCGTGCGGTGAACGCATTGCACCCGCACTGAATCCTGACCCATTCATTTCTATGAGACTGTGCACACGAGCGGTGATTTTCACGCATCACTTGTGCGTTGCGTGAAAATCGCAGCATGCTCCTCTTTGTGCGTTTTTCACGTAACGCAGGCCCTATAGAAATGAATGGGGTTGCGTGAAAATCGCATGCATCCGCAAGCAAGTGCGGATGCAGTGCGATTTTCACGCATGGGTTCTAGGTGACAGTCTATTCACTGTATTATTTTCCCTTATAACATGGTTATAAGGGAAAATAATAGCATTCTGAATACAGAATGCTTAGTATAATAGGGCTGGAGGGGTTAAAAATAATAAAAAAGTTAACTCACCTTCTCCTCCTGTTCGCGTAGAGGCCGGTCTGTTCTTTAGCTGTGGCTAAAGGACCTTTGATGACGTCAGATCACATGCTCCATCACCATGGTGATGGACCATGTGATTGGAGCATGTGATCTGACGTCACCTCAGGTCATTCAGTCCACAGCTAAAGAACAGTCCGGCATCTGCGCGAACAAGAGGAGAAGGTGAGTTAACTTTTTTATTATTTTTAACCCTTCCAGCACTATTATACTATGCATTCTGTAGTCAGAATGCTATTATTTTCCCTTATAACCATGTTATAAGGGAAAATAATACAATCTTCAGAACATCAATCCCAAGCCCGAACTTCTGTGAAGAAGTTCGGGTCTGGGTACCAAACATGCGCGATTTTTCTCACGCAAGTGCAAAACGCATGACAATGTTTTGCACTCGCGCGGAAAAATCGCGCATTTTCCCGCAACGCACCCGCCTCTTATCCGGGCAAAAATCATGACGCCCGTGTGAAAGAGGCCTAAATTAGCTCCATTCATCTGATTGGGACTTGCAGAAACCACAACAATTACTGCAACAAAATCTGTCTCGTGGGAAGGTGCCACTAATTCAGCTTAATTTGCATAAAAGGGTCCATTCACACGTCAGTATTCTTACCTTTCCAGATAAACGTTCCTTTTTTTTGCGGATCCGTTTTTCAGTACAACCTTCCGTTTTTTTACTAACGTGCTTCCGAATCCGTTCCGCGTTTCCGTTATTCTTTTTTTTTCCCTCATCCATTTTCCTGTCAACGGATCCGCAAAATCGGATGAAATTTGGATGGTTTGACTTGAATGGACAACGGACCCGAAAAACGGACAGAAAGTAGGACAAGCTTAATTTTTTTTCAGGATCCGCATACTCGAAAATAGGAAAACGGAACAGATTCCGTGATTCGGACAGCACTATGATTGGTGTCCACATTTTTGCAGAGGCGATTGGAATTAATGGATCCGAAAAAACCTTCCGATTTAAATCCGAACGGAAACGAAGTGTTATAACGGACGTGTGAATGGACCCTAAAACTGGTTAACATTACAGGGTGCACTTGTACGCACTGGGAAGGACCCCGACGCACGCGTCAAATGTATCCATAGGCTCAACAGAAGCCAACAGAGTGTCCTGCGGGCCTTTGTTGGGACGCAGACTGCGCTATTCTGTACCAAGGCCTACGTTCTTAGTACAATGGGTGACAGATTCCACTGTATCCCTATACACTAGCAATCCTGAGAGGTCTATGTCGGGAAATCCGACGGACGCTGAAAAATGCAGCATGAAAAGGCCTTAAGATGGACAAGGAAAGGGGTCGTCTAGTGTGCGCTGTTAAGAAATATTCATTACCTCGGATTGCTTGAGTATTTGACGTAAGAACGAAAAGTGTGATGAGCCTGAGGCACAATGGGGTGTAATCGTGTTCCCAAATCACGGCAGGAATCAGCAGGAGTTTCCCGTAACTTGACAGCAGAAGAGCCTTCAGAAGAAAAGCCAACTGAGAATGGGACTTCAAAGTCTTCGGTCTCGCCAGGAACAAAACAATGAAGATTCCTGTTAGGAATGCAGCTTGTTCTGTGGGGGAAGCACAAATATGTCACACATTTAGGTGGGCACTTCTTTTTACTCTACATTCGCTACCTGACACTGAACATTAAAGAAGATTTTCTATCATACCGCTATAGTATACGGTCATTGGCTGACTGTAGGGGTCGACCTCTCACCCCCACCTGCACAGCGCCACAAGGTATCTCACTCACCTAAATGAAGCCCAGCGGCAGCTCTCTGCACAGTCCCCGGATGGGAGAGACCTTGGTCCATTAATTCTCTTGATCGGCAGTGGACTTAGCAGATGGACTTCCACAAGCTGGCCAGTGATGGGCAACCCTCTTAAATGTGCCACTAACCAATCACTAACCGCAGTGGAGGTATATACTAAGCTGAATATGCCAGTATTATGGGTACATGTCTTGCACTACATTTATCATGTGTTTTAGACAATTTTAACGCCTCGCTTGAGAAGGGGGTGTAACTTAGATGGAAGCGAGGTGGTTTAAAACGTGACACCATGAGGGACATTTACAAAGCTCTTTACACCACTATTGTGGCGTAAAAAAGTCCCAAAATACGGTGCCCCATAATTTGCGCCTTTTTAACCCCCTAAGGACCCTGAGATTTTCTATTTTTGCGTTTTCGTTTTTTAACTCCCCGCCTTCCCATAGTCCTAGTTTTCTTATTTTTCCATTCACATAACCTTATGAGGGCTGATTTTTTGCGGGACAACTTGTACTTTCTAATGGCACTATTTACGGTTGAATACCATGTAGTAGGAAGCGGAAACAAAATTCCAAATGGTGTAGAATTTACACTGTACACTATGCCGTAAAATTGACCTGTAATCTTCATTCTCCAGGTCAGTATGGTTACAATGATACCACACTTGTATAATTTTTCTTGCATTTTAATACTAAAAAATTTTTATTTAACCTTTGAGGGAAAAAAAACTTTTTTGCAGTTATATGTACGGAGCTGTGTGAGGGCTGATTTTTTGCGGGACAATCTGTTCTTTTTAGTGATACTAATTTGAAGTGTGTGACTTTTTGATCACTTTTTATAAAAAAATTATTGGGTAGTTGAAGTGATAAAAAATGTCCCTTTTTTTAAAATTTTTAATATTTGTAAAAACTTTTTTTTAACTTTTTTTATGGTTAGTGACCTTGGGTGACAATAACTGGCAATCAATAGATTGCCCATTGTGTTCATTTATGGCTATATAGCCATCATTGAAGACTTCATTTGCACTATATCAATACAATGCTGCCACCTTGTGGCCTGTATTGGTATCGTTCTGAAATAAGCTCCGAAGCCTGCTTGAGGCTTCAGGCTATTTCATAGATATAACAGGTTCCCTGATCTCAGTCGGGGAACGCTGTTACCGGTGTGGTAGCGTGCGGCATGCGCTTCTGGACTGCGAAAATGCCGTGGTCGCATTTGACGTCTGAAGGGGGAAATGTATGCGATCAGCCTTATGAATGAATTGTCAGCAGCTTGCAGTAAAGGTACAGATGGCTGGTACTAGTTGGGGGTGTGTCATACACCAGCAGCACTCATTCAGACACACCCGCAGGGGTGCACCTAGCCTTTCTGCTGCGAAAAAAATGAAACGGCGCCCAACCCCTTCAGCCCTAGTGTTTAAGTTATACTGTCATACAGTTGAATATAGAGAGATATTGCCACAGCCCTGCCACTGTCCCCACTTGTCTCTATGTCTTGCCGCCTGAGGCAATCGCCTCACCTGGCCTCATTGGTGGTGCACCCCGCTTACTGGTAACACCTTAACTGAAGACTCCTGGCAATTTATTTGTAAAATTCTAGCAGGAATAATACAGGAATGGCACAAGATATAGTTGTAAAAATAGGTGTTCCAGCATTATTATATGGAGAATGCAAGTAGTTACTAAAACAGACATGTAAGGAGAGGTGACAGACAAGTCTTCATAAAGGGGTTGTGTCACTTCAGCAAATATCATTTATTATGTAAAAGAAGTTCAAACAAGACACTTACTAATGTATTGTGATTGTCCATATTGCTTCCTTTGCTGGCTGGATTCCTTTTTCCATCACATTATACACTGATCGTTTACATGGTTATGCCCAACCTGCAATTCATCAGTGGTGGTCGTGCTTGCACATTATAGGAAAAAGTGCTGGTCTATTTGGTGGCCAGGACCGTGGGAGCACTCATAAGCTAGTGCTATTTCTTCTAGTATGCAAGCACGACCGCCACTGATGAATTGCCGGGTGGTCGTAACCATGGAAGCAAGCAAAGTATAATGTGATAGAAAAATGATTTCAGCCAGCAAAGGAAGCAGTATAGACAATCACAATACATTAGTAAGTGGCTTGTGTTAACCTCCTCTACATAATAAATGCTATTTGCTGAAGTAAGATGACTACTCTGTGAGGGTTGGGACTATGTGACACTAAGATAAAAAAATACACTGATACTAGGCAGAGCTTTGACAAGGTGGATATCATTATATTATCCAGCATAGTCTGTGTTTATACGTCTTGGCTGCAGGCAGCAGGAATGCTGACCATGAATCCCATCAGAAGAAAGCTGGCGGCACTCCAAGATAGTAAAGAAATACTGCATCCTTATTCTGCACGGGTGGATTTAGAGCCACTTTTCTTCACTATTTGGAGTGCTGCCAGCTTTCTTCATTTTCTACAGTTATTATGTTCTCGTATGGGGCATAGAGGTCTTATACCATGTGACAGATCTGTAAACATTTACTCCGATTTTTTCACCAGCTTCATAGACTATGAATAGAGAAGCAGGGTACATGCTTGTCCGCTCACTGTGGTGAGGAGGAACAGGGGGCATGAGATCCCCATTCTAGTAACCAGTAGCAATAGGTGATAGATGTTCATTGCAGATTTTTTTTTTTTATCCAGTGTAGATAGGACCTGATGGTGCCAGCTGATCAGGATGTTCTGGATTACAGGTAGTAGGAAAGTATATTAAAGGGAATGTGTCATCAGAAAATGACCTTTTGTTTAAATTATGTTTTCATGTTAAATACATTTTTTAAGAATTTTTGATGATTTTTTAAAAATGTTGCCATTTCACTATCTAGATTTTCAAAAAAACTACAATCCTGCAGTTTTCACACTGGCCACTAGGCCTATAATACCTTAAGGCAGGGATGTCAAACTCGTGGCCCTCCAGCTGTTGCAAAACTACAACTCCCATCATGCCTGGGCATACTACAGCTATCAGGGAATGATGGGAGTTGTAGTTTTGCAACATCTGGAGGGCCATGAGTTTGACATCCATGCCTTAAGGCGTAACTGAGTTTTCAAAAAAAGTTGCGTAATGGCTGTGTTTCTTTGTACAATCATAATTGTGAAGGAGCAGTTTTCTTAGGGCTTCTCTAATGTTTTTTTTTTTTTTTCAGCCACAATATTCCGTTTGGGCTGCACAGCTAGATGCATTTCACTCAGAAGCAGGGGGGAGGGTCTCCCTTCTGCCAGCAATGTACTACTGTGACATCCTTTCACTTACTTTCCATTATGCTTGTTTTCAGCTCTGGAGCTCACAGAACAGAAAAGGGGGGATAAATTACACTTACAGATAGGCAAGAGGCTCCTGTGATGTTCAGAAGCAATGTATAAGCAGTGCTTCTATCAGGCTTCCTCTCAGCCATCTTCTAAGTATCTGTTACCAGGGATGGATCTTGCCTGACAACAGGCTGTCGACTGCAATTTAGGTGGAAGTGAGACCCCTAGTGGCCATGACTTTACAGCTTTCTTTTTCCAGGTGGATGTAGGCATATTTTTTAATGAAGTGAATTATAAATTTAATAGTAACACCATTATATGAAATGGAATTGTGTGAAAGTGCAGTGGCTCGTTAAGACTTCCTATCTTTTATGAGTAGCTATAAGGGCCATAGGCACAATGGACAGGAGCTGATCCCCGCTGACTTCTATGGGGGACTTTTCTAGGCATGCCATGTGCAGGAGGGAGCTGATAAGCTGTGTTATCACCTACTGCGAGTGGTGGGTCCTGTGTTATCTATATAAAGATGTTACTTGTCATTGTAATTCTGCCTGTGGTGATAAAGATAACAGGTTTTGAAAAGTTACCTGCACAGAACAGGAAATAAACCTATTGTCCAGTGTGAGAATTGCAGGTTTATATACATTTTTCATAAATATATATAGTGACAAGGAAAAAAAATAATAATAATATGTATAATTACAGAAGAATATCGTCACTACCTGATATGGTCCATGATCCAGCATAAATGGAAGAACTCTCGAGATTGAGGTCACTTGGCAAAACAGTGGTTATCAGCAACAAGACGGATACCATCCAATAACAGTAGAAGTTAAGATGCAGCACTCACTTATTGGGCTAGCACGTCTACAAGCCTTTGTCTTTAAAGAGGACCTTTCACTAGTTTAAAAACTAAAAACTAACTATATCAGTGGGCAGAGCGGCGCCCAGGGGTCCCCCTGCACTTACTAGTATGTCTGGGCGCCGCTCCGTTCGCCCGGTATAGGCTCCGGTGTCTGCAGCTCCTTCTGTTGTACTGGGCGGAGTTTTTGTATTAGGCGTGTCCCTTGCTGCAGCGCTGGCCAATCGTAGCACACAGCTCATAGCCTGGGTATCTTAATTCAGTATTGGATGACCATCGAATAAACTGAATTTGTTCTCCTCTACTATGCACTTTACTTACTTTTAGGACTTGTGTAAAAATCTGATGTGGTTTTACATCAGATCTATGCAGAAATACAGAAAATGCTGAAAGGTTCACACATTTTAAGCACCACTATAGAAGTACTACTCTCAGGGATCCCAGGTTGCTCAGCACCAAAAGAAAACTTGCACTGCTTGGCTGACAGAGGGAGTGCCCTCTGATGATCAAACTCCTTAGATGCTGCAGTCACTATTGGCCATGGCATCTAAAGGGTTAAACAGCTATGATTGGAGCTAACTTTGATTCCAGCAGTTACAGATACCACCTGCAGCTGATAGCATAGGCACAGCTCCTGCCATCCACTAACTCTACCACCATGTCCATTTGTGGTAAAAACATTGCAATTTGCAGGAAGGGGTTAATATCCCACTTTCACTTGGTTGACATGGAAATACACTTAGACTTAGATCACACGGTATGTGAGTGGGGGTATATGTGATCTAGTATAGATTTACCATACCCAGCGCAGCTATCCCAAACTGCTTGTAGAAATCCCATTCCTTTGCATATCTGATGATGTCTTCTGGGTTTGTTTGGTTGCTGGATCCTGGCAGCTGTCGCCACCTGGTGTACGCTTCACAGAGCAGACAAAATATGCAGAGCTTGCCATGAATCTAGTAAACGGAGCAAGGACATTTCTTAGGTTAGTGATTTAGTTATCTGATAGGACAGCAGATGCCATAAGGAAGGAGTTTCTCCATACTACAAGACCATATAAGTACAGAACACTAAAGGTGCCAGCAGAAGAGTACCATGCTCAATCTACAATGCCCACTGTCTTCTGCACATTCATATATACACAGGTGCGAAATTAGAAATTCCTATTGGTTCATGCACATGACATGTTTTGCGGATCTGCAAAACACAGATACCGTCCGTGAGCATTACGCATTTTGCGGAACAGAATGTCTGGGCTATAACAGAACGGTCCTATCCTTGTCCGTAATGCTCCCTGATGTGTTATCTGATTTGAGTCGTTCCCATTTCCCATCTTTTCCATCCAGCCCTGACCACCTTGACTACAACTTCACAACACAAACTTCTGCTGATACCCCCAATTCTGTACCTGTTGGTGCCCCATCTGTTCCTATTACTGTACCTACTGTGTGGCACGATGCACCCCCCAAAGACTGTAATTCATAAATAGTGTCATAACTATAACTATACCCCATATGCGTGCCACAATTGCTCCCAACATAATAGGCCAGACACAGATAATCCCAAAATGATAGGCCTGCCACAGCACCAGTAGTGCGATGCGGTGATGGTATTGCGTTGACTGCGCCGGGACGTTACATCTTCTGCTTGGTTCCGGCATACTGATGGTGAGTGGTATTGCAGGGAACATATGGCTCTCAGCTGTTATAGTTGGGAGTGCTCGTCCTCTGGGGGGGCCCAGGGCTGCAGCCCCCTCCTGCACTCCCACTGAGAATTGTTACCTACTAGTGGATTCCTACTTCTATTAACTAATGAAATAAAATATCTACAGTATTAGTCTGATATATGACTTACATTAATTGCCGTATTGAACAGGATGTGCCTATATGCTTGTACTTTGCAGAGCATGGCGTTGATCAGGATAATGACTGGATCATATTCAATGTACTTGTCCACTGGTTTCTGGCAGGATTTCTACATTGAAAACAGAATATGAACATTTTAGCCAAGTTAAAATATGTTAAATGTCAGTAAAAAGATTGTCTCATAGTTAGTGGCTCCCCCAAAGCTTACAGCCCCATACTATTGAGAAGTTGAAGCTGAAGAAGCCTGGGTCTATGCGCGCTGATTTGGCCCTTGTGGACAGACTTACAAGGGGTTGAGATGGAGAAAAGCCAAGGATAGAGTTTATAGCACCTACCAGGTAGTGTGGTTATAACCTGAGCACAGACTGCATAGAACCCATTTCTTGTCCAACCAGTACATGAACTGAACATGGAGGACTAAGTCTTCTGCTCTATTAACATGGGAAGTACAGTAGGTTTCTACTTCGGTGCTCTCTCTCAGGGGTTCCTCTTCAAGCTGCTGGACTCCAGTTTTCACACTGACCCTTAATAGCCTGTATGGTCATTCTAAAATGCTGATCACATCTATTTGTCATAGTCAGAAACATAGGTGTCATGTCCCCCCCGTGCACCAATCCATAGATGTGATTTACGTACACCTTCAGACTTTCATTTGGGTGGCATGCAATTTAATCAGGAAAAAAGGAAAGGTAATAAAAGATAAAAGAACCTATTAGGTACTCCAACATCTGCCTATGGAAGCAGACCCCTTATATCATGTAGGCAGATTAAGATACTCATTTTGAGGCAAGTACGTCTTTACACCATTGTACCTTCATTGTCTTCAAGATCTCCAGGTGGCCATACACATTAGACTTAGTTTGGTCGTACCCACCAATTTTAGTCGGACTGGCCAACCATCTAAAGTGTATCAAATGCTCAGCTAACGTTCATTTGCATATGTTAGGGGAAAAAAGAATTGGACATTTTCATTATCAACATGTCCGATCATTTGTTCTCAAAGGAGATAAGCTCCAGAGAAGGAATCTGTCAGCAGCTTATTCCTCTCCCCCCAGTGGACATCACATGCATGCTTGCCTCACCCAGTATGTGTGGCGGAGGAATACCTGCCCGGCTGGCAGCTATTGAAAGTGTAAGGCCAGCTTTCGTTCCAGTGAACTGATATCTTCTAAGGATTCTCCTGGTCTACAGCCCCCTTACTGCGTTTCTATGAAAGTGACAACAAAGACTGTGACATTGTTCACCTAACCACTATCTCTGCCACACATTACAAGGGTCAGCACAAAGAATATGGTCACCTTTGGGGTAAGTTTCATTGTATTGCCAGTATTATGGGATAAAAAAAAAACATATCTGAAATTGTTTTTATTTAAATTTTTTGCTCTATTTGTCTTCTGCAGCCTGCATGTATTCTCACACACTGCAGGCTGCTCAGTCCCATTCAGTGTAAAACCTGTCAGATGAGCTGTCTTCTGTCCCTGTCTGAAGCCCCCTCTCTGCTCTCCCTTTTCTTTATATACTTTGGAGGTAAAGATGTTGGGGCTAACGGGCATTCAGACAGCTTGTTTGATGGATTTCACACTGAATGTCATTCAGCAGCCTGCGAGGTATAAGAATATATGCAGGCTGCAGAAGACAAATCAAGCAATATTTTTAACAAAACACAATTGAAAATTTGTTTTGTTTTTTATCCCATAATGCCAATGCCATAAAAAAACTCCATCAAAGATGTCCTTGGCCTTTAATTATGTGACCACCTGGTAGATGATGATGGACTCCATCTTGGTCCTCAGGTTGCTTCCATCTTCCAGGGGAAGCAGGCCAGAAATATGTCCTCCCTAAGATCTTTGCATCATTGCTCTACAGACATATATGATTTCTGAGGGATATAATATTTTCATGTTCAGATCTGGAGAGAGAACATGACAAGTAATTCTACTCACACAGATGGTGATCTTCAACACTCCATGTCTGTAATCTCTATAAAGCTCAGTGGACTCCTCATTGCATTCAATGCACCGGTACAGCGGCTTCATATTTCCTTGCATCTCATCTGGACGGCCTTTCATTCTGTAATACAATAAATGACAACTGTCAGTGACCCCAGAAGGTTTTATTATGTGACACAACTTGTAACATAAAAGTGTCCCTATGCATGTTGTGCCACCTCTGGACGCCGCATCCAGGCTGCAACTGCATAGAGAGGTGGCCGGGATTACCATGTCTTCACAGAGAAACCTCTCTATTCAATGCATGCGGCAGCCCGAAGCAGCCTTCACAGGGTTGGAGGACCCCCATTCTAGAAATCACTGCAGGTCCCAGAGGTGCGGATACCCTTTTAAGGTGACCGTACAAATTTGAAGTTGAATCTAAGGCTCACACCACATTTGTGATGTAGACTACTCACAAAAAGTGAGGGATATTTGGCTTTTGGGTGAAATTTATGGAAAACCATAAAGTTCACGCTACAGTGATATAGATTATATCATGAAAGTAGCTCATTTAGTAGAAGCAGCAATGGTTATTTCCTCATCTCAAACCATTTATTGTAACAGAAGCCAACACCAGTGGTGGGTATACCCCCCCCCCCCCCCACCACAAAAATGTCAATGTCTCAATAACTTGTCATGCGGCCTTGAGCATCAATTACAGCTTGACAACGTCTCATGCTGTTCACAAGTCGATTTGTTGTCTGCTGAGGCATGGCATCCCACTCTTGAGGAGCGGCCCTCAGGTTATTGAGGTCCCGGGGTACAGAGTTACAAGCCTCTACACAGCGACTCAGCTGATCCCATTGGTTTTCAGTGGGATACAGGTCTGGAGAAAGTTCAGGCCACCCCATTTGAGGTGCCACAGTCTCCAGCAGCCATTCCCTAATGATGCAAGCTCGATGAGCGCATTGTTGTCCATGAAGATGAAATTATGCCTGTGTTGTTCATGACTGGATTCATGATGTTGTCCGGGCAGGACAGGTCATCAATATCAGCTCGGCGGGGGTCCGACACCTGCCACCTCTGCAGATCAGCTGTTCGATGAGACCGCGCATAGATGCCCCATAGACATACAGCAGTGGACAGGAAGAGAGAAGGGAGTCGGCACGTGCACACCACCAGCACCAACACCCTTGGGGTGCGACCATACGACGCTGCCGCACAGTCCCTAATTAAACTAATAAGGTCTGCGCTGCTTGATCGGCCTGCATTATTAACTTCTGTGCAGAACCTGCAATACTGCGCGGCCATTAACAATGCAGACTAAGGCCTCTTGCACACAAACGCTGTGTGCCCGTATTGCGGCCCGCGTGCACTCCGTATCACAGATGCGGACCCGTTCACTTGAATGGGTCCGCAATCATGGAGATGCGGAACGGGAGCACGGATCGGAACCCCACAGAATGCTTCCTTGGTGTTTCTGTCCGTGCCTCCGCACCGCAAAAAAAATATAACTTTTTTTTTTTTTTTTGAGGTGCGGACGGAACACGGACGCATTCAAGTTGAATAGGTTTTGATCCGTCCCGGCCGCCGCACGGACGTTGCCCGTGCATTGGGGACTGCAAGTTGCGGTCCCCAATGCACGGAACAGATACACAACGTTCGTGCACAAGAGGCCTAACTAAGCGGTGCGGTCTGCATTGTTAATTAGGGTTAGCTGCGGCCTGCACGGTTGCACCCCTACAGTTCTTGTCAATCAGAGTCACTGCCAGCACTGACTGGACACTATCAGACCATGCAGGGCCACCCCACGCTGTCGCTTTATTCCGAAATTTCCAGGAGGAATAACACAGGAACCACACAAGAAAGAGTCCTAAGAAAAGATGACTGAGAATTGTTATAGGAAGGAAAATACAAGGATTTACTATCTTTAAGACTGGCAATGGCAGGAGAGCTGAAGGGTCCTGGGTTGGGGCTGCCCCTTTAAACGGTCCGAACTACCACACACCCCTTTAAAACAGCCGCAGTGATGTGTATACAGTAAGAATGATGGGGGTAATCCTCCACCTTCAGCCCAGTAACCGGAATGGTGGTCGGATCGGGGCAGTATTATTCGGGCCACGACACAGTTCACACCCACCTCTCCCGACAACCTGTCCCAGGAGCCTCAGCCTGTCCCGCACTGACAGCAAAGCCTTCGTCCACTACTTCCTGCTCAGTGAATGAAGCGCGGAGGCTCACGGGAGGTGTAGTCTTTCCGCCATGCCACTGAACGCACACAGGCTGTGGAAGACTACAAGTCCCAGGCGCCCAGCGAGCAGTGGGTGTGACCTGCGGGCGGTGTGTACACAACACACACGGGCACACGGTTATAGGGACGATGGTGGCACCTGGCCTGGGTGCAGTGTGTGCTCTGCTGCTGTGGGTCAGAGCGGTGACTGCCAGCGGGGGAGGCGGCGAGGGCCCTCTGCACCGGACACTGCTCAGCCCAGACATAGGCAGGCATGCCGGGCCCGGGGGCTGCAGTCACAGGGACCCGGAGTCTGACTCCGCCTGGGACCTGGACGAGTGCGGTGAGTGACCCTGTGACCGGGTGACACTGCTGCTTTCCTGCGGGGGGGTGATGCTGGGGGACACGTCTTTGGGCACACCTGTTGCACTCCCTAAAAACTACACCTGTCTTAAAGGGGCTTTCCATTCAGTGGGAATAAAGCTGATCATGATGAAAAGTTCTGCTCTGATCTAGAAATGACTGGAAATCTGTGGTTGCTTCAGCAGCATAACTTTGTGCTATCTTGTTCCAGTCTGTAATGTAGCTTCAGAGCAGCATTCATAATTCTGCTGTTTGTAATTGGTTCCTAATAGCTTAGCTCAGCCCCAGTATTGTGCTGGAACATTATGTTTCCCTACTTCAAATGATTGTGCAGCGCCTGGCCTAAAGACTGTGCTTCTCATATGTTAAAGGGTTTGTTCTGGTGATAAAAATTATTTAGAAAATGCTAAATGCTGTAAAAAATTCTATAAAAAAAGAAAAGTTGTGCTAACCTCGCCATTCCCTCCGCGCTCCTGTTCTGGCTCCTCCTGGGTTCCTGCTGGTGTCTGCTTCTTGGGCCCTCACAACATGCAGCTTACCAAGCACAGCGCCATACATTGTATAGTGGCTTTGCCTGGTATTGCAGTCCAGACCCATTCATTGGAATGGGACTGATCCTCATGTGACATCACTCACCTAGGAAGAGGCTGTGGCCTCTGGCGGAGGCCCCAGTAGTTGGGGCCTACCGATCTGATTGATGATAAGTCATCACTATTGAACACCTGGTCAACCCCTATATAGATTTCTGCTCTGAAGCCTGCAGAATTGTGATACAGACGGTAACTCAGGATAGGTATGTGATAAGTGATGTGTTTCCAAAGGTCCTGCTTAATGAAGGATGAATCTTTGTGCAAAACAGGTTTATTGTTAGGCGGGTTTCCCACAGCATAAGAGTCCATTCACACATCTGTGTTTTGCATTGCGCAAAACACAGATACCGCCCGTGCGCGTTCCGCATTTTGCAGACCATGCATGACTGGCCCTATGATAGAAATGCTTATTAGTGTTGATCGAACTTGTGTTCGTCTAAAGTTCAGGTTCGGGTTATCGAAGAATCACGTTATGGATTCCGCTACCACGGACCATAACGGAATTTAGAATCCATAATGCGATTATTGGACAACCTGAACTTTAGACGCCGAACTTAAAACACAAGTTCGCTCAACACTAATGCCTATCCTTGTCTGTGACTGCGGACGAGAATAAGACATGCTTTATGTTTTTTGCAGGGCCGCGGAACGGAACTACGGATGTGGACAGCGCATGGTGTGCTGTCCGCCTTTTCGGTCCGATTGAAATGAATGGGTCCGCACCCGTTCCGCAATATCGCGGAACGGATGTGGACCCTTAGTGGGTGATGGCTGAGACCCCACAAGAATAGAGGTCCATTGTGGCCCGATTAAATGGGGTTGCAGTCTGGCACCATTTGAGTGGAGATATTTAGCAGGAGGCAAGTCCTGTTAGGTCAATTTTAGGAAATCCTAGGGCAATGGATTGATCATTGTATTCGCTTTTTTTTTTGTCCAGGGACATATTAATGTATTTGACAGTTTATGAAATCTGAACTAATGGTCGATTTCACTTGTACTCGCTCATCACATCGCCATGAGGCTAAAATACCCCTCCGCTGCTGCACAACAGGAAGTGTTGTCATGGGGGTCAGCAGCATGCAGCTCCTCTCGGCCGGTCTAAACTTCACACAGGAATCAGATCTGTGAATATTCCTGTTTTTAGCACTCAGTAAGGGCTGATGCACACGCACATGTGTTTTTCCCTGTATCAGATACGCATTTTATGCGCGTGCAGCACACCGTGTGCCGTTCCGCGGCACCCGCAAAAAAAAAATAGAACACGCCCTATTTTTGTCTGTTTTACGGACAAGGATAGGACTGTTCTAAAGAGGGCAGGATATTCCGTTCCGCATTCACTGCCGGTATATGTGTTTTGGGCATCCGCGATTTGCGGGCAGCAAAACAGGCTATGGTCGTGTGCATGAGCCCTAAGGGTCAATGATATGCACAAGGGGCATCTAGTAAATGTTTTTCAACACTTTTGCGGTGTGTACAATTTAAGCTGCATCACTTACTGGAGACTTTTCAAAAGTGTTAAGATGGGCGAGGCTTAGCCAGAGGGGCTTGGCCTAATGCCAGCTCATGGACTGCCTGGAGATGTGCCAAATAGACCTGTGCCACTGTTTTTTGCCCAGAGATTGCTGTGGACGTCAGCCTCTCCATTGCAAAGAGTGAAATCTGCACTGGAGATCCGCAGCATAAGGGCTCATGCACGCAATTGTATTTTCTTTCCATGTCTGTTCCGTTTTTTTTTTTTTTTTGCGGACCGTATGCAGAACCATTAATTTCAATGGGTCAGCAAAAAAAGGAAGTTACTCCGCGTGCATTCCGTTTCCGTATATCCGTTCCTTTAAAAGCTAGAACATCACCCATTATTGTCCACATTACGAACAAGGATAGGACTGTTCTATTAGGGGCCAGCTGTTCTGTTCCGCCAAATACGGAATGCACATGGACGTGAGCCGTATTTTTGGCGGATCCTTCTTTTGAGGACCTCAAAATACATACGGTAGTGTGCACGAGCCCGAAGATGCACCATTGTTGTTAAGGCTCCATTTAGACGTCCGTGAATGTGTCCACATCAGTTCCGCAATTGTGCGGAATGGGTGCGGACCCATTCTCTATGGGGACGGAATGGATGCGGAGAGCACATTTCCAGAGCGCGCCCATGAACTTCTGGTCCGCGGCTCCAGAACAAAAAATAGAACATGTCCTATTCTTGTCTGCAATTGCGGACAAGAATAGGCATTTCCACAGACGTGTGAATGGAGCCTAAAGGTGTAACCAATGTTGTGACGTCAATGGTGGTGTAGTACGACAGTTGCACAAAAATCCAACTTGGATGAATTATTTTGCATCTTGTCGCAGTCCCAGCATGTCACATGTTGCAGTGCGACACCATTGACTATCATAAAAAAAAAACGTGGCGCGACTTTTCAGCGACACATGTCGCCGTGTAGCCCTAGTCTAAAGTGACATGCAGCAGATTGCAAATTTGGATTTTTGTGCAACTGTCGTACTACACCACCATTGACGTCACAACATTGGTTACACCTTTAGGCTCCATTCACAGGAGTCTTAGGAGTTAAAACTACATTTATATTCCCCCTTTCTATGCAATCTAATGCTCCGTTACATTCACTGACCTGCGATCCCTGTGATAATAATTCATGAAGCAGCAGCCGGCTCACTGCGCACAGCGCTTCTACTTCCGGCGGCTGCTACATGAATTATTATCACAGGGATCTCAGGTCAGTGAATGTAACGGAGCATTAGATTGCATAGAAAGGGGGAATACAAATGTAATTTTAACTCCTAAGACTCCTGTGCCCAGCCTTCTGTCTCCCAGGGAAGCACAAGGCAGAAGCACAGCGTCTGCACAGCCTGTCTTTTCTAATAGACGGATGGCCCTTAGCAACGCTCTTTTGAAGAGTGCAGCTAAGGGCCATTTCAGCCCCAGTTTTCTACCAAAATAAACGTTTTGGCTAAATAAAGTCTATTGCAAAATTGTTACCTATCCTTAAAAAATAAAAAAAATATGACAGTTATCCTTTAAATTAAAGAGTAACTAAACCGTTATATGAACTTTTAATATGTTGTCCCTAATGCCCTAATAAAACTATTTCTAATGTACTTTTTTCATCAGTTTTGTATTTTTATTATACTTTTACTTCCCTAAAGCAAACCATTCCCTGTGCGCTTAAAACTCCGTTCGCCGTACACTGCTGACAGCTCAGCGGCATACACATTTTATGAATGGGGCCGCAGCAGCGCTGTGAGTACGGGCAGGAGCGCACATTGCTGATCCTGCCCGTGCTCCCCGGAGGATTACTAACTCCTGGCATAGCACATGGGTACCCATGTACTATGCCAGGATTAGCTGAGTGAAGCGGGCTCCTTCTTCTGCCTGCTCCGCTAATCTCAGAGAACTGCATGTCGACTGATGTGGATTTCTGGAGAATCGGCAGCAGACTCGTCCCTCATAAATGTACTCCAGAGTAGGGGTGAGCGAACTTTTGTTTTCAAGGTTCTAATTATCTAAGAATTCCATTATGGATTCCGCTACCACAGAGCATAATGGAATGGCTTACATTATCCGAACCTGAAAACATCAAGTTCGCTCACCCCTACTCCAGATCTAAACGTGACCTTGTCCTGAAAGGGTTAATCTTTTTCTACTCTTGCAATGCTTCCTAACTAACCGGTATGGTTGATGTATAGACATAGTCAATGAGAGCATCGTTTGTAGGTATGTGGGCGCACGTCTTGTTTACTAATCCTGGCTTCATGTGAAATAACTTGGCCATAATTTAAGGATCACATTTATGCATTTTCGTAATTTATCTTAAGAATGTTTTGCCCGTTCTCTGCTTCCAGATGACCTTAAATAGAAGTAAAGTGCTGTAGGGCAGACGCGAGGGCTTATAGTGTATATCTCTGCTGTACTCAGTCATAACCAGGCCGCTGGTGATATGTAGTGTCTCTCAGTTTTATTACAAATATTACTGAGGAGCGAGATGGGATTGTTATGGTCGCAGTCCTTTTCTCTGGACTGTTTATGTAGCAATAAGGGATCTTCTCATAATGTGGCTTTGATCCTGCTGTAGTAGGGGGGGGAGGTTTGCATCAGATGCCTATACTGTTGCCAGTCCATGAAGGGGCTGTATAGATTAGCGGAAATTGGGCACCATCATTACCAAATAATTAGGAGTGAGCGAATCGACATCAGATGAAACATCCAGGGTCAATTCGCATAAAACGTTGTTCTAATACTGTATGGAGCAGGAGCTTCGTACAGTATTAGAATGTATTGGCTCCGATGAGCCAAAGTTATTGCTTCGTGAAGTCTCGCGAGACTTCGCGTAATAACTTCATAAATTTAATTTGTACTGTTAAAAAAAAAAAAAAAAAAACACTTCCCGAACTCAGGTTCGGTTTCAAGTGGTACCTTGGAACAGAACCTGAGTTCGGAAAATGTTTTTCTTTTACAGTACAAATTATTACGCGAAGTCTCGCGAGACTTCACAAAGCAATAACTTTGGCTCATCGGAGCCAATACATTCTAATACTGTACGAAGCTCCTGCTCCATACAGTATTAGAACAACGTTTTATGCGAATTGACCCTGGATGTTTCATCTGATGTCGATTCGCTCACTCCTAATTATTTGGTAATGATGGTGCCCCATTTCCGCTAATCTATACAGCCCCTTAATTCGCTCATCCCTACAAATAATAATTCCCATTTGGTCCTGTCAAAGCCATACCCATTAGGCTACTTTCACACTCGTGTTTGGTGTGGATCCGTCATGGATCTGCACAGACTGATCCGTTCAGATAATACAACCACCTGCATCCGTTCAGAATGGATCCGTTTGTATTATCTTTAACCTAGCCATGACGGATCCGTCTTGAACACCATTGAAAGTGAATGGAGGACTGATCTGTTTTCTAGTGTGCCAGATTGTGTCATAGAAAATGGATCCGTCCGCATTGACTTACATTGTGTGCCAGGACGGATCCGTTTGGCTCAGTTTCGTCAGACGGACACCAAAACGCTGCAAGCAGTGTTTTGGTGTCCCCCTCCAAAGCGGAATGGAGACGGGAACGGAGGCAAACTGAGTCCTTTGCCATTCAGAATGCGTAAGGTCAAAACTGATCCGTTCAGGGCTCTCACAAGCAGTCCAAAACGGATCTCACAAACGCAAAGCCAAAACGCTTACTTGCAAGTCAGATTGAGATGGCGGTTACAGCTGTAGAAAGAGGTTGTACATGTCTTAAAGAGGTTCTCCAGGAATGATTTAAAATGGCTGCTGGCAAGCTGTCCTAGAATGTGAGCAGGACTGGTTACTAGCACTTGCAGAGGTTCCTAGGGCGGTGAGGGTCCTCACTACACACTGCACTCCTGCAGTTGCATTTACTACATATTGGTGGGTTTTCCTGTCAGGCTGCTCAGCCATGATGGCATATGGTAGGCAGGATCATATCATAACCACCTGTTGTAGAACAGTGTAGTCAGGCCTCACTCCCTCAGGCAGCTCTGAAAGTGGAGGCAACCAGTCCTGCTCACATTCTAGGACAGGTTGCTAGCGGGCATTTTCAATAGTTTCAGTAGAACACCTTTTAACTTTTCAGACAATTACTGGCAGATGTAGGAGAAAAATTACGTACACCACAGCAAATAGCTGGGCAGGTCGACTGACGTTGTCTTACCAGCCGGAAAGCCCTAGCACGTGCAACCACTTTTTCAGCAGATATCTGTAGGGGGTTGACAGTCCAACAGTGTTCCTTTTATAGAGTTTGTCACCTTCAAACCCACTTTGCCTCAGCAGCTTCCAATCTGAGGCAAAGTGCATAATTCTTCAGTTTCTCCTCATACTATAATGTCAGCAAAGCAATGAGACGGACACATTCGAGTTTAGAAGAGGTGACGGCAGATGTTGAAACAGCGAGCATCCTGTCCTTTGTGGTGGGTTTGTGATTTTCTTGAAACGCTCGCTTGTTATGCTAAGTACATGATGAAAATGACATACTGTTGTCTTGCCACCACAATATGACTTGGCTGTCTGGTTTCAAGAAGAAACTGGACAACTCAGGGGATTGACCTATTCTAAAGAAAAGATGATCAATTGCCTGACAGATCCCATGCTGCCACGCCGGTTCTGTGGCCACAGCGGTGACTTCCCTTCGACAACACTTGACCTCTGCAGCGAATCATTGGCATCACAGTTGCACTGAAGGGGCCAGGCATTGGCTGCAGCAGTCATGTGTTTTCGATGTGACGTCACCGCTCATGCACACGACCGTATGTATTTTGCAGTCCGCAAAAAACGGATCTGCAAAAAATACGGATTACCTCCGTGTGCATTCCGTATTTTGGGGAACGGAACAGCTGGCCCCTAATAGTCCGTAATGGGGACAATAAAAGGACATGTTCTATTTTTTTGCGGAACGGAAATACAGACATACGGAATGCACACGTAGTAACTTCAGTTTTTTTTTTTTTTTTGCGGACCCATTAAAGTGAATGGTTCTGCATATGGTCCGCAAAAATAAATAAATACGGAAATAAAATATGTTCGTGTGCATGAGCCCTAAGACTGGGAAACTTAGCCCTGCCTGGAGCGGCGGTGCGCCATCTGTCATCTATTCTTTATTACAGCTTGTTAGGTTTCCTTTGAAACTAGGAAACCCCTATTAAATAGGCCATGTCAGCAGAATCATCCCTGTGATAGGGCTGACCCTGATGAGTTAAACAATGCTTGGATGGTGAAAATCCAGTTTGCCACTCCAGAGAAGAGTTTCCTCTATATTTTAATGTAGGCTACAGTGCACCTATGTGCCTTAGGTGCACCTTAATGTCACCGTTTTTCACTCCCCCTTTCTGTTGACTGACAGGTCCAGGTATCCCCATCCACTCGCCTTGCTCTGTGGTAGTGCTCCCAAATTTCTCCGCATGTGCAATATGTCCGCTTCAGCTGAGCAGATGCTTACTGCACATTGTGGCGCACAGGGCCGAATGAGAAGATGCTAAAATCTGGGCCTGTCAATCAAGAGGGATGCTTGGGAAAATGGGGGACTATGGCTCGCCCCTTGGTGTACTGATACTCTAATTTACAGAAGAAAACTGTTTTCTGTGGAAAGGCAAAGCAGGTATTTGTAATCCAGATATCGTTTTATGCAGCAGGATCAATGTTACCAGTCAGTATGCCTGGTTTAATAGGATTGATCCTGCTGACTTTGTTCACACTCTAACTTGCACCAGAGGTCTATTTCTGTGCAGAAAATTTCCACAGCATGTGGTAGAGGTTTCTTCAGAACCCATGTACATGGTTTGTAATGTAATCTGCTGTGGATTTTCCATACAGAAGACATCTGTGGTGGCAAATCCACATCGTATCTGTCCTGTGTGGACGTACCCTAACTATTGCAGATTTCAACAGCGAATTTCAAATGGCATTAAAGTCTAGGATGAAATTTCACATTCCAAAATCCACAAAAAATAAAGATTACGGAAAAACAGCAGAAGCAACCTGTTCAAACGGGTCTCGTTCCTCGCTACAAACAGAACTTAATGACCGTAATCTGAGAAATGACCTGGAGTGCATGAACCTCAAAAATCCAAGGCCCCCACTGCTAGTTTAAATTACCATAAAAAGGGTCTCTACATTGGTAGTAATAATCAGCAGTAAAGTTGGTGTCGCCTGCTTTACGCCAAAGGAGCGATCTCCTCACCAACCTCTGTCCCCTCACTCTCTTTGCTGTAGATGGTCACGCTGCACCCCCTAACACTTGGTGATCACCATTTGCCAGCTGGAGCTGGGTATCTTGAATCACAGGAATATGGAGACAAAGAAACAGGACCTTGTGTACAATCCTTTAACCCCTTTGACCTTTGTGACGTACCCGTATGGCTGATGGAACATATGGATCTGGCTGCTGCCGTGAGCCCGCTGCGTACGCGGCGGGTGCAGGCTGTGCAATACAGCCGGGACCTGGCCAAAATTATCTCCCTCCTAAATTTTTTTTTAACAGTGATCAAAAAGTTGCATTCACCCCAAAAATGGTACCAATAAAAACTAGAGTTCGTCCCAGAAAAAACAAGCCCTCATACAGCCCTGTGGACGGAAATATAAAAAGTGATGGCTGTGAGAAAACGTTGGGGCAAAGAAAATTTTGATTATTCACAGAATAAGGATGTCATGTCAATTTTAGCACATAGTCAACCTGTGATTTCAAAACCCCAAAACCTTGCTGGAATATAATTTTTACATTTTTTTTTTATTTTATTTTTTTTCTCCCCCATCCCCCAATTTTGCGGAACGGATGTGGACCTAATAATGTCTGCATCCGTTGCTCCATTCTGTGGTCCCGCAAAAAAGATAGAACGTGTCCTATTCTTGTCCGTTTTGCGGACAAGATTAGGCATTTCTTTAATGGGCCATCCGTTCTGTTCCGCAAATTGCGGAACGCACACGCGCGGCATCAATGTTTTGTGGCTAAGCAATTTGCGGACTGCAAAACACGGCGTGGTCGTGTGAATGAGCCCTTATCCTGCAAAAAATAAGCCCTCAAATGACTATATGAACAGTAAATTAAAAAAGTCATGGCTATTGGAATGTGGGGAGGAAAAATAAAAATGCAAAAAAACCAAAATGGGTCGATCACATAGCCTAGGTGCAGCTCAGACCCATTTCAGTGAATGGGGCTGAACTGCTATACAATGTACGTCACTGTGCTTGGTGGGCTGTGAGGAGGCCACAGTGCTCACCAGAGTGCAATGACTGATACTGATAACCTGTACTGAGGACTGATATTCTGCATAAAACAGTTGGAAAACCTCTTTAAGGAAACTAGCTGTGTATGGAGACTTAGAGACTTAGAATTTACTTGGGCCCCCTGGATCCCGCCTTCCCACACCCTAGCATGCAATCACGCACTCCACCACAACACACACACACAAAAATCCACACACCTCATAGAGTAGTAAACTTTAATAATGATGAGTGGGCACTAGAGGTGTTCCTTGGCAGTAATGTAAATACTGCCTTTTTTTCTGAAAAGGCAGTGTTTACATTAAAAAGCTGGCAGAGACATGCCATAGACACCAGAACTACTACGTTTAAAGGGGTTGTCCGGGTTCAGAGCTGAACCCGGACATACCCTTATTTTCACCCCGGCAGCCCTCCTGAGCCTAGCATCGGAGCATCTCATGCTCCGATGCGCTCCAGTGCCCTGCGCTAGATCGCGCAGGGCACGGGCTCTTTTGTTTTTAATAACACACTGCCGGGCGGTAACTTCCGCCCAGCAGTGTGTTCGGTGACGTCATCGGCTCTGAGGGGCGGGCTTTAGCTCTGCCCTAGCCGTTTTACTGGCTAGGGCAAAGCCAAATCGCGCCCATCAGTGCCGGTGACGTCACCAGGGTTCCTGTCAGCCCCATGGAGAGCCCGGTACGTCACCGGAACTCTGAAAAATGCCTTTGCCCTGCGCGATTTAGGCTACTTTCACGCTAGCGTTCGATCGGATCCGTTCTGAACGGATCCGATCATAATAATGCAGACGGAGGCTCCTTTCAGAACGGATCCGTCTGCATTATTTTGGCATATAAAAGCTAAGTGTGAAAATAGCCTCGGACGGATCCGTCCAGACTTTCAATGTAAAGTCAATGGGGGACGGATCCGCTTGAAGATTGAGCCATATTGTGGCATCTTCAAACGGATCCGTCCCCATTGACTTACATTGTAAGTCTGGACGGATCCGCACGCCTCCGCACGGCCAGGCGGACACCCGAACGCTGCAAGCAGCGCTCAGCTGTCCGCCTGTCCGTGCGGAGGCGAGCGGAGCGGAGGCTGAACGCCGCCAGACTGCTGCAGTCTGAGCGGATCCGCATCCATTCAGACTGCATCAGGGCTGGACGGAAGCGTTCGGGTCCGCTTGTGAGCCCCTTCAAACGGAGCTCACGAGCGGACAGCCGAACGCTAGTGTGAAAGTAGCCTTAGCGCAGGGCAAAGGAGAGCATCGGAGCATGAACTGCTCCGATGCTCCTGTCAGGGGGGCTGCTGGGGTGAAAATGGAGGGCTGTCCAGGTTCAGCTCTGAACCTGGACAACCCCTTTAGCTGTTGTGGTTCTGGTGACTATAGTGTCCCTTTTTAATATAGAGAGAAAAAAATTGGCACAAGAGTATCAAATAAAATGGCTGTATCATTATTCTAAAAATTAAAAAAGCACAACTTCTGACACACATATTTTGCAGATTACTTATTTTTTTTTTACAATGTGCAGCTAGTACTGTTCTATTAACCCCTTCATCCACCCCTACATACAGTGTAATACTGCGCCCCATACCTCTCCAGTGACGTCTCTTTGATGTAGATGTTCTCTTTCCGCATCTTCTCCTTTCAGACCACAATTTTTCTGCCATTTCTCATCTCTGCAGTTTGACAAACAAAATCTTAGTTTACTACTTTTCCATCATCCTCCCATCTTCTGGACAAATCATCCTACCACCCTCAATACTGTGCCGCTGTGCTCCCCAATACTATACTGCAGAAACAGATAAACCCCCTGATAATAGTAGTACCATGCAGAAGGTGCCCTTCAATAACTATTGGCACACAGTGCCCTAAAATAACTGCACCCAGCAAATAGTGCCCCTGACACTAATAGTGTAAACATAACGTCCCCCAAAATAATTGTCCTAAGCTGATACTGTGCCAAGGTGCCCCCACAGTAATAGTGCTCCCAAAAGTCCCACCAATAGGAATAATTCTCTGCTTGAGCACACATGGTAGTAATAGTGCTCCTACAGTGCCCCCAACATGTCCCCACTGTGCCCCAGAAGTAATAATGCTCCCATAGTGCCCATACTAGTAATCATGTTACCCATAGACCCCCAGTAGTAATAAAGCCCATCATAATGCCCCCCAGGAGTAATTCTCCTTATAATGTGCCAGTGCAAAAAATACCCCCTTTTAATGCCCCCAGTTGAGCTAATGTCCCCATAGTGCCCCCATAATGTGCCAGTACAAAATACCCCTATATAGTGCTCCCAGTAAATTCCCTCATAGTGCTCCTCTCACCCCTTCTTCCTAGTGCCCCCCATAATGTACCAGTATAAAATGCCCCATATATAGTGTCCCAATAGATGCCCTGTGTCCCCCATAATTTGCAAGTATAAAATACCCCTTCTTAGTGCCCCATATAGATGAGCCCATAGTACTCCTCTCTCCCCTTCCCCATAGTACCCACCATAATGTGCCCCAGTATAAAATACCCCTATACAGAGCCCCTCATATAAAATCTTGCTTCTTTGTGGCCTCTGTAAAAGCCCCCATAGTGTTCCTCTCCCCCCTTTCCCAATATAAAATACCCCTTCTTTGTCGCCTCAGTAGATGCCCCCATAGTGCCAGCCAATAATGTGCCAGTAAGAAATGCCCCCACAGTGCCGCCCAATAATGTGGCTGTAAGATGTGCCCCCCAATCATGTGCCAGTAACAAGTACCCCCATAAATGCCCCCCAATCATGTGCCAATAACAGGTGCCCCCATAGTGTGCCAGTAGTAGTACCAAATAAAAAAAAATAACCACTTATACTTGCCTCCATCAGGCTGGCAGCGATGCGATGCAGGCCTCTTCCAGTCTGTGTCCCGCGCTGTACCGCTCAGGCAGAGGAACGGGGAAGGGAGACTCCTCTCTCTCCCCTGCCCCGCCGCAGCACTTCCATCTGTATCGCTGTCCTGAGGACGGCGATACAGGTGACTATGGCGATGAGCGCTTCCACAATGGGAGCGCTGATCTCCCTGTACCCTGCCGTCGCCATCCACATCACCAGTTGCCAGCGGGGCTCAAGAGGCAGCTGCCTTGGGCCCCCCCAGGAGCAACTGGGCCCGGGGTAGCTGCCCCTTTTGCCCCGCGTTGAAGACTGCCCTGGTGGCAATGCTCAATGGGAAAATAATATGCAAAGAGGTACCTCCCAGGGAAAGAGAACCGTCTCACTAGCGCCACCTTTTGGAAGTGGCTCCCAATCCCGAGTCATCCTCGGTAAGAGAAAATACGAATATGAGGAATGAAATACAACCTCTTCCAGTGGTTTTCTAGGCTGAAAACTGCATATTACCCTGGAGTTGTAACAGGAGCATTACATACAGTAATGGCCAAATGTAACTCAGTGCTGGTAAGGTGGACCGGTATGTTGAGGGTTAAGCACACAGTTTAAGTAGAAGTTTGGGAAACTATTCTTAAAATTGCTTTACTAACCTGATTATATGAGTCAAAGAACATTGAATTTACAAGTGATCCATGGCCTTATGAAGCAGTAGGAAAAGAAATAATTGGGTTATGTGTCGTCTGGTTCTGTGTAAGAAAAGCCTAAGATGTAGGTCGTGTGGACATACGTAGGTCCTGACCCTTCCTAATCAGATCTGTTTGGTATGGAATTATTACCCTGTAAATGTGTAATTTGATTAAACTGATCATTTCCTCATGACCTTTAAAGGGCTGAAATCAACCCTGTGAGCTGCCAGTACACGTCCGGGATTTCTACATCTCTACTATAAGGCCAGACTGGCATGCGTGAGTTTAGTGAGTGAGTGATTTCTCGTCTTGAACTCCACTCCTCTGGCAGCATATGATTTATAATGCTGTGTGTCCCTGCCAGACCTCGGATCTACTCAATTGTTCTGACATAATGCAGGGGAACGGTGGTCTCACATGTAGACTACTGCTCATTGGGGGAGACGAGATTGGTGAGGGTCACTGCTGGGTTTCCAACAATCAGATACTTATCTATCCTGTGGGTAGGTGATATGTCTCAGTCCTGGTACAACCACTAGGGGTTTATTCCACCATTTTTTTTTTTTTTCCATCCCAAGTTATAGGTTCCACTCATTACTCGTCATGCATCTCACCGTCAGCAAACCAAGCTGTATTTGCAGCATAGGAGATCCCTGCTTCTGGTCATAGTTCCTGTGCTTCCTGTATATTCACTTGGTTCCAGTAGATGTATGTCTAGAGCTGGCCTTGCTCACCAGGACCCTCGCTGATCAGCTACTGGCCTTGATTATCACTCGCTATACCACTAGAACTGGCCTTGGTCATAGGTCTATGACACTGGTAGCCTAATTCTCTGAAAGCGCCCCCTGTGTCTTATTACATTTTTGTGCTATTTGAGCCTGTTTAGAAACCTCTGACAAGGTACAGTGGCTTATAATAAAGCACACGTTTCTTTTCACAGATTCAGCATTTTTTACCTTCCGCGAAATGGACTGTGAGCCAAGAGGATCCCCAGCTTGTGAATCCATTATTTCACGGAACACAGAAAAAATCCTGGTATTGTATTATGCTTGTAAAGGACGTTGTGTGAGGTTTAAAAGCTTTGGACACCCTTTTGGATCAAATATTTTCAAGTTGATCAACCTTGATTTGATCAGAATTCAGCTTAGATGATTGTTCAGGAGACTGAGCTTTCAGAAAGCCTGTCTGGTGGATTTGGCACAGAATGGTCTTCTGCAGCTGCCATGTTTTGTAGCACATACAGGCTGCTGTAGCCAGCTGTTCAAAAGTTTTCACAAAACAAAAATGATTCAGCTTTTTTTAGGGCTGCAACGATTAATCGATGTAATCGATTATATTCGATAACTGGATTCGTTGTCGACGAATCCAGTTATCGAATAATCGCCGATTCGTTGCTATTCGGGCGGGCGGGCGCTGCATCTTTATTTTACCTTTTTACAATGACGCTCCCGCTCCTGTAACAGCCAGGCAGAGCGGACGGCGGCGTAACGTCACTCAATCACGTGACGCGCCTGCTCCGCCTCCTTCATTCATGAAGTGGGCGGAGCAGGCGCGTCACGTGATTGAGTGACGTTACGCCGCCGTCCGCTCTGCCTGGCTGTTACAGGAGCGGGAGCGTCATTGTAAAAAGGTAAAATAAAGATGCAAGCGCCGGGGCTGTTAGGGGGAAGGGGGGTCTGTGTATAGCACTGCTATGGGGAGGGGGGAGGATCTGTGTATAGCACTGCTATGGGGAGGAGGGGGGGTCTGTGTATGGCACTGCTATGGGAAGGGGGGTCTGTGCACTGTTATGAGGAAAGGGATCTGTGCACTGTTATGCCCATAACAGTGCACATATCCCCCTCTCCATAACTACGCCGTCCACAGATCCCCCATAATAGTGTCGTCCACAGATCCCCCATAAGTGTCGTCCACAGATCCCCCATAAGTGTCGTCCACAGATCCCCCATAACGCCGTCCACAGATCCCCCATAAACGCCGTCCACAGATCCCCCATAAACGCCGTCCACAGATCCCCCATAAACGCCGTCCACAGATCCCCCATAAACGCCGTCCACAGATCCCCCATAAACGCCGTCCACAGATCCCCCATAAACGCCGTCCACAGATCCCCCATAAACGCCGTCCACAGATCCCCCATAAACGCCGTCCACAGATCCCCCATAAACGCCGTCCACAGATCCCCCATAAACGCCGTCCACAGATCCCCCATAATCGCCGTCCACAGATCCCCCATAATAGTGTCGTCCACAGATCCCCCATAAACGCCGTCCACAGATCCCCCATAAGTGTCGTCCACAGATCCCCCCATAAGTGTCGTCCACAGATCCCCCCATAAGTGTCGTCCACAGATCCCCCCATAAGTGTCGTCCACAGATCCCCCCATAAGTGTCGTCCACAGATCCCCCCATAAGTGTCGTCCACAGATCCCCCCATAAGTGTCGTCCACAGATCCCCCATAAGTGTCGTCCACAGATCCCCCATAAGTGTCGTCCACAGATCCCCCCATAAGTGTCGTCCACAGATCCCCCATAAGTGTCGTCCACAGATCCCCCATAAGTGTCGTCCACAGATCCCCCATAAGTGTCGTCCACAGATCCCCCATAAGTGTCGTCCACAGATCCCCCATAAGTGTCGTCCACAGATCCCCCATAAGTGTCGTCCACAGATCCCCCATAAGTGTCGTCCACAGATCCCCCATAAGTGTCGTCCACAGATCCCCCATAAGTGTCGTCCACAGATCCCCCATAAGTGTCGTCCACAGATCCCCCATAAGTGTCGTCCACAGATCCCCCATAAGTGTCGTCCACAGATCCCCCATAAGTGTCGTCCACAGATCCCCCATAAGTGTCGTCCACAGATCCCCCATAAGTGTCGTCCACAGATCCCCCATAAGTGTCGTCCACAGATCCCCCATAAGTGTCGTCCACAGATCCCCCCCATAAGTGTCGTCCACAGATCCCCCCATAAGTGTCGTCCACAGATCCCCCATAAGTGTCGTCCACAGATCCCCCATAAGTGTCGTCCACAGATCCCCCATAATAGTGTCGTCCACAGATCCCCCATAATAGTGTCGTCCACAGATCCCCCATAAGTGTCGTCCACAGATCCCCCATAAGTGTCGTCCACAGATCCCCCATAAGTGTCGTCCACAGATCCCCCATAGGTCGTCACAGATCCCCATAAGTGTCGTCCACAGATCCCCCATAAGTGTAGTCCACAGATCCCCCATAAGTGTCGTCCACAGATCCCCCATAAGTGTCGTCCACAGATCCCCCATAAGTGTCGTCCACAGATCCCCCATAAGTGTCGTCCACAGATCCCCCATAAGTGTCGTCCACAATTTGTTTTAATATGGCCTTTGAACATAATTTTTCAAGTAAGATCATATAAACCTCTGTTTTGTAATTTTGTCGTTTTTCCCGATTAATCGATTAATCGTAGAAATTAATCGGCAACTAATCGATTATTCAAATAATCGTTAGCTGCAGCCCTAGCTTTTTTGAAGCCCATGATACGTGCAAATTAATAAAAAAAACAATATCCATAGCCTTTAAGCTTTCTAGAGAGTTGAATAACTGCAGATATTTTACTTTTGATGTTTTTAGACTGATTTTGTTATTTTATGTATATAGCGTTTCAGAATTCTTAGTTGAACGTGTAAAAGGGGAAATTGCCTCCGTTCTGTTGTCAAAGGGGTTGGGTTGTCTTGTGAAGACCACAGACCACCCCTGTCCACAGGCCATTTTACTTCATATGGACGCCATAAATGTAGGTCATCAGTTTAGAATGCCTTTTATGTGCTAGAACAAGGAGCCTCTTTGTATCCGTGCCTCCCTCTCTGGCCAGCAGTCTATATTAGGCTGTGTATGTGACCTTACATTTCACTACTTTTTTTATTAATAGTATCATTTTAGGGATTTGTTATGTTGGTCATGCTAACTGTTCAATCCTTTTTTTTTTTTTTTTTTTTTTTTTTTTTTTTTATTAATTTATTTTATTTCCAGAGCCAAGCTAAGAGTCTGGCCGAGCAGAAGAGATTGCCATTTGTCACAGATGATCAAGATACAAATGAGGAACTTGGTAAGTCTTTATTTAGAGAATATTGAAACTTTGAACTCTCCCCCATCAAAACTTTGCTTGACGGAACAATTTTGCTTGTTAAGAAGTATCAACTGTAATGTCCATCACTCTTAATCCTTCCACCACCATTTTGTCGTATACAGTATCTGCAGAAGTTGTCTCCCTGTGTCACTATCATTTCATAAGCCTTTTGATGCCTCAGAAGTTTTGATCAGTGTGTTTGCATTGACTTGTACCATTAAAGCCATTTTGTGAATCCTTTTCGTGATCTCTTCTACCCTTTGTATGGAATTGATTCCTGGTTTAGTATAATCTCTGTGCGGACATCTTTGTGGGTTGTTTCATTGTCAGGCATTGATTCCGTATTTTCTTTCTTTATGTTCAAGCTATAGGATATGTATTAGTAGGCAGTGGTCTGCATGATGAAGCTGTAAAGCATTTCTCCTCGCTGCTTCAGGTACGTTTGAGTCATTTTAATCTCTTGGCAGACGGTATCTTTTTTTTACGTATAATATATCACTGACTGATGTATAGTAGGGCAGCATATTCTGGATTTACACAGCCAGACCTGGCAGGCAATTTTTGGGAAGGAAATTGCAGCAATCTCCTCCACTGTATGGGGAGGAGCAATGGCTCGTCCTTCCATAGATTAATTGTTTTTGGGCAGCAGATTGTGATTTACACATCATGTACCGCTGCCCAAAAATGATAATTTAATGTTCTGCATGAGAGATCATTTCACCTAGCAAACAAGTGTTTTGCTCATTCATTGGGTCATCGGCAGCACATTTACACTTGCAGGTTTTCTGGAACCAGTGTTGGTAAACACCAATAAATACAATCAAGCACACTGCAAACAAAGTTATATATAGAAAAATAGATATTTTATTGAATACAAAATAAAAAACAATATATGATATCGACAAATCAGCCACACGGAGGTGTCACAAATCTGGTCATTTGTACACTAGTGTTACAATATAATAGCAGTAGATATAAGTACAAACCAAAATATGGTACTGCAAATGGTATATAACAATTATACAGATCAAGAAGTAAGCGCCTCCAAAACACCCCAACACGTGTTTCACGTCCGCTTCCTCAGGGGAAAATAAATTTAAAAAAAAATTCCCCTGAGGAAGCTGATGTGAAACATGTAACGGAACGCTTGGCACCCCGACCGGGTACCTCCGTCGATAGATGCTCCTAGTGCTTTCCGAGGACTCCAAGCACTCCACTTGACACCGTACGCACTGCAGACCCCACGAACCGCCGTAGCTTGGTTGGGGTCTCACCGTCCTGCACCCACGCTGGACCTACTACAAGGCTCCAGGCTCCAGTGGGTGAACCTCTCCTACAGCCAGAGAGCAGGAACAGCTCTTACAAGAGCTAGTAGTTATGCCAGGGGAGTATAGCAAATCTTCAGCGTATAGCAATCCCCCAGTTTGATCAGTTATCCAAACACCAGTCTCAACATGATGAAGGATAAAACAGGAACACTTTATTGAGGGCTACCCGCCCGTATTTATGCAGGTCTCCCTCTGGTGGACACGCCCCCAGGGGACCAGAATGGAGACTGCGACACACCGAACAGATACAACACATCCCCACAATGCATCATGGTTTCCTCCTCTCTGCCCCAGAGACAACCGAGGAATAATCCAATTATCTCTCAGGACAAAGGGGAGATCGCCAATACACATGTGGAGACAACAGCACAGACATCACCATTTAAACACACAATGGCACACCCTCCCAGCAACCACAGACATTTAACATATTCCCAGATAGCTCAAGTCTGAGTGCATATCATTAGGCGAATGGCACTCCGACCACACGAATACAATTAAACTAGCCATCTGGGTACCCTCACATAACAAAATACAATTCCAAAGACAGATTTAAGCTGTGCGGCCGGCCTGTCTTCTTTAAAGTTAGTATGCGCCATAATCCTGAGGCAGGAGGCTGGCAACCAGCCCCCTCCAAAACACTGTGGCGAGGTTGGTTTCGTCACAAAACACATGTTGGGGTGTTTGGGAGGCGCTTACTTCTTGATCTGTATAATTGGCATATACCATTTGCAGTACCATATTTTGGTTTTGTACTTACATTTACTGCTATTATATTGTAACGCTAGTGTACAAATGACCTCCATCTGGCTGATTTGTCGATATCATATATTTGTTTTTTAGCCTGTATTCAATAAAATATCTATTTTTCTATATATAACTTTGTTTGCAGTGTGCTTGGTTGTATTTATTGGTGCTTAGTGATATATTTTGCAGCTGCTGATTAGGAATATTATTGGCCCTTATATATAGATAAACTTGGAAAAAGAGGTAATAGGAATAGCTCACTCCTATGCGACAGGGACCAGGTGCTCTAGGCCAAAAAACTGTATCACCTGTACAGAGAAAGATATTGGAAATAAATAGATAAAATGGACTGGCACTCTGTATGTGTGGTAAAATATAGATATAAAAAATATATAGATATAAAAAAATATATACAATATAAAGTGATCACACTAGGTATAGGGGCCTTTTAATTAGCATCTGATGGCAGATGTCACAGAAAAGAAGTGAAGAAGGGTCGTGCATGTTCAATTTCAATATGTATGATTCTTTGGGAAGATAAACCACTGCCAGAGGAGCCTGACTATCAAGTGTATGGCCAGCTTAAAGGGATTCTCCAGGGCTTTATGTACAGTAAGTTTTCTGGGGAAGGACGAGAGTTTCAGCAGTACTTACCCTTCTTTCCTAGGAACTAATATACCGTATTGGCTTTTGTGTCTCTTAATAGGAGAATGCAGATCTTGTAAGTGCAATATATGGCAGAGGAATAGCTTATGGCAAAAAAGGCCTTCAGGTAAGTGTAGAAACTCCTGTCATGTTAACGTCTTATATATTCCTCATTTTAACTTTTAGGGATTACATACTCTGATATTGATATCAGGATTGATCTATATAATCTGTGTTTTTCCCTGAATTGTCTTCTGCAGTAGGTCCACTATCCACACCGTATGGTTGCCATGTCTTAGTTGTGGACTGCAAATAGCGGTCCGCAATGCACTGGCACCAGCCCTGTGAATCCTGTATTCCGGTGCGGACCCATTGACTTGAATGGGTCTGTGATCTGCAAAATATGGCCAAAGATTGGACATGTCCTATCTTCTGCAGTGTGGAAGCACGGACCCGAAAGCCCACGGAAGTGCCGAGTGTTTGTGTTCTTCCGATCCGTGCCTCCGCTATCTTTTGCTGTATTTTGCAGATCACGGACCCATTGAAGTCACTGGGTCCAAATCCATGTATTGCTGACCGCAATTTGTGACCCACAATACGGTTGTGTGAATGATTCCTTAAATTGACCCTCCAGGCTCCCATTTACTAAGACGTCTTTGCCTTAGTATACTGTATGTACCAAAATGAACTTGTGTCCATATTTTTACCAGTGGTTTAGTAGCTTTTACTTTATTAAAAGAAAATCACAGTAACTGGAGAAAGAATAAAACACTTACATAGTGCTGTTATTTTCATCTTTTCAGCTGCAGATCCACTAATTCCCAGGCTCTTCTTCTGCCATCCAAGATGGCCACACCACGTGTCTGACTACCTGGTGCATACTGTGCATTTTGTAGCCCAAGACACTTCCTGCTGGCCTCGGATTGGCTAGCACTAATCATGTGAACAGTGCTGGTCAATCCAAGAGCAAGGTTAGACAAGCTGGAAGTGTCTTGGGCTACTGTACACCAGGTACTCTGACAAGTGGTGTGGCCATCTTGGAAGGCAGAAGTGTAGCCCAAGAATTAGCAGAGGAGGTCACCATGTAAGTGTTCTGTTCATTCCCCAGTTATTGTGCAAGGCACTGCAGTATGCCAGCATGGCCTCTACACAGTGGCTAGAGCCTTCTGCTTCCAGCACCATCCACTGCTGATTGGTAGGGGCGCTGGAGGATAGGTCATCAGTATCTAAAAGGTGGACAATTCTTTTAATGCACAGTTAGCATTCTGTAACAGGTCTATGGATAATTGGCTACATTGTTGCCTTAAGTCCACCTCATGAAAGTTCCATAGTCACTGTAAGTGAACCAGAGTTCAGAGGACTGTATGCAGCTCCCACCATTTTGATAAATTGGGCCATGAGTGGTTCAGCGTGGGGGTAGCTCTATCTGTCAAAGGCTTCCCACCAGATGCCATCACTCTGTATATGCTCTTGCTGATTTGAGGGGCCACTAAGCATTTACTAAAAAATAGATTTTTTTTTTTCTCTACATTTAGTTCAGCGCCGATAAGTAGCCACTTTCACAGTCTTGGATTTCAGAACCAAGACAAGACATACAGTATATCCATTCTTGGCACAGTTTAGTCAAGCAGATTAGACCTATTGAATGGGACTAGTCCATGGTCTGATCCTCCACATTCAGACTGCAGATCTGGGGGTAGTAATGTAAGGGATTTTTACGACATGTATTGCTTTATCTTTTGTGCTGCTGGATTGGGTTAATTTACCATAGCTCACCATTTATTTTCCTTTGCTGTCTTTAAGGATATAAAAAATGCAGAATTGGCGTTATTTGAACTGAGCCGTGTCATCAGCTTGGAACCTGATCACCCAGAAGTATTTGAGCAGAGAGCAGAAGTAAGAAAACTTTCTCATATGTCACACCACATCCCATAGCAGCTACAGCATTGTCCACTCTCAGACCTATTAGCCAACTGCATATATGTCTTAGAAATCTGACACGCACATACCTCAAATGTCAACAGGTCCAGAAGTGGTTAATAGAAAGAAGAATGCTTGTTTTCTTTCACTGATTCCAAAGTGATATTTAAAATGGAGAATAATTGCAGCAGAATGTAACAAAGTTGCTCTGCTTTTTTTCTTCCTCCAGTGAGATTTATTTACCTTCAGGTATATATGTGGGTTTACTGTTTACCAGGCAGCTTTTTGTGCCGATTGCTTGAGCACAGCCATTTCCACAGGGCATTTAGCTGAGTTTTGAGAAATGCACTAAATATAGTATTGTAAAATATGTTAAATATGCAGCTTTTTCAAATGGCTGCATTAGTTGTCGTTTTAAACCTGTCACCGTAAAATGTGACCTGAGAAGATTGATATATAGTTTTGTGGGACAATATTCTGTACTAGCTGAAGCACCCGACTTCGCACGGTATATTTAATCTCTTTCATTCAATGTTTGTTCGTGTCGTTAAAATATATCAACACAGACCTTTCTTACCTTCATTTTATTAATCACCGTTGGCTAAGTAGTGGGAGGGGGCGTGTCAAACTGTGTATGTGAAGGCAAACGGCCTGCGAGCTTCTATTGGCTGATAAGGGTCATGTGACCAAGCTTCTATTGGCTAATGCATTTTTTTTGTAAAATCTCAGGAACGGTACGTCCTAGAGAGCTAGACCCGGTCTAAAGCCTTCCCGGACACCTAATGTACCTTTCGTGATTGTAAATGCAACGGTGCAGATTCTTTAGCGGATATACATACGCATACACTCAGCTTTATATATTAGATAATTAGTATTTTAGTCATTTCATCTCCTGCTTAGGGTCCATTCACACGTCCGTGTGTGTTTTGCGGATCAACGGATCCGTGTATCCGCAAAACGCGGACATCGGCGATGTGCGCTCCGCATTTTGCGGACCGCACATCGCTGGCACTTAATAGAAAATGCCTATTCTTGTCCGCACTTGCGGACAAGAATAGGACATGTTCTATTTTTTTCAGGATTGGAAGTGCGGATCCGCAATTCCAGATCCGGGCAGAACATTGTGCTGCCCCATAGAAATGAATGGGTCCACAATTCCGTTCCTCGAAATGCGGAACGAAATGCGGACGTGTGAATGGACCCTAAATCTGAGCTTTGAAGTCCAGGAGGCGGTCCTATCAGTGATTGACAGCTACCTCTGTATACACAGCCATAGAGGTAAGGCTGTCAATCACTGATAGGACTGCCTCCTTGATGTCAAAGCCCAGAATTAGCAGGGATATAAATGACTAAAATACAAGTGTTACTGAGTCTTATCCCAGAAATCAGTATATCAATCTGCTCAGCTCTCCTGCTCTATAACATGCTGCCTGTAGCTCAGATATCATGTTCATCATGACAGGTTCCCTTTAAAACACAGCAAAAATGCATATTGCTAGAGTGGTTTCTTCTTGTAGTAAAGCCTCTACCCAGGGAAGCTCTCTGCATGGACGTACATGCACCTAATCCGGAAACTACAATGTAACTACAAAGTATTTCCTGTTTAATTGTGTGACTAAGGGTACTTTCACACTAGCGTTATTATTCTTTTCCAGCATAGAGTTACTTACTAGGGGCTCAATACCGAAAAATAACTGATCAGTTTTATCCTAATGCATTCTGAATGGAGAGCAATCCGTTCAGAATGTCTTCAGTTCAGTATTTTTGACTTTTTACGACAGAGATAATACTGCAGCATGCTGTGGTTTTATCTCCGTCCAAAATTCTGGAACACTTGCTGGAATGCCGGATCCAACATTTTTCCCCATTGACATGCATTAATGCCCCGAGTGTCCTGGCAAAAACTGATCCGTTGTTGCGGTCTGCGCATGCTCAGACCGCAAAAAATGTGAAAAAAAATAAATGCCGGGCCCGTTTTTCCGGATGACACCGGAGAGACGGATCCGGCATTTCAATGCATTTGTCATACGGATCAGGATCCTGATCCGATGTATGGTGAGGTCAAGCAGCACTGCACGTTAGTCGGCGGGTGCTCGGTCTTGCGGATATAATCCCGAATCTTCGTTGTGCAAGATCCTGATCCATCTGACAAATGCCATCAGTTTGCATGCGTTTTGACGGATCCGGCAGGCAGTTCCGGCATTTTGGACACCGGTCTTAATAAAGCCTCTGCACTGGTGGTGGATCGCTGAATTTATGACGTCGCTGCATCCAGTGCCTTGTCACAACCAGACAGCTGAAAATCTGACAGAAGCCTTTCAGAACCTCCTCCTTGAGTTTTCTTTGTTGTGCTGTTCAGTTCCTCATCTCGTTAGCCTCTCTCAGCTGTCATGTAGTTGGACTGATTGCTTCCCTTTAAATTCCTCCCCATAATGCATTACTGGGCGGCTTATACTTCTTCCTGGAGTGTGTGTGCATGCTGATCCTGTTTCCCAGTCTGCTACAAAGTTAAGTGCTGTACATTTATCTGTTATTGTCTGTTTGCTGGATCCCAGGTGACCCTGACTCCCTCCGTGTCTGGTGTAGGGAGCCGGTGGTCGTGTCCCCTCACTATTGTAGGGTGTTCAGGGGTTATATAGTCGAGGTACGTGGATATGCAACCATCCACCTTTGGGATCTTTGCATAGGCTGAGCAGCCAGGGAAAGTGCTAGGTCTTGTGCAGGGGTCTCCCTTTTGGTTCCTTAGCTTTGGATCCACTGAGTCATATATGCATGTTGCATTGTCTTGTTTCCTGTACACCGTCCGTGACATGCCTATTCTAAATGTAAGACAGCTTCCTTGCAGGTTTACATTTAGAACATTTTCTACGTCTAAAAAAGAACTAGAAAATGATGAATCGGATGGGCCTGCCTGCCCGTCCCCTTCCACGCCCATACCACATACCACTCCCCCTTTAGACCTAGCATGAGCGGGGAGAAGTTGTAGATTGCAGCACAAAGGACCTTTGCGCCACAATCTGCGCCAGAAATGTGCCTAGTTTAGTCATATTTCTGTTTAACAAATGACCCCCATAGTTTTAGCTTAAAAAAAATAAATAATAATATTATATTATATATAATTTTTTATTTTATTTTTTGACACTTTTTATGTTTCCGTCTACAGATTTTGTCTCCACTGGGTCGGATTAGTGAAGCACTTAGTGACCTCACTAGAGCTATTCAGTTACAGCCATCAGCACGGCTCTATAGGCACCGTGGCACCCTATACTTTATATCTGAGGTAAGACCGGGAATGTAATGGTTGAACTGCATAATGCTGTCCATACACCTGGGGGAGTAAGTTGCTGCCAGACACCTGTGGTGACTGCTTATCTCCTGTGAGAACAAGGAATCGGGCATGTTGTAATCCAACATACCCAACCCTTCTTTCCCCTACCATCTGCAATTGGGGGAGAAAGGACACCTCCATACACATTCCATGGCCAATGGGAGTCTGACTGCCAGGAACCTCACGAATCATCAGAATGAAGGGACTCCTGTTTCATTAAAGTGCTGCAGCCTGTGTTAAAGAGGACCTGTCACCTCTCCTGACCTGCCTATGTTAATAGCTACATGCATTCCCCACGTACTAACCATTCTGGAGCATCTATTCTTATGACTCTATGTTGTGCCGTTCCTTTATTATGTGCACTTGAAGTTATGAATGGATTGTTAGCAGTCTGCAGTAAGGGTACAGAGGGGGGTAACCAGTTTGGGGGAGGGGGGTGTCCCTGCACAGAGTGACTCTATCCAATCAGTGCTGCTATTGTCAGACTGTGCAGGTACACCCCCTACAACTGGTTACCTCCCCTCTGTACCCTTACTGCAGACTGCTAGCATTTCATTCATAACTTCTAGTACAAATAATAAAGGAATGGCACAACATAGAGCCATAAGACTAGATGCTCCAGGGTTATTACATGGGGAATGCATGGAGCTTTTAAAACGGGGATGTCGGGAGAGGTGACAGGTCCTCTTTAATCTATTACCTGAAGCATGGCTGTCCATGTGTATTTGTGTCTGGTACCATTCAAGTGAATTGAACTACAGCTCCAGACACAACCACATGGAAGAGAGTCACGCTGTATCAGGTTGTGGCTGTGGAGCCCCAGCAGCTTCGTTCTAAACCATTTCCTATATTTACTGCTTTAATTTATTGCTTTAAACACAGTGTATAATGTATTTTGCAGACCACTGAGGCCAATGCAGACCAACATTTTAAAGGGATTGTCCAGAATTTACTTTTATTTTTATTTAAATCCCCTTTCCCCTACCCACCAGACCTGTGAAGAGAAGCATACTCGCCACTCTATCCTGCTTTGTGGGATCCCAGCCGTCTTCAGTGCACTTTGTCCCCACGTATAAACTTCCAACATGGACAGGGTCACGTGCGCCGCCGCAGCCAATCTCAGGTCACGTGTCGCTTAGGGACACTTCACCGCTGTCTCCATGCGGGGACCAAAGTTGAAAGAAGACAGATGGGACTCACTGAGCCAAAACCAAGTGCCTGGGGGTTGGGCAAGGGGGGAATAAAAAAAAAAGTAAATCCTGGACAACTGCTTTACACACACGTGACTGATTAGATGCGGGTTTGCACGCGGCGGAGTTGTACAGTACCATCAAAGAGGATGAGACTGTCAGAATTTTCATACATGCTGCGTTAAAAAAAATGCAGTGGAAAAGGTACGATATTGCGAATTTGAAATCTGCAGCATGTCATCCTTTGCAATGGAGAGGCTTGTTGCTGGCTTGTCCTTGGCAAAACAGAATGTAATACATGTGTTTTTTGCTGCAGATTTTTCCACTCTATCTTTAGTCACTTGTGAACCCAGCCTTAAGGTGTACAGACCGCGAGTAACTTGCTTCCCTTTATGGCAGGATTACGTAGCAGCACATGAGGATTTTCAACAGTCCCTGGAACTAAACCAGAACCAGCCAATAGCGGTTTTGTACAAAGGTTTGACCTTCTTCCACAGAGGCCTGCTGAAGGTAATACTCTGATAAAATCGCTCTGGCCACCCAGACACAGCCATGCGTGTGACATAAACCGTTTTATGCCTTAAAGCTATTACCGCTTTGCACAGTACTAATCCTATAGACAGGGAGGTGTAGCCCAAAGGCAAAGCCTTGTGGCAGAGAGTGACCACTACACAAATAAATGCACAGTGCCAAAGTTTTTTTTTCTCACTTTTAGGCCTCTTTCACACGGGCGTCATGTTTTTTGCCCGGATAAGAGGCGGGTGCGTTGCGGGAAAATGCGCGATTTTTCCGCGCGAGTGCAAAACATTGTCATGCGTTTTGCACTCGCGTGAGAAAAATCACGCATGTTTGGTACCCAGACCCGAACTTCTTCACAGAAGTTCGGGCTTGGGATTGATGTTCTGAAGATTGTATTATTTTCCCTTATAACATGGTAATAAGGGAAAATAATAGCATTCTGAATACAGAATGCATAGTATAATAGTGCTGGAAGGGTTAAAAATAATAAAAAAAGTTAACTCACCTTCTCCTCTTGTTAGCGTAGATCCCGGTCTGTTCTTTAGCTGTGGACTGAATGACCTGAGGTGACGTCAGATCACATGCTCCAATCACATGGTCCATCACCATGGTGATGGAGCATGTGATCTGACGTCATCAAAGGTCCTTCAGCCACAGCTAAAGAACAGACCGGCCTCTACGCGAACAGGAGGAGAAGGTGAGTTAACTTTTTTATTATTTTTAACCCTTCCAGCACTATTATACTAAGCATTCTGTATTCAGAATGCTATTATTTTCCCTTATAACCATGTTATAAGGGAAAATAATACAGTGAATAGACTGTCACCTAGAACCCATGCGTGAAAATCACCGCTCGTGTGCACAGCCCCATAGAAATGAATGGGTCAGGATTCAGTGCGGGTGCAATGCGTTCACCGCACGCATCGCACCCGCACGGAAAACTCGCCCGTGTGAAAGGGGCCTTATGGTTGTAGATTTTTTTTTTATTTATTCTATTTCTTGAGCATGATTATTGGGGCTGCCATTTTTCCTAAGCTGTTTTTAAAAGGGTTGTGCAACGAAACCTTCTCTACATTTTTCAAACCAGCAGCTGGATCTGAATACTTCTGTATTTGTATATAATTAAAAATGTAGTCTAGCCAGTGAGCTATTCAATAAAATGCATCTGTATAGCGCCACCTGCTGTTTGTTCTTTTCCTTTTTGTCCGTCTCGCTGAGGTGGTCGTTCGCGCTCAGTTTAACTCTTCAACTACCACCAGCTATATCTTCTGTTAGAATCTGTGGCAGTTACAGGGAGAGAGCTGCAGCAGAAAGGACATGCCCCTGAGCTGCCAGGCTGCAGATAATCTAGCAGAGCAATGGGGGCCGTGAATGTGGAGATCTCTGGACCCATGTGAGGTGCAGGGCTGGTTCTAGCTTTGTTAGAAAGAGATTGTCATGTGCTATAGGGCTGAAACGATTATTCGAATAACTCAATTAAATCGAGTAAAAAAATTCATCGATGCAGTTTCCCTGCATCGAGGAATCGTTCAGATCACGTGATCACGGAGCGGGAGTGAAATTAAGCGACTCACTCACTGCTTCCGTGTCCTCCGGAGCCAGAGAGGCAGGACTGAGCGGCCGGCACAGCTGAGGGAGGAGGAGGGAGTCTCTCCCTCCCCACTGTGCGCGGCTGCCGCTGAAGACCAAGTAGGAGGAGGAGGGGAGGGGAGGAGGAGGAGAGGAGGGGAGGGACTGTGGCCACTGCGCCACCAATGAATGTGCCGGCCATATCCCACAGGGTCCCCCTCCTCCCCCCCCATCATTGGTGGCAGTGTCAGTTCCGATCGGAGCCCCAGCAGTGTAATGCTGGGGCTCCGATCGGTTACCATGGCAGCCAGGACGCTGCTTAAGTCCTAGCTGCCATGGTATGTTAGTGAGCAGAGAGCAGCGCATTATACTCGCGTGCGCTGTGGCCGGCGGTCGCTCCTTCTCATAGGTCTGTGCGGCGCATTGCTAATGCTGTAAGCATTAGCAATCCGCCACACAGACAGAAGAAGGAGCGACCGGCGGCCACAGCGCACGTGAGTATAATGCGCTGCTCTCTGCTCACTACTAACATACCATGGCAGCCAGGACTTCAGTAGCGTGACTCCTGGCTGCCATGGTAACCGATCGGAGCCCCAGCATTACACTGATACAATGATTAATACTGGGGAGGGAGGGAGGGAGGGAGGGGGGGGTTGCGTTACCAGAGGGGGCATATCAGAGGCTGGGGGAGGCAGATCAGAGGCTGGGGGGAGGGGGGGGGGGCCAGATCAGAGGCTGGGGGGAGGGGGGGACGGAGATCAGAGGCTGGGGGGAGGGGAGGAGGCAGATCAGAGGCTGGGGGGGAGGCAGATCAGAGGCTGGGGGAGGCAGATCAGAGGCTGGGGGGGAGGCAGATCAGAGGCTGGGGGCAAGCAGATCAGAGGCTGGGGGGAGGCAGATGGAGAGAGAGTGGTTAATGGAGGCTGCAAGCACCACCTTGGCATGTATAAAGTTATTGGTTTAGAGAGGGGTTAATGAAGGCACCTCCAAGGTGCTTTCATTAACCTCTTCAGACCAATAACTTTATACATGCCTAATGCCAAGGTGCTTCCATTAACCCCTCCAAACCCAATGGGCATGTATAAAGTTATTGGTTTGGAGGGGTTAATGGAAGCACCTTGGCATTAGGCATGTATAAAGTTATTAACCCCTTCAAACCAATAACTTTATACATACCTAATTGCGTACGTTATTTTAAGTAGCTTTTTCTTATTAGATTACTCGATGAATCGAGAAATATAATCGATAGAATACTCGATTACAAAAATATTCGTTTACTGCAGCCCTAATGTGCTATATGATGTCTGATTTTCATTTTTTTTACATCAATCATTACATGGCCCCTTTAACAGCATTTAGAGTTGTGCTTTACAGCAGCCACCCCGGGCCATAGACCCGATGGACAGGAGCGGAGTCATTGACTTTTATGGGAGAGTTTTCTAGGCATGCTGTGTGACCTGTGCAGAGGTCGGGGGCGGGGGGTAGATAAGCTTTGACAGCCACTTACTGTAAATGGTGTGTAATCTGGCATGTGATGAAGCATTGACTGCTGAAAAGTATTATAAGGCTTAGTGGCCAGTGTAAAAACTGCAGGATGTTTTTTTATTTTAATGATAGTGAGATGGAACTTTGAAAATAACATCACCAAAAATTGAAGAACTTGATTTAAAGATTTTCTGATTACAGTCTGGTTAAACCGACCGTGCCGTTGTGTGCATGCAGCTATGTCGGTCTTTTATTTTTAGAGTTTTACTTTCAGCTTTTGCATTTTTGCATCATTTATGATCACTGAATATACAGTTTTTCATACAGCTGTCACCACAAATACCATTCTCTTCTGCAGGAAGCTATTGAAACCTTTAAGGAAGCCTTGAAGCAGAAATCCAATTTTATTGAAGCATATAAAAGCCTTGGTCAGGCCTACAGGTAATTCTCTGCTCCTATCATATCTGTGTTATCTTTCATGAAGAATGATGACCATTATGTTCTAATTATTCTCTCCATGTATGTGTATGGGGGAGTCAGGAGAGAGAGCTGCCAGACAAATGATTGCTCGTCCAAGAGCTAGTAAATGTGTATGGCGACCTTAAGACATGTGTCTATCTCTACGCCACATTTATCATCCAGTCTGAGCCACTGTGATAAATACGGTCCATGTCTAGACAGCCTGTCTAAAGGATGATTTACACGTGTAGATAATCGGGCAGATTATTGGGAAGGAACGCTCATTGCCGACAATCTGCCCGTGTAAGGCCTCATGCACACAACAGTATTTTTTCACGGTCCGCAAAAACGGGGTCCATAGGTCCGTGATCCGTGACCGTTTTTTCATCCGTGGGTCTTCCTTGATTTTTGGAGGATCCACGCACATGGGGAAAAAAAGTTGTTTTGGTGTCCGCCTGGCCGTGCGGAGCCAAACGGATCCGTCCTGAATTACAATGCAAGTCAATGGGGACAGATCCGTTTGAGGTTGACACAATATGGTGCAATTTCAAACGGATCCGTCCCCATTGACTTTCAATGTAAAGTCAGGAGTCCCTTTTATACCATCGGATCGGAGTTTTCTCCAATCCAATGGTATTTTTTAACTTGAAGCGTCCCCATCACCATGGGAACGCCTCTATGTTAGGATATACTGTCGGATATGAGTTTTCACGATCTAACTCATATCCGACAGTATATTCTAACACAGAGGCGTTCCCATGGTGATGGGGACGCTTCTAGTTAGAATATACTACAAACTGTGTACATGACTGCCCCCTGCTGCCTGGCAGCACCCGATCTCTTACAGGGGGCCGTGATCAGCACAATTAACCCCTCAGGTGCCGCACCTGAAGGGGTTAATTGTACTATCATATCCCCCTGTAAGAGATCACGGCTGCCAGTCAGCAGGGGGCAGACCCCCCCCTCCCCAGTTTGAATATCATTGGTGGCCAGTGCGGCCCCCCCCTCCCTCCCTCTATTGTAATAATTTGTTGGTGGCACAGTGTGCGCCCCCCATCGGCCCCCCCTCCCTCTATAGCATTAACAACATTGGTGGCCAGTGTGCGGCCTCCCAATTCCCCCCCCCCCCCCCCCCCCCCGATCATTGGTGGCAGCGGAGTTCCGATCGGAGTCCCAGTTTAATCGCTTGGGCTCCGATCGGTAACCATGGCAACCAGGACGCTACCTGCAGCCCTGGTTGCCATGGTTACTTAGCAATAGTACAATAGTAGAAGCATCATACTTACCTGCTGGCTTCTGCGATGTCTGTGTCCAGCCGGGAGCTCCTCCTACTGGTAAGTGACAGTTCATTTAGCAATGCGCTGCACAGACCTGTCACTTACCAGTAGGTGGAGCTCCCGGCTGGACACAGAAATCGCAGCAGCCAGCAGGTAAGTATGATGCTTCTACTATTGCTAAGTAACCATGGCAACCAGGACTGGTTGCCATGGTTACCGATCGGAGCCCCAGCGATTCAACTGGGACTCCGATCGGAACTCCGCTGCCACCAATGATCGGGGGGGGGGGGGGGGGATGGGAGGCCGCACACTGGCCACCAATGTTGTTAATGCTATAGAGGGAGGGGGGGCCGATGGGGGGGCGCACATTGTGCCACCAACGAATTATTACAATAGAGGGAGGAAGGGGGGGGCCGGGGGGCGCATATTGTGCCACCAACGAATTATTACAATAGAGGGAGGAAGGGGGGGGGCCGGGGGGCGCACACTGTGCCACCAACGAAATATTACAATAGAGGGAGGAAGGGGGGCGCACACTGTGCCACCAACGAAATATTACAATAGAGGGAGGAAGGGGGGTGCACACTGTGCCACCAACGAATTATTACAATAGAGGGAGGAAGGGGGGCCGCACACTGTGCCATGTCGGAATATTTATGCTGTCTCCGATTGACAGTCTATATGATTTATGTGAATAAATTAAAATCGGTAATAAAGGAGATTCTAACTTATTATCATAAATACCAAGCTAAAACAAGCTCGTGATCTGCGTTGAATTGAAGACAAAACCCAGTTACAGACAAAATATATATGTAATTTATTAATACAATTTATAGTGCAAAATAATATATATATAACAAAATTGGCGGTAATAAAATTCAATCAATGATATGCAAAATAGTGGTAAAGACAAAAATAATTGAGAACATATATCTATATATACACAATTATGCCTTCTTATAATAATACCCCTCACTTATATTAAAAGTCAATTTAATACTTGATTTCTCTCAGCCGACAAATGTCCGATTAAACCCAAATCTGGTTTATCTTTTTATCTATATAAATATATATATATTATCAACCATACTGGTCTAGAACTGAATTCAGTTCCTTGGAGATAATACTGTGCTTTCACTAGTATATTTTTAATCTCCCTGTATTGGATTAATTTTCAGGATGATGCTGCAGGTACACCCCAATCTTATTCCAAAACAGATACTATACACAAAGTATGGTTAATTGAATATATATAGATATGTATTATATTAATTAATTATCCTATAAAATATAGGTAAGGTTATACTATACCAAAATGTCAGCTAGCAGAAATCAGTTTCAATGGTTCTAAGATGGCTGCCTCCAATGACTGGCAAGATGGTCAAGATGATGTTCAGAGAGAGAGCGAGCGAGATCGACCCCTTCTCTCAGCCCATACCATCTTTTTATCCTATCTTAGAAAGGGCTTGGCCAAGTTTTATCATTAACTAGTGACCTCACTTTATAATTAATAGAACCTCCCTCTAGGGAAAAATATACCCTAGATCTTTGTTACCCTAACACTAGATGGCACTAGTATTCCATACAAAAATCGAAGCATTCATTTATTTCTCTTATTCATATAATAGCAATAAAATGTAATCTAAGGTTTCAGACAAAACCTTGAGAAGATCTTGAAGAGACAATGAGTTTTATACTTGGTCAACTAACTTGTGTATCCTTAAGTCTTTTGACCAGACTTGATTAAATCAAGATAAATATGGCTATCTCAATTCATTGTCCTTGGAGGAGACAGGGTTTGTTCATGATCACCTGTGTCCACATTTCTCCATTCCAGGAAAAAAATAATTAATTTGTGTGTTCCACTGAGACAGATTCTAAACATGACAGAGGAGTTTATACCTCATTTCTAATCTTACAATTGAATATATCTATGAGGACTATACTCATATATATATATATATATATATATATATATATATATATATATATATATATATTCAGCATACCTATTAAAATTGATTATATAAAATCAATCTACTCCTATATTGATTAATATAAAAACCACAAAGAAAGATTAGAGTCTTTCTATTCACTAAAATCATCAAAACTCAAATACATTGTCTTATCTAGGCCATCACATTTCATTAGACCTTGGGACATCTCCTTCTCACAAAACAGACTTGGGTAAACACTTTGGTATATATCGTAAACCTTAGGTTAGCAATTTCAGAGTAAAAAAAAATACTGAATTCACTCTGCCTTAAAATAAGACAAAATGGTTGTCCCTTAGGCTCATGTCCATACACTTATATAGGCCTTATAATTATGGACTTTATTCATACTCAATAGTTCTGACAAATCCCCCCCCTTCTTCCCACGTTAGTCAAGGATCCCCTTAAGACCTAACTGGGAGAAGGTCGGAAGAATTTTCATGTTCATCAATATTGTATCTGAGTCTTTTATCGCATCATAACGTCAATCCTGGAAAAGTATATTATCACAGAGATTCTGTGTCCAATGGTTTTAGCATGTGAGAAAAATGCAAAACTTGGCACCAATCATGCCATTATTGCTGTGACTTTGTTCTCATGCATAATGTACCAATTTGGTTCCTTTCCCAAGCTAAAATGGTGATATCCGGTATCTTCATCCAATGAATGTCCTTGGATCCAGTTTCGCAAAGATTCTTGAAATATAATCTTCTTAGCCATCATTCACAATCCTGGGACATCTGAAACACGACTGTAGATTCGGGTTGATGATTAGTTCCGTCTTTAATTGGACCTCTTGAATCAACACCATCTGCACGATATCTGTATCTTTGTTGTCATCATCATCGGCAGGAATCACGTCTGGTTCCGCCCGTCCTTTTTCTATAAAGGAAAATGAAAGTATGAATACAGTGTATATATATATATATATATATATATATATATAATATATATAAAATGTATATTTATTTGTTTTTTTCTTTTGAGATATAGAAGTTTCCCTAGCGTTGCTATGTAAAATGCTTTATATGGAAACCCCAGATTTGGAACATCTGTGAACTGAGAGAAATCAGATTAACGCATCCTTATTCATTCTCTTATTCAGCGTCATCTTCTATGATTCTCAGTTCTGATCTTGGATGACATACTCGCAATTGATTTACATGGACCCATTTCTCGATGAAACCATCTTTGGTATTAATTTTCACCTTATAAACTACAGGTGATATTTTATCAATTACATCATACGGACCTTTCCATGATGGGAGAAATTTTCTTTCTTTTACCCGATCCCGGGCAAAGTTATAGAGATACACTCTATCTCCTACCTCATATTCCTTTTTTGTAGTTTTCAAGTCATAATAAGTTTTGTTACTTACGGCGGCTTTCTCAAGATTCTTCTGCGCGAAAGCAAAGGCGTGTTGAAGATACTTACGAAGGTCTTCCACATACTGATGTGTCGTGGCTGCATTGATCAGGTTATGATCTGATGTGCGATACAACAGATGTTGAGGAAGTACCATTCTTCTTCCTGTCATCAGCTCAAAAGGTGACATCTGGGTAGCCGTACTTGGAGTAGCTCTAATGGCCATGAGTACTAATGGTAACCTTATATCCCAGTCTTTACCCGACTCCTTAACATATTTCTTAAGGATGTTGACAATAGACTGGTTATAGCGCTCAACGGATCCGCTAGATGCTGGACAATAGGCAATGTGTAATTTTCTCTTCACACCCAACATCTTCCACATCTTGGCCATTACCTCACTTACAAAGTGTGATCCCCGGTCTGAATCAATCCTTAACGGTAACCCAAATCTGGAAAATACATGGTTAATCAACAAAAATGCACAGGTCTCGGCTGTGTTATTGCGGGCCGGTAAACACTCTACCCATTTTGTAAACACACAAGTGACGGTTAACATGTATTTATTTCCTCGGGATGACCGGGTAACAGGACCAATAAAATCGATTTGGATGTCAGACCATGGTAATGAAAAACCTTTCTTCTGAAGTGGAGCACGATGTTTAGGACCTTGCGGTTGAAATTGCGCACATACCAAACAACCTTGACAATAACTCTGGACATCCTTTAACATATGAGGCCAGTAGGCATAATCACGTAGTGACTCATATGTAATCTTTTCTCCACGATGACCAGCTGTAGGTGCATCATGGGCATGCTGTAACATTAAACCTCTAAATGTAGTAGGAACTACCCACTGCTGAATACCATTTTTAGAGGTTCTCATTAATAACCCATCCTGAATACTAAATTGGGATTTGGATTTCATAAGTAATCGGAGGTCTTCTTTTTGAGTAAAATTATCCTCCGATATGGGATTATTATTAGGATCCTCAATATGTTTATAGAAGATTCCCAATATAACATCTTCCTTCTGGCTTTTGATCAGATCCTCACTAGAAGATTCTTGGCTCCATTGAACTATACTATTTTCAGTTTGGGCCTTAGCCTGTTGTCTAGTGATAGCGTCAATGGGAATCATCTCTAGTAGATGATCTATATTCACATGATCACCATTTATGGCTCCTTGATTGGCTAGTTTGTCAGCTAGGTCATTACCCTCTTTATCTTTATTTTGGGTTTTGGAATGACCTTTAGTCTTTTTCCAATAAATGGTTAGATCATTATGTCGGACTAGCTCATCTATGGCACAAAACAACTTGGCGTGTTTCACTGGTTTGTTATTGGACCGTAACATATGACTCCTCTTCCATGTGGGCATATATTCTACAAAACTGTTCCGCACATAATTTGAATCGGTAACTATGACGAATTCCTTTATATTGTGCTCTATAGCAATTTTAACGGTTTGGTAGACAGCTGCTAATTCAGGCTACCTGGCTACTCTTAGGCACCAATACTATAACCTATTGAAATACTCGGGCACCCATCTATCCACGTGATACCAATTCCTGCCACTAGTTTTCTTTCGTCCCCTACAATGGTGTGGTAAGCACAACCATCTATGTACGCACAAGGGAGTAGAGAGCAATAGTCGTCTTCATACGCTTTGTAAGGGGAAGATTTTTGTTCCTCTAGAAAATCATCTATCAGTTCTTCCGTTTGAGAATTAGCAGCGCAATTATGCAGTTCAGCAAGTCCTTGGGCTACTGGACACTTTTTATTTTGCTTATATTGAACTTCCAACGGCCATCCTTGTAAAGACAAGGTCCAAGCAGTGATCCTGCTGTTAGACAAGTTACCATCCCTAATTTTATCACTCTGTAGATATTGTAGGGGTTGATGGGCCGTTTCAACAATGATTTTCTCACCCTGTACAAAACTTCTAAAGTTTTGAAGCGCCCAGACTGTGGCTAGTAAAGCTTTTTCACAGTTGCTAAACTTTATTTCTACTGGTGACAGTGATTTACTTGCATAAGCTATAACTTTATGCAATTTATCCTGTTTTTGGCATAGGACAGCACTAATACTAAGATTTGTAAAACCAGTTTCCAGATAAAAGGGTTTACCCCCCTTGGGATAAGCTAGACATGGGGCTTGGGTGAGTCTCCTTTTAAGCTCAGACATAGCTTGTTCCTGATCCTCCCCCCATGTCCAGGGTACACCTTTCTTTAACAATGTCAGCAATGTTTACTAATCTCAGCATAGTTATCAATGAATTTACGGGAGTAATTCATCATACCCAGAAATGATCTTAATTCACTAATGTTGGTAGGCGTTTTAGATTTCATAACAGCCTCCACCTTTTTCTTCTGGGGATTCAGGCCTTCATAGGTAACCTCATGTCCAAGGAAATTTACCTTAGTTCGACACCACTGGGCTTTCTGTAAAGAAATTTTCACACCTGCCTCTTTCAACTGATTCAGTACATGCCTAATTTCTTGAATATGCTGGTCAAATGAAGTACTTTTCATCAAAATGTCATCTACATAAGTTAAATTTCCTCTTTCTGTGGCATCAGGCATAGCCTTATGTAAAAATACAGCAAATTCATGACCTGAATTTATGTACCCAAACGGTAGTCTAGTCCAGGCAAACTGTTCTTTACCAAAAGTAAAGGCTAATTTGTATTGATCTTCAGGGCTTACTTTGATGGTCCAATATCCCTGAGCGCAATCTAAGGTGGTAAAGATCCTAGCGCCTTGCATTTGTACCAAGCATTGGTCTATATACGGCACGGGCCAGCCGGACATATATACACGTTTATTTAGCTGACGAAGATCAGCACATAAACGCCATTGACCATTCGGTTTAAGAATTCCAAGAATAGGATTGTTATAAGAACTGTGCACTGGTCTTATAATACCTCTCTCCTTGAGATTTTGGATTATTTCCGCTAGCGAGTCGTAACAAGCTAGTGGAAGACGATATTGCTTGATATAAACGGGAGGTGCCTCAGGATCAGTCTGGATCCTGGCAATGTGTATGTCAGTCAGACCACAATCAAAGGAATCTTTAGCAAAGATATCCTTGAATTCTAAGAGAACTTCCTTTAGTTGTTGTCGTTCTGGGTCATTGGAGCATCCATTAGCTAATGAGATTTGTTGCTGGACCATTTCCATAAACCCTGGAAAAACTTCTGGTTGACCTATTTCATAAGTTTCCTCCAATCTGTCAGTGAGGTCATGATTTGACTTACCTGCTTTTTCAGCAAACTCATGATATTCCTGGGCTTCCTGCTCATTGATTGTATGATCAAAGGTAAGAGAGGATTCCTCTACCTTACAGGTACCTTCTTCAAGATTAAAAGGATATACTGAACTAATGGTGAACAATCCTTCAGGAGAAGAATAAAATGTTTGTTCAACCAATTGTTCTTCTGTTAGATACGATTCAGGTATTAGGCCAATAATTATATTCTGAAACCCAAAAGTATAATAATCTGAATCTAATGCCATACCAATGATAGTGTCTTTAGACAAATGAACTTCATTTGGCATACCATTATTCACAATTATTTGGGTTTTAAAGGTTTGTAAATTCACCATAGGGGTATGATTTACTGAAATACCTAATTGTTGCATTCTGTTTGATAGGCATATCAATGCATCACCATTCTTTAATTTTTGGCCTTTTGACATCTGAATGGGTAACAGGAAATTATTAGTACCTGGAGGGATGATTATATCTCGTGGCACTAATACACTGACTGCATAAGGCAGTATCTGGGATGACTTGAGTGCTTCATGTTCATCCATAAAACCTTCAGGATTCCCTTTTAATCTTGTCCACAATGTGGAATTCACTATATCCACATGGATAGCAAAACGATGTAAAATATCGTTGCCAATGTACATAGGATATCTGGGTTCATCAAGCACCAGGAATAAATGAGTAGCCGATTTTCCTGCAATAGAAATGGTTAATATACATTTTGCAATTATATTATGATCATCAGAATCATTATCTAAGTCATGTATCCAATTATCTTGTGGATTTGGATATCGAATCACTTTAGAATTGACCACTTGATTTAGTAGATCCCTACTAATATAACTGTTTTCATGGCGCAAATCCAATTTAGCCCTCTTAGTTCTTCCTAAGTCATTCACCTGTACTAGGAAGAACATCTCATCATCCACCTTTTTCATTCCCACTAGGAATTGTTCGTGACCATTAAACCCAATAGGGTCAGTAGTTTCTGGGTGTAGGTGGATTGTAAGAACATCCCCTTCCAAACATACATCTTTTACTCGTTCAGGAGACACACATATGGTGTTATCTTCCTGTTCACCTATAGTGGAATTTGGAATGATTTGCAGGAAAGAGACATCAGGGACTTGGCTATTTCGGAAATGTACCTCAATGGAATCCGGCCTTTCCTCTATCACATGGCAGTTACGCCTATTGTGATAGGATTGTGATTGTTCATAATTAATGGGCATCTTTACTTGAGACCATATCACCTTATTAACAAAATCAATAACTGGACTTAATCTTTTCAGGAGATCAATGCCAATAATTAATCTATCAATGGGCATATCCACGATCAATGTAGGATGGCTAATTACTTTGTTTCCGACTTTAAAATCCAGCCAAGCTTTACCTAAAACCTTGAGGGCATTACCTGAGACACTTACCAGGTTAGCATTAAAACTTTTTAACTTATACCTGTTAGAAGATACATCCTTCAATTGTTGGAAGTATTTTACAGATAGTAAAGTTGCTTGGCTACCTGTATCTATCAAGGCTATTATTGGCGAGAAATTATCAAATAATTCAACTTTCATATAATATCTATTATCTATTTCCTGTATGGAACAAAGATATTTGGCATGATTATTGAAATGGTTTTCCTGCTCAGCAGTTAGACTTGTCCTCAACTCCTCCTCCTTCCTTTTATGAGCAGGATCGCATGTCTTCTTCTGTGCAGCTGAAGACTTTGTGTGCTGTAAGACAGAACAAACAGGTTTCCCCTCCCCCTTGCCATGTGGCTTTGTAAGGGTTAAATTCTTTTTAAAGGGAAAGACAATTATATTAGATTGCTCCACTTTACATACATTTAAGTCATCAACCTCTGCAACATTTGACATACTTACCTGCTTCTCCCCCTTTATATTTGGGGAGGATTCTCTACAGGAGGGGTTACCCCTAAAAAAGGATTTTTAGGGTTAGCAGTGATTGTTTTAGACAATTCCTCCATCCGCTGCATCAACATACCAAACTGATCTTGGATTTGATCCATTCGATCATATAGGTTACTTCTCTTTCTCCCATAATCTTTGGGAGATTGATTTTGGTACCGATATGATCGTGATCTCCCAGAACCATCTGACTCAGAACCACTTTGAGCCCTTTCTGGCCTACGTTGATATCCCCTATAATAATTATTCTGATATCTTTGAAAAGGAGGGAACCGTCTATTTCTAAACTCCTTCTGGTGGTTTGGGTTCTTTTCAGCAACATTTGGACCCTTATTCCCATCTGGCCTAGGCTGAATTTTATTTGGCTCGGAAGGTCTAGGAGTTTTTAACACATCAGCATAACTTCTTTTAGGGCTTTCAAATTTTCCCTGATCTCTTTTTATGTGAGTTTCTGCTATTTCCGGAGACTCATCACAATTTTGTATTGCAGCGTACAGAGTTGTACTCTCAGTGAGTAACCAATCCAGAGTCTTTCTGGGATGGTAATCCCTGGCCAAAATAAATTTTATTTTATTGGGCAAAGCGTCATAAAATAACTGGATAAATTCACTACCTTCAAAATTGGGATCTTTTTCAGATAAACTATAGGCATTTTTGAGGACTGACAAAAATTCCCTGGGACTTTGATTATGTCTACATTTCAGGGTAAATAAGGCCCTCCTTGCAGCAGTAGCGGATTTATAGGGACCAAATTCAGTTTTTATTTCTGCGACCACATCTGACCAATAATCCCTACCCATATCTCTAAGGGAATTAAAGAAATACCGGTGTTATGGTTCGAATACCCAGGTAATAAATTCAAGTTTCTGTATGTCCTTTTCTAAATGTAAAGTTTTCATGGCCTCCTCATATATTTCCAAATGACTTATTATGGAGGGTGAACCCTTTTTTGCAAATTGACCCACAGTTTCCTTGAGAAATTTGATCACTTTAGTAGTGTCTATCATGGGTTGATAAGATCTCTGTACTGAACTTTTAGAGGACCTAGGAGGTGAAATCGGTCTTAATTTAGGAAGAGAATGTTCTCTCAGAGCCATTAATTCTTCTCCATTAAAGGGGTTGTCATATTTACTTTCTGCATCTGATTCCCCCCTGGAATATTTTACCTGCACTCTATTAGAATCCTTAGGCTGTCTGAATTGAAGAGGGTCAAGATCCCGGTTATCTAACTCTGTTTGTAAATTTCTATTGTCCTTATACAACTTTTTACATTCCTCATCTAGATCCACCATAGACAATTGACATTTAGACAATTCATTAGTAGCCTGACTTAATTTCCATTCCAGAGTCCTAATAACTTCTTGCTGTTGACTGTCTCTGTCATTATATTCTGATAATTTAGCAGACTATTGTGCTAATTCACCAGAAACCATGGCCGCCTTATTTTCCATTTCAGATAAATCTTTTTGAAATTTATCAATTTCATATGCCTGTTCAACATTTTTATATTTTGTTTTTTCTAATTGCTTTGCTATTTCAATAACTAAATATACAAATTCAGGCCAAGATTGAAGGATTAATGAATCCTTATCTTTCTTATGTTTAGCTTGGGAAATGTGACAGAGATAATCAGCAAACCGGGATTTATCAGACCAGATATCATCTGCATATTCTACAGCTCTTTTCCAATTCAAACCTCCAATCTTTTAACTCTCTCTTAATATCCAACCTGTCATGCATATGACCCAACACAATATATTCAATTAATTCTTGAGTCTTTCTATCATGCATATCAGTCTTTACCACTGCAGCAGCAGCCTGCATGCCTTGGCTAGCCTCGCCATTGTTATCAGACATTTTTTTTTTTACTTGTTGCACTACAAGTACCACAATAACTTTATCAAATATATATTTTGCACCCCAAAATTTTGTTTCTATTACAAGCAGATCTCGGTAGGGACCTCCAATTTAATGTCGGAATATTTATGCTGTCTCCGATTGACAGTCTATATGATTTATGTGAATAAATTAAAATCGGTAATAAAGGAGATTCTAACTTATTATCATAAATACCAAGCTAAAACAAGCTCGTGATCTGCGTTGAATTGAAGACAAAACCCAGTTACAGACAAAATATATATGTAATTTATTAATACAATTTATAGTGCAAAATAATATATATATAACAAAATTGGCGGTAATAAAATTCAATCAATGATATGCAAAATAGTGGTAAAGACAAAAATAATTGAGAACATATATCTATATATACACAATTATGCCTTCTTATAATAATACCCCTCACTTATATTAAAAGTCAATTTAATACTTGATTTCTCTCAGCCGACAAATGTCTGATTAAACCCAAATCTGGTTTATCTTTTATCTATATAAATATATATATATCTTATCAACCATACTGGTCTAGAACTGAATTCAGTTCCTTGGAGATAATACCGTGTTTTCACTAGTATATTTTTAATCTCCCTGTATTGGATTAATTTTCAGGATGATGCTGCAGGTACACCCCAATCTTATTCCAAAACAGATACTATACACAAAGTATGGTTAATTGAATATATCTATAGATATGTATTATATTAATTAATTATCCTATAAAATATAGGTAAGGTTATACTATACCAAAATGTCAGCTAGCAGAAATCAGTTTCAATGGTTCTAAGATGGCTGCCTCCAATGACTGGCAAGATGGTCAAGATGATGTTCAGAGAGAGAGCGAGCGAGATCGACCCCTTCTCTCAGCCCATACCATCTTTTTATCCTATCTTAGAAAGGGCTTGGCCAAGTTTTATCATTAACTAGTGACCTCACTTTATAATTAATAGAACCTCCCTCTAGGGAAAAATATACCCTAGATCTTTGTTACCCTAACACTAGATGGCACTAGTATTCCATACAAAAATCGAAGCATTCATTTATTTCTCTTATTCATATAATAGCAATAAAATGTAATCTAAGGTTTCAGACAAAACCTTGAGAAGATCTTGAAGAGACAATGAGTTTTATACTTGGTCAACTAACTTGTGTATCCTTAAGTCTTTTGACCAGACTTGATTAAATCAAGATAAATATGGCTATCTCAATTCATTGTCCTTGGAGGAGACAGGGTTTGTTCATGATCACCTGTGTCCACATTTCTCCATTCCAGGAAAAAAATAATTAATTTGTGTGTTCCACTGAGACAGATTCTAAACATGACAGAGGAGTTTATACCTCATTTCTAATCTTACAATTGAATATGAGGACTATACTCTTATATATATATATATATATACTATATATTCAGCATACCTATTAAAATTGATTATATAAAATCAATCTACTCCTATATTGATTAATATAAAAACCACAAAGAAAGATTAGAGTCTTTCTATTCACTAAAATCATCAAAACTCAAATACATTGTCTTATCTAGGCCATCACATTTCATTAGACCTTGGGACATCTCCTTCTCACAAAACAGACTTAGGTAAACACTTTGGTATATATCGTAAACCTTAGGTTAGCAATTTCAGAGTAAAAAAAAATCCTGAATTCACTCTGCCTTAAAATAAGACAAAATGGTTGTCCCTTAGGCTCATGTCCATACACTTATATAGGCCTTATAATTATGGACTTTATTCATACTCAATAGTTCTGACAGCCACCAACTAATTATTACAATAGAGGGAGGAAGGGGGGGGGCTGCACACTGTGCCACCAACTAATTATTACAATAGAGGGAGGAAGGGGGGCGGCACTGGCCACCAATGAAATTTAAACTGGGGAGAGAGGGGGTCTGCTCCTGCTGCCTGACAGCCCCGATTCTCTTATAGGGGGCTATGATACGCACAATTAACCCCTTCAGGTGCAGCACCTGAGGGGTTAATTGTATGGGTATGGATCACGGCCCCCTGTAAGAGATCGGGTGCTGCCAGGCAGCAGGGGGCAGTCTTGTACACAGTTTGTAGTGTATTCTAATTAGAAGCGTCCCCATCACCACGGGAACGCCTCTGTGTTAGAATATACTGTCGGATATGAGTTTTCACAAAGTGAAAACTTAGATCTGAAAAAGCTTTTATGCAGACGGATCTTCGGTTCCGTCTGTATGAAAGTAACCTACGGCCACGGACACGGATGCCAATCTTGTGTGCATCCGTGTTTTTTTCACTGACCCATTGACTTGAATGGGTCCGTGAACCGTTGTCTGTCAAAAAAATAGGACAGGTCCTATTTTTTTTGACGTACAGGATACACGGATCACGGATGCGGCTGCAAAACGGTGCATTTTTCGATTATATTATTATAATTTTTTTTAATTTTTTTTTCTTCCCCCGGACCCATTGAAAGTCCAATGAGTCCGCGAACAAAAAAATGGAAAACGGCACAACGGCCACGCATGCACACAACGGTTGTGTGCATGAGGCCTTAAGGTGTGGTAGATCACCGGAGGAATTAACAAAACGTGGTTTGTCGTTTGTGCAGGCACTTAAATTATAGTTTTTGGGCAGCAGATGTGCCCAAAAACAATGCAGCCATGTGAGGATGAGGGATCGCAACAGCGATCGCTTGTCCTCCTACTGTGGAGGTGATCGCTGTATGTAAATGCAGCGCTTCACCTCCCACTTAACAAGCAGCCGACTGTTCCTGTTCATGACCTTGCGCTGCGTCTCGGAAGTGCAGTGTAATCTATACTAACGATAGGTCATCAATAAAACAGCTGGACAACCCATTTAAGGTTTGACCTACACCTAGACGTTTTGTAGCATTTCTAACTGCTTTGGACTACATCTGTTACTCGGTTGCTAATAAAAGACTGGTCGTGATCCAATAGGGTCTTATAATTTGGTGTTTTTCTTATTTTAGAGAGCTTGGTAATTTTGAAGCCGCCATGGAGAACTTCCAGAAGGCACTGATGCTGAATCAGAATCATGTGCAGACCCTTCAGTTGAGGGGGATAATGCTTTACCACCATGGCAGCCTGCAGGAGGCACTGACAAACTTCAAGGTAAAGTCTTGTACAGTTTCTGTATGACCAACATATTGTGTGATGTGCATCTGAACCCACCATTGGGCTAAGCCTATGCCTAGACTTTATTTTGTAGAGTGACAAAAAAATAAAAATTATGTGAAATAACTCTGGAGTCTCTGTCCATAGGATATGCATTATAGCTTAGGCTACTTTCACACTAGCGTTCGATCGGATCCGTTCTGAACGGATCCGATCATATTAATGCAGACGGAGGCTCCGTTCAGTACGGATCCGCCTGCATTAATAATTTAGAAAAAATTCTAAGTGTGAAAGTAGCCTGAGCGGATCCGTTCAGACTTTCAATGTAAAGTCAATGGGGGACGGATCCGCTTGAAGATTGAGCCATATGGTGACATCTTCAAGCGGATCCGTTCCCATTGACTTACATTGTAAGTCTGAACAGATCCGCTCGCCTCCGCGCTGCAAGCAGCGTTCAGCTGTCCGCCTGTCCGTGCGGAGGCGAGCGGAGCGGAGGCTGAACGCCGCCAGACTGATGCAGTCTGAGCGGATCCGCTCCATTCAGACTGCATCAGGGCTGGACGGAGGCGTTCGGGTCCGCTCGTGAGCTCCTTCAAACGGAGCTCACGAACGGACCTATGAACGCTAGTGTGAAAGTAGCCTGAAAGAGTGACTAAACTTTTCTAAAACTTGTAAGTAGCCTAAAAATCATTTTTGTAATGTACTTTATTAATTAATAATACTGTTTCCCTAATCAAATTAGCACCCAAAGGGCCTGGGTGCTATCGCGTCTTAAAAAATTAATCATTCTCGTACACCACTGACAAAAAGACAAACCAAAAAAATAAAGATCATGGGCATCACTGTGTCCCAAAATGGCTGAACTATTAAAATATAAATATATTTATTCTGTACAATGAACGCCGCCCCCGAAAGAAATCAAAATGGCCGACTTGCAGTTTATTTCATTCTTCACCTCCAAAAATTTTTTCATATAAAGTCATCAAAAAATCCTACACACCCCAAAATGGTATCACTGACAATTACAGATCGTCCCGCAAAAAAAAAAAGAACCTGCACACAGCTCCATAGACATAACTATTAAAAAAAAAGTTATGGGGTCAGAATGTGGCACTGAAAAGAAAAAAATACATTTTTTCCAACTTCTTCTTTGTTTGTCTTGTGATTTAATATAAAAAAATAAATAAATGTGATGACCCAGAGAATGAAGGCAACAGGTCAGTTTTATCACATGGGGAACGCCGTAAAAACAAAACTCATAAAACAGAATTGTGTCTTTTTCCAATTCCACCCTATTTGGACTTTTTTTTTTTTTTTTTAGCTTCCCACTACATCATATGCAATATTAAATAGGGCCATTAGAAAGTACAACGGCTATGTGAACGGAAAAATAAAACCTTTAAAACTTCGGGAAGGCAGGGAGTGAATCGTGAAATCGCAAAAACAGAAAATCGCTGCGTCAGGAAAGGGTTAAACAGCTTATCCGATGCTGAGAGTTTGCCCCCACCATGCAGATAATGATGACTTCATTCTGGATCTGCTGCCCTGGCTTCATGTTCACACACACTATTGTAACATCGTTCCCATAAAGCTGTGAGCACACTCACACGCTATAGTGACTTATCACTACATGTATGACAATAGAACGCACAGTAAATATATACACACTATTGTCACATCATTACAATATTGCCTATAGACACACACATCATCACAAAGAATAGAAATGCACACAGTATGTTATTAACATCGTCACAAATCGCTTCCGCTACTGGGGCATAATGGTGTCAGAACACAGACTGGTAATGCAGAGACGCACACTAATATCACATGATGTTGCGGATTGTGATATATTCGCACACGTCTATGAGCTCACAATAGAACACAGACTATGAATACACGTACAACGTTGTCACGTTATCGCAGTAGAATGCAGTCTATCAATATATAGCGCAGAATATCAGGGTCTGTTCACATGGCGGATTTCGGCGCTGTCAAAATCTGCCACGGATTTTGTTGCAGTTCTTCACTGTACAGGCTGCAGACCCTTTCTCAGACTGAATGTAGCTAGTCCATGAGGTCTAATGCGGCTGTCCGCACACTGCGCCAAGGAGGGTCATGTCCTTTCTTGGCGCATCACAGCTTTAAACGACCGGCCCGCACACTGCAGCACTGCCTCCATTTGAAAAAAAATGGGAAGCAGACACTATGGGCCATCCACCTGGCAGAAATTGCCGGCAGAATCTTTTTCCACCATGTCACTAGGCCCTCACGGTTGGTGGACATTTACTGTGACATTGTATTCATACAGCGCACTGTTGCCACGTCCAGAGACACATACAATTGTGTACATCATAACAAAGTGTAGCGGTTTTTTAACTACATCTGTAAGTACTTTCACACTAGCGTTATTCTTTTCCGGCATAGAGTTCCGTCCTAGGGGCTCAATACCGGAAAAGATCTGATAAGTTTTATCCTAATGCATTCTGAATGGAGAGCAATCCGTTCAGGATGCATCAAGATGTCTTCAGTTCAGTCTTTTTGACTTTTCAGGACAGCGATGATACCTCGGCATGCTGCGGTTTTATCTCTGTCCAAAATTCCGGAACACATGCCGGATCTGGCCCCGAGTGTTCCAGCAAAACAGATCCGTTTTTTGCGGTCTGCATATGCTCAGACTGCAAAAAATGTGAAAAAAATGCCAGATCCGATTTTCCGGATGACACTGGAAAGACGGATCCGGCACTTCAATGCATTTGTCAGACGGATCAGGATCCTGATCCGTCTGACAAATGCCATCAGTTTGCATACGTTTTGACGCATCCGGCAGGCAGTTCCGGCGACATTTTGGTTTCTTTGATACAGTTACATACTTGTTCTGGTGCCCCCTGGTGGTGGTTTAATTGCCTCTCTGAACGTCCACCTAATGTGTCCAGTGCTATTGGTCACAAAATTCCAGAATGCTGAGACTTTCTTATTCTCCCCGGGCAGCGGAGTAATTACTGCCTTTTAATTTGTATTATCCACCTTTAAAATTATTTTTTTTTTAAATCAGGCGGAGGCAAGCCGTGGTGGGTTTACCACATGTAGATTGGCCCGACTGAGTGGTGTTAATTTGCGTGGGGACCCGTCGCTGTTTAAACAGCAAATCTGCTGTAGAAATCTGAGGGTCAGCCTCCCCGTCTGATTTTTATTTTTTTATTTTTTTTTCCATATAACATGACTGATTTTCTGTGACAGGATAGAATTGTAGGATGGATGGTAGATTATGCAAATGTATGATGTATTCTAAAATGAATTTGTGTACTATAGTAGCTATGATACAATTTTGTATAATATTTGAGCATCTTACATGTATTTATATCATACCCTGATGCCTGTACATGCAGAGCTGGATACGCATCTCTAAGAAGATCGAGGTCCACTGAGGTCCATCAGAACTACATTTACAATTGTGCGTTTCTTTGTAGAGATGTCTTCAGCTGGAGCCATATAATGAAGTGTGCCAGTACATGAAAGGACTCAGCCACGTCTCTATGGGCCACTTTTATGAAGGGATTAAAGCTCAGACTAAAGTTATGTTAAATGATCCAATGCCTGGTCAGAAAGCAAGCCAGGAATATCTGAAGGTGAAATACCTAAGAGGTAAGCCTCACCGGAACTATGGGTCATTCCAGCAAAACAGAGTAAAACAGCGCATAAACAGATGCTTTGCAGGCATAATTGAAAGAAAATGTATAACCAGTGCTTAATGTGTGACAGGTTATCAAATCTTCTGCACTATTGGGAAGTAATAGAAAATATATCGTACTATGCTTCAAAAGGCTGTAAAATGGAATACTATCTATTTTTGAATCGGAGCAGTCTCATAACTGGTCATTCATATGGTTTGAGACTTCCTATTGCCTCCTTTTTGATTCACGACAACCCTGCAGTCCAGCAGCAATGGCCGTGCTTGCACATTATAGGAAAAAGTGCTGGCCTATGCGCACTTTCACCAGAGAGGCTGGCGCCTTTTCCTATAGTGTGCAAGCACGACCACCGCTACTGGATTGCAAGGTGGTCATAGCCATGGAAACGAGCAGTGTATAATGTGATGGAAAAATGAGTCAAGCCAACAAAGGAGGCAATTTGGACAATCGCAATACTGTACATTCGCAAATGTCTTGTATTCACTTTATCTACGTAATAAATGCCATTTGCTGAAGTGAGGCTGCCCCTTTAAAGGGTGACTGAGATTTCAAAAAACTTTTGATATGTCATAGTGAAAGTTTTCATTGCTAGGGGTCTGAGTGCTGTGACCCTCAGTGATCCCTAAAAAATTAGAAGAAAGAAGCGATCACATATCGTGCTGTCTCTCCTCTCGTTTTTCCTTGTTCTCTGGATCGGTGGGGGTCTCGGCACTCAGACCCCCACTGATCAAAACTTTGAAATGTCCCTGCGACAGAAGTTTTCTTTAAGTAACCACAGAATCTAGTTTTTCATACTCTGTTCCTCTGCTTTACAGAGTACTCCCGCTACTTGCACTCCCATCTTGATACTCCAGTCACAGAATATAATATTGATGCTGATCTGCCGGGAAATTTTAAGGATCATTGGGCAAAAAATCTTCCTTTTCTCATAGAAGATTATGAAGAGCAGCCGGGACTACAACCTCACATAAAGTAAATGCATGCCGTTACTTTACATTAAACTTTAGCAGCACATGTTGTACACATTTTACATATTGCTAATTTGACTTTGATTGCAGTCCTTAAAGGGAACCTGTCACCGGGATTTTGGGTATAGAGCTGAGGACATGGGTTGCTAGATGGCCACTAGCACATCCACAATACCCAGTCCCCATAGCTCTGTGTGCTTTTATTCTGCAAAAAAAACTATTTGATACATATGCAAATTAACTTGAGATGAGTCAGAGCTTGAAAATATGACTCTTCTCTGGTCACACAAGTAAGATATGACTCTTTTATGTTAATTTGGATATGTATCAAATCGTTTTTTTTTACACAATAAAAGCACACAGAGCTATGGGGACTGGGTATTGCGGATGTGCTAATGGCCATCTAACAACCCATGTCCTCGGCTCTATACCCAAAATCCTGGTGACAGGTTCCCTTTAAAGGGGTTGTGCAAGGGTATAATATTGATGGGCTATCCTTAGGATAGGTTCTCAATATTAGATCGCTGGGGGTCTGACTTTCAGCACCCCAATGTTCAGCTGTCTTAAAGGGTTTGCAGCGCTTGCGCAAGGGCTGTGTTCTTTTTAATAGTTACCTGCACGCCACCTCCCGTTTTTAAGCAGTGCTGTGCATCTACAGCAGATCATTCCATTCGGTGGTGCAGTCTATCCTCAAGGGAGATGGCGTGCCGTTAAACATTGAAGGGGGAGCAGTGCAGCTGATTGGCAGGGATGCTGGGAGTCAGACTCCCAGCAATCTGATATTGAGAACCTATCCTGAGTATATTATACCATTGCACAACCCCGTTAGGTTAGGCACTCCTTCATAAATGGTCTTCCTGTTAAAAAAATAAAAATAAAAAAGGTTCTCTATATGACTTAAAGGGAATCTATCACTAGATTCTCCTACACTAAACCATGATACTAGCGTCATGCTGCTTTGCAATATCTTTCTCAGCATGTCCCTGTATAATCTGTAGAGTTCAATATTTTGTGGAAAATTAAGTTTCCCTTTAAGCGTTATCTGGGCAGTCCTGCTCGCATTGAAGAGTCACGCAGTCCCACATCGATAAATAAATCTCTATTAAAATATGCAAACAAGTAAAAATATATATTAAAAATAAAAATGGTAAGAGAAGACATGGACCCTTAGTTACATAGTATATTTAAAGCCACAAAGTACAATAACATTTCTTATGGCCACACATAGTCACATATTGTACTGGTGAAAGTGAAGCCAAGTGCAATACAATGAAGTTAGTTAGATATTAGTATGCATGTGCCAAGCAATAAAGATGGTTACCAACTAGAGATGAGAAAACCGTGCAAGATTTGATTGGAAAGTAGGTAAATAGTAAGGAGAACACCGCAGCAATGAGTGCTGCGTTATTTTCACACAGCAGATTAGCAGAGGTACTTACCTGCCTTTTAAACAGGCTTATGTAGCAAAGCTAGAAAAATAGCTAAGCCAGCCTCACATCTGCATAGGTCTTTCAAAACAAAAGCCCTTAATCCGAGAAAAGCAGATGAGAACAACATTTCTAGTTGCAAGGCTTTAGGGAGAACCTCTGGGTGGGTCCTACTTCTATTATGGAGACCATTTGATATACATTACAACTATTGTAGGCTAGATAACGCTCCTTATGTCTAACATCTGCTGGTGTCAGATAGGTTTAGGAAAGCTAATTTGAATATCTTTCTCGGCAACCCAGAGGGGCATCACCTATAATACTGCGCACTAGGGCTGCACGATATGGGAATTTTATGCGATTGCGATTAGGGCCCTAAAAATCTCGATAACGGTATGCGATGCGATATTTTAAGGGAATTGTGCTAGAGGTCTATTTGCTTGGATTTTCAAGGCAAAAGCACACAGAAATTACTGATAATGCTGAAATGTAGTTATGCTTAACTCAAGAACTGAAATGCAGTGTTTTTCAAAATAAAAGATCTTTTACTAAATTTAATAGCATATTTGCATTACTGCAAAAGTACAAAATACAAAACTTGCCATTTTCTTAATAGCACTGCACAGAACAGATAAATAAAATAGAATAAATAAAAGAACATTTGTTCATTAAAATAACGACTTGCCTCCAGCCCCTCCTCCCTCCCCGCACTGTAACTGATGTATCGCCGGCCGCGCTGTGCAGCATAGCGGCCGGCGATACATCAGTGTCAACCACATAAAAAGTCAACCATCGCTTTATAAGGCGCACTGCCATTTTCCCCCCACTTTTTTTTGGGGGGGGGGGGGGGAGTTTGTCTTATAAAGCGAAAAATATGGTAATATAATTGCATCATTTTTGGTTTGGCCAATTGGCGATTGCGATATGACGATTAATTGCGATTGCTTTGGCGATATATTGTGCAGGCCTACTGCGCACACATACTCTGCATACCAGGTTCTTTCCTTCCCCCCCCCTACTCCCCAGGTCACAGAATTATTTTTTCAATATACACAGAGACTTAGAAAATGACACTTATGACACATATGCTAGTGATCTGTTTGTTTTGTTTTTGTTTTTTTTAAACATTTTATTAAGGGAAAAGCAGAGGTATACAAGTTGACAAATAAAGAGCAATGAATTGACATGGTCATTGAGATTACAATGGTATCAGCATCCATCTTATCACAGTATTGCAATAATTTTATATAAGTGACAATTACCCTCTGCTCCCCATTTTTACCCAATAAAATTCCTCAACCTATCCAACCAAACCCAAAACATAGTCTGCTTCATAGGTGAACCCAGATCCTCCAGTCCTCCATACCTTCTCTATCTAATTAGCTCCTTTCTCTGCTCGGGATTAGTCTTCCCAAGGTGCCCCAGCCTGTTCCTCAAGATACCACATGGTGTCTCAAAACGGTACCATCAATTCCTTTAGTTCTGTCAGAGAATACCTCATGAATCTCCTCCACTTATGAAAAAAAACTTTTGGTCGCCTTTTCCTTATGTTTTTCTGTGTCTAATCTGTCCATGTATAAGAGAGATTTCATTGTACCAATCGCCTCCTTGAAGGTTGGAGAGGTAGGATACAACCAATGCCTCAGTATATTCTTCTTAACTGTTAACAATAAAAGATGTATGCCCTTTATACCTGTCACATTTGAGGAGTCTCCTTTTGGGTCTGTTGGAATATAATGAAAAATACATTGTTGTGGGGTAAGTCGCACCTCTATGTCCCACAGCTTCTTGATATACTCAATAGCTTCCCTCCACAATTGAGTTAAGTAGGGCATTTCCATAATCTGTGTAGCAGGTTTGCTTCAGTAGTCGACACTTTGGGCACCACCGAAGGTAATGTGCTGGGGCGCCCCTGTATGAAAGTTCGAAGGCATATGTGTATTATCCTAAACTGCATTTCTCTCCATACCTCACTGTTAATAGCTTGTCTCACCCTTTCTATACCTGCCCTAATCTTGGGTGTCAAAGAAGTGTCTCCTGCTCCCACCTTCTTAATACTCTGTCTCCTAGTGGGTTTGGATATGTATTTTGGATTTTCCAGTAATGGTCCGATAAGGAACCCAACTCCCCCTCCCGACTCTTCAAGGCGCCGAACCATGCCAATTTTTCAGGGTCTCCCGGTGTGTTTGCCTGTGCTTTACAATATGATATTATCTGTCTGAAGGGCAGAAAGTGAGACGTCGGTTGCTGGTACTTATTCTGAAACTCCAGCCATGAGAGCAGTTCAACTCCTGTCCAATCGCAGCAGAGAGCATCACAGCCAGGGAGAAAAAAAAAGAACTCTCCTTTTCCCTGGCTGTGACGCTCTCAGCTGGGATTTAGGACAGCGCTACAGCCAGGGAGAAGGAGACACCCATGGAGAAAGACTCTGTCTCCTCCTCATTGTTCTGATGCTAAAATTAGCATACGAGGCGGGAGAATACAACGGGGGCCACAACGGGCAAATGGAGCGGCACCCAGAAAAAATTGTAAGTGCAGTTAGATCGCTGCCCCCCCCCCCCCTGCCCAAAATACACGGCAGCCAAAGGCATTTACACTTATAACTCTTATGCATCTTAGTTCCCAAACTAAATGTGGTTTCACCAACCTATATCATTTGATGCATCAAAAGACTTCCGTCCAGTTAAGGCTATGTCCCTCCAATCAAGTCCAGAAACTTAATCCCCTCAATCCCACTCCGGGCTCGAATCCCGGTTTGGTTCCGATTTAGGCGGGTTGGGGGAGTATCCATGGGACCGTTTGCGAGTCCTTGATGGTGTCTTCCTCTCGGAGAGCATTTCCCTCTGGATGTTGATTCCCCTCTATTGCCTCTGTGGACAGAATCTCCCTCCATGGCTGCCATGGCATCCCCAGGAGATAGGTACGTGTCTAACACCTCCCGGTCTAAAGACTCGCAGGATATAGCAATGCAAACCTAACTTTGTTCTGTACCAGCTGTGTGCATTTGGAGATGAAAGCTTGTCTTTTCCTGGCCACCTCCGCTGAATAATCACCAAAAAGTAAGATCTTGTGCCCCTCACCTTTAGTGGTTGGGTTGCCCGCCTTTATCTGATCAAAAGGGACTCTTTCTCTGCATAGTTGAGATATTTTACAATCGTAGGCTTTGTCTCTGTGTGGCCCCTCTCCTCACATGAGTCCCTTTTATAGGGTCCACCCGGTGTGCTCTTTCAACTGTAAGATGGCCTTGGATTCCTAGGGCCTTGGGCAGCTCCACTGCAGACAACTGGGTGAGCTGGCTTAGTAATATCGATTCAGGGAGACCCACAATCCTAAGATTGTTCCTTCCGGAACGATTTTCCAGGTCTTCCACTTTGTCCCTTAGCGCTTGGTTCATCCTGAGCACCTCCCAGACCTGTGTCTGCACCCCTTCTAGTTCATCCTCTATGTGACCAACTCTTTGTTACAGCTCCTGGATCTGCATTGAATGGTGAGCCACCTCGGTTTGCATTTGTTTCATGGAGGAGGCGACTGTTGCCTCCAACGTGGCTTTTATATCCGGCGCTAAAAGGTTGGCCACTGCTATTGCCAGTTCTTTGCACGAGATTGCTAGCCCCTGTAGCTGCGGGGGAGCGTCTGTCTCTGAGACTTAATGTCTACTGGTAGCGGAGGGGGTTGAGACGATGAACGTGTGAGCCTCTGCCTCTTGTCGGTCATCTTGCTTCTCGGTTGGTTGCTGCTTTTTCGCAGTGAGAGAGGAGACTAGCGGAGAGCCGCTGCACACTCTGAATTTATCCATGAGTATTAGCACGCCTGCGGGTGATGTTCTGGGGGTTGATATTCCCTGTTTTGTGGCCGAAACCCCAGGTATTTGGCCTGAAGTCACGGAGCTCTTTCTCCTCGCGTCCTCACATTTGTGTGCTGGAACTGGAAGTCCAGAGCAGTTTTAATGTGTGGAACTAGGAAATGATTGGGATCTTCTATATAGCAAATGATTGGAGTCTTATAAATTTGACGTTCCAATAATCTCAACAAGTCTTCCTTTGCTCTTATTGCTATTAACGATCAGTCTGAAAGCCCCCATATACATTAGTGTATTTTCAGCCAATCCCACCACATACGGTGGTACCAGCCAACAATTTACCTGCACATGACTGTATGTATTTTGCAATCTGTGCACCGCAGAACCGCAAAAAACAGATAGCGGATGTGTGCATGGTGTATTCTCCTAATCCAGCTGTCTGCAAAATGAACAAGAATAGAACATGTTCTATCATTTGCGTTAAGGCCACACAGATGTAGACAGCACGTGGATGACATCTGTGTGCTCTCTGCATTTTTTTCAGTCCTGTAGAAATGAATGTGTCCACGTATGATCCACAAAAAATGCTGATTGGATGCGGAACAAAACAGTGTTCATGTGCATGAGACCTAACCTGTATGGAGAGCTCTGAACTCTCCCCAGATATCCAGGAGAAGAAAGATGGGTGAATTGAATGTTTGTTTTTATTCTCCTGAAAGATAGATAATCTGCCACCAGATGTGTGTGGCAACGGCTTTCACCTCTCCACATTGAAAAACACATACATGCCTGGCTGAACGGAGTCAGGGGAGACCGCTGTCGGCCAAAAAGCGTTTAGCCAACATCTATTGAAGGTGTATGAGCACCTTTAGTGAAAGTTGTAATTAGAATTCCATGTCTTAGCCCTTCCTCAGTTCAGCTACAGTAGTTACAGAAATTTTTTGGGGACAAAAAACAATAGAAAAGCTCTAATTTCAGTACTTCTCTTTTCAGGGATGTTTTGCCACAGAATTTTGAAAGCTACAAACCGGAAATACATGAACTTATTTGTGTAGCAGATCGTTTAGGAACTTTAATGCAGTATGAAACGTCTGGATTTCTACCGAACAAAAGAATCCACAGAGGTACTGTGTAAGAGCGGGTCTGTGTGATGAGAAATTGAGTTTCAGAATTGTGAACTGCTTAGGATCACCAGTGGTTATTGTGCCATCATGGGCCTTAGCTATTGACGGTTAGCTCTACTTGGAAGCAACAGGAGGTTTAAAGCGGTTCGCCACTTTATTTGCACTGTATAACAAAAAAGTCGTTGACCACTTTTTTTTTTTTTTTTTTTTGGGCAAACTGTTGGGGTTTTTTGGGGAGGATACTTGCCTGCTCCCCGCCGCTGGGTCCTAGCTGCCTCACTCCCTGTCTTTGGCTGCCTCACTCGGGTCCTCTGCTGTTAACATCCTCTTTGATGCCACTGCAGCCATTTACGAACTAGAGTGCTGACACTCCCCCCCCCCCCCCCCCCCCCTTCTTGCATCAGGTCAATTAGTCATGTGACGCAAGAGGTGCTGGTCACTGCTGTGACCAGTGATTGGCTGCAGCAGCTTCAAAATGGATGTTGACAGCGGGGGACCCGAGCAAGGCTGTTGAGGGCATGAAGCAAAGGAGCCAGGACCCAGCAACAGGGGGCCGGTAAGTATGCTTCTCTTTTGCAGGTCAGGACAGGATAGAGGGGGTTGCCCCAAAAGGTGGCCAGCCCCTTTAACGAGGATTGTATGCTACTCCTCTCCCCACAATTTGTCCAAGCTCTTCTCAGGCTTTGAGAAAAGGGTTTAATAGTTCAGGTCGACCAGTATAAGGAAGAGGGGTGGGGGAGAGTACTTTGCCTTAACCCCTCATATCTCAGGCTGGGTAACAGCTAGAAATATGGACCTGGCCTTATTTGAAAGCTGAAAATCTGCAATCTAAGACCTAAATCGCAATATTTCATCTACTGTTACAAATCGGGTTGGAAGTGGTAGCAGCTAAAAGTGAATGCAGGGTTCAGCTGCTTTCACTCCCAACAAAATTTTTAAAGGCTATATCTCCTGAAGTAGTCGAGAGATTGATGTAATTCAGGTCTTAGATTGACGGCTTTCAAATAAGATAAGGTGCACATATCTTGGGCTAGGTAGTAACTAAAGATAAAGAGTTAAAGCAGCCCTCCCCTTCAGCTGCCTGTGATCTCAACCAGCTTGAAGGAGGGGGTGGAGTTGACAGGCTAACAATTTGGTAGCATCATAAATAATCATATTGTCCCACACAATAAAGTGTTATTTATATGTGTTATTTATACACAATAAAATGTTATCTATACCACACAGTGAATGACGTAAAAATCAATCCCACAAAATGTTAAAAATTGCTTTTTTATTTTATATATGTTATTTAACCCCTTTACACATTATCATGTACATGATAATTTGCAAACTGTTGTATCGAGCAGGCTGCTGCGCTGAGCCTGCTCCATACATAGCTGGTGCTGGCGGTATAATACAGCAGGCAACTGGCCACAATAACCCTTTAATAATGCATATATGAAAAGTTCTACAATTTTAAGACTCACTTAAAGAGGTTTTTGAGGGGAATCATTATAGTTAAATACTGGTTCGGAATGACTTAAAATAACCAACAATCATTACATACCAAAACGACCCCCCCACTGTTGTCGTGCCTGGTCCCCATTTCCCTCCACTTCTTGGTCTTGGGTTCGACACGCAGGGAATGGCATGGACCGTTTGCTCTGCCAATCACGGTCCACAGTGGTGACCCGCCACAGCCACTGATTGGTAGAGCGCGCAGTCCAAGCCATTTCCTGCATGTTGAGCCGAAGAACTAGATGTGGAGAGGATCGGGGGCCTGATCAGTGGGGAAAACAGCAGCGACAGTAAGGTTGATTGTAATTTTAAGTCTTTCTGACCCTAAAATCTTTCCCTCATAAAACCCTTCTAAGTTTCATATATAACGGGAAATTGGTTTTCCCATTAACAACATTTATCATCTACCCACAGCATTAGGTGATTAATATATGATCATTGGGAATTTAATTGGTCAAATCCCTCAGTGATCATGAGAATGGGCTCTCAATAAAACACATATTTTATTACTATATTCGGTTCTGCCCCATCCCTCCCTTGTATTTAAAGGGAACCTGTAACCGGGATTTTGGGTATAGAGCTGAGGACATGGGTCGCTAGATGGCCGCTAGCACATCCGCAATACCCAGTCCCCATAGCTCTGTGTGCTTTTATTGTGTAAAAGAAAATATTTGTTACATATGCAAATTAACCTGAGAGGAGTCCCGTCCCTGACTCCTCTTACATACAGGATTCATCTCAGGTTAATTTGCATATGTATCAAATCGTTTTTGTTTTTTTCCACAATAAAAGCACACAGAGCTATGGGGACTGGGTATTGAGGATGTGCTAGCGGCCATCTAGCAGCCCATGTCCTTAGATCTATACACAAAATGCCAGTGACAGGTTCCCTTTAAGCAGGAAGAAAAGGGATTCCCATATTGTCTTGGGAAGTTTTTAAAGCTATGTGTCTTTTTCTTACAGCTATGGGGCTTGCAGCTCTTGAAGTCATGCAAGCTGTCCAGAAGACATGGATGAACTCTAAAGTGCGAATTAATGGGAAAACCAGGCTGATGCAGTGGAGAGATATGTTCGACATTGCAGTTAAATGGAGGAGGTACACTGTCCAGAAGCTTGGCCTGTTCTATCATAGTGAAATGCTATTCTTAAAGAAGCTTTCCCACAAAATGTTTTATTCTCTGGACCATTAGAACGGTACATGATATATAATTTGCAGTAAAGGTAGTCTTTTTACCAGTGGATGTAGTTGGGAGTTACCCTCTCCCTTCTGACTCTCGGAACTCTCCAACTGACACAGCATCTTATGTCTGGAGAGGAGGTCAGTTTCTCTTTTCTTAGTTCTAAAGACCCCCATACACAATAGGCGGCCAACAGTCGGACTGGGGGCTTCGTGTCAATCCCCAACAGATGATGTCAGGAGAGAACATTTGGGCAAATTGAATATTTTTACCCTATCCTTTTGTTCTCTCGGGAGTGTCTGGCAGCTGCCTGCAAGTCTCTCCCCATTCAAAATACACATACGCTTTTGCCCAAGCCAAATGTGTATGTATATAGAGTAGTAAGGAAGGAGTCGGGAGTAATAGCTGTCGGCCAGACAACGTGTGGCTGCCATAAGACTGACATTAAAGAGGACATTTAATTGGTCCAAACATTGTGAACTAAGTATCATGACATATACAGCGGCGCCCAGGGATCTCACTGTACTTACTATTATCCCTGGGCGCCACTCCGTTCTCCAGCTATGCCCTCCGGTATCTTCGGTCACTTGGTTATAGTAGGAGGAGACTGCTCTTGTTCTGCTGGGCGTTCCTTCTCCTAGGCTGTAGCACTGGCCAATCACATCGCAGAGCTCACAGCCTGGGAGAAGAAACCTCCCAGGATGTGAGCTCTGCACTGCGATTGGTCAGTGCTACAGCCTAGGAGAAGGAACGCCCAGCAGAACAAGAGCAGTGTTTGGACCGATGAAAGGTCCTCTTTAAGGGTACTTTCAAACTTGCGGCAGGACGGATCAGACAGGCTGTTCACCCTGTCGGATCCGTCCTTCTGCTATTTCGCCGGACCGCTGCTCCGTCCCCATTGACTACAATGGGGACAGGGGCGGCACTCTGGCACAGTACGGCAGTGCACGGCAAAAGGCCGCCGGACTAAAAGTCCTGCATGTCCGACTTTTTAGTCCGGCGGCCTCTGACCGCGAACTGCCGTACTGCGCCGGAGCGCCGCCCTGTCCCCATTATAGTCAATGGGGACGGAGCGGCGGCACGGCGAAATAGCGGAAGGACGGATCCGTCCTGCTGCAAGTGTGAAAGTACCCTAAGGCTCACAAAGGAATAAATAGGAAAGCTGACTTTCTGTCCACACATAAGATGATTTGTCAGTTGGAGATCCAGAGTGCGAGTGACCGGTCACAGTGGAGGACCAGAAGAGAGTTTATAACTCATAAATACAGTCACTGGTAATAAAATTACCTTCACTGCAATTTACATCATGTACCTTTCTAACCGGTCAGAAACTTAACATTTTTAAAGTAGTGCTTCTTTAATGTCCTAAGTTTGTTACTGAAAATTGGTGAATGGCGCATGCGCACTGCATGGAATGATGCTGCTGCCCACAATGGTCATCCTAGTGCGCATGCGCCGACCGGAACTTGGCGAGTACGCTGGATGCCGCAAGAGGCTTACAGTGCGGGCCAGGCAACAGGCTGGGGAGGGGTTATGTGAGAAGAAGGCAAAGCGGCCTGGGCACTACAGCCTAAACGCCGGCCCTGGGCACTTGCGAGCCCTCATTTACATCTGAATAAAACAGCGTTTTCGCCTCTGGTGAACATCAAAACAAAAGGACAACGGTACAATTTGACTCATCTATAGCTATGCTACAGCACTATGTAAGCAGCGTATAAGGGCACACTGTGGTGACAAACTTCCTTTTAATAAAATATGATCAAAAAGTCACACACACTCCTCCAAATTTTTTTTTTTTTACATTTATTTTTAAACTATTTAGATATTAAAAGAACTTGTACATCGTTGTAATCGTACTGACCCAGAGAATGAAGTGGGTCAGTTTTGCCGCAAACGGAACGCCGTGGGAACAAAACCCGTAAAAAGTTGGTGGAATTTTTTCTAATTCCACCCCATTTAGATTATTTTTTTATTTTATTTTTTTACCACTTTCCACTACATTGTATGCCATAATTAATGGTGGCATTAGAAAGTACAACTTGTCCTGCAAAAAATAAGCCCTCATACGATGTGAACGGAAATATAAAAAGTTATATAGCTCAAGGATCATAGTAAAGAAAAATGAAAAAGCAAAAACGAAAAAGTCAGGTATCCAAGGGGTTAATTGTTGTAGGGGTTTTCCAGTACATTTATACTTATGACTTATCAGTATAAGCAGATACCCGGAGGCAATGTCTGACCACAACAAAAATGTTTTAAAGCTATGCCATAATGTTTTTTGTTTTTTTGTCACTTCACCTCCCCAAAATTAAGATATGAAACGATCAAAAAGTCTTATACCCCAAAATGTTACCAATGAAAAATGTCTGGAAGTGGTTAAAGTGGGGGTTTGAATGGAGCTTCCTCCTCCCGCTGTGTGGTCTGGTTCCATCAGTCCCATAGATATCGATGCATGTTTGAGCGCTGGTCCATTCAAACTCCTCCTTTTATTGTGGTTGTGTAGCAAGGAGAAACGGGGAGCTTGGAGCCCCCGTTCTAGTGATTAGAATGTTTACCACCTATCCGGTGGATAGGAAATGAATATCTGTAGGCAAAGAAAACCTTTAAATGACTTCTGTGCCATAGAGATATCAAGATTAATCTCTTCATTCCTTTTGGCAATAAAAAGAAGAAAAACACAATTCTGCCATAGTTTAATGGGTTTTTTTTTTTTGTTTTTTTTTTTCCCCTTATTTTTCAGGATTGCTGACCCCGACCAGCCAGTACTTTGGTTAGATCGAATGCCAGCTCAGAGTCTTATTAGAGGATTCAACAACCACATCAATCTCATCCGGTAACTACCTGGCCTCATAATATAAACCAAATATATCGCAGTGCCCATATTTACTGATATGACTGGGTCTAGATCTTTTTGGAGCATCTACCGGTAGTTTTTGAAAAATCTGTACCTCTTTAGTTAGCCTTTCATAGCCAGTGAAATTCCTGAAGCTCTTTTGATCAGATCACCTCTGGTAGGCCTCTTTCACACTGGCACATGTTGACACTGTATTCTTTCTGTATGAAGCAGATGCAGAATGTGTTTAAGTCTCCATAATTCTACAAGGACATTTCTCCGCACACTTTCCACACTTTAATGTATAGGTAAATCTATATAGGCACACCTCCTATTGGAATGATATGTCAGAATGCCTTATGAAGTATTAAAATATCAACCTAATTTATTGTATATAAATCACAATAAAATAATGTATAAAGATATCCTGATTTTTATTTGTATACATTATTAAATTGTGATTTATATACAATAAATTGGGTTGATATTTTAATACTTCATAAGGCATTCTGACATATCATTCCAGTAGGAGGTGTTCCTATATACATTTACCTATACATTATTCCTCTGGTAGTTTGGGTTCCCAAACAGATAGTGCACCCTCCATATCTTCTTGTGTATAGTGTGAGCCACGCCATTCGATTACAAATTCCACATTTTAACACATATTTTACCTTAGAACCACTGTTTCATTGCTTTTAGGAGGTATGCTATCTATATAGTGCCACCTGCTGTTTGTTCTTTTCCTCATTTCTCTGTCCACCTCAGTAACATTGCTGCAGTGGTCACACATGTCCAGTTCCATCCTTACACTACCACCCGCTGCATCTACTGTTAGAAGCTGTAACAGTTAGGGTGAAGCCACACAGTCAGGTCTCCTGATGCAGTCTTGGAAGCCAAAACCAGGAGTGGAACATAAAAAAAGAAAGCGTATGCAAGACAGATACGACTTCTTTATTTATTTTATTATTATTATAATTTTTTTTTTTTTCTTCACTCCTGGTTTTGGCTTCTAAAAATGCCAGTGTACAGGGAGTGAGCTGCAGCAGAAAGGGCATTCCCCCTGAGCTGTGATGGGACGAGAGCTACAGCAATCTTGTTAGATTGTCATGTACTGTATAATGTCTGATCATTAATCATGGGATAACCCCTCTAAGTCACATCTATATCAATAACCTTTTCGCATACGTGTTTCCCAGAGGTCAGATCATCAACATGCGATATCTTGAATATTTTGAGAAGATTCTCAGTTTTATAAAGGATCGGATAATAATCTATCACAGGTAAATATTTATTTTGAGAAACGCCATTGTAAATATCTGGAGTCTTCTAGTAGCCCATTTTTATAAAACGCCTTCATAACATAGTACTGGTTCCTTCTTCTGTCTTTACTTCTTGCTTAAAAAGAAGAACATAAAATGTAATTCTTTCCTTATATTGTAAATTGTATTTCAGTGCCAATAACCCCAGAGGTCTCTCAGAAGTTAAAGAAGCTTTAGAAAAAGTCCATAAAGTAGAAGACCTCTTACCGATAATGAAGGTAAGGTTTCACCTGTATATTCATTGATGCGCCAAAGGCTGTTACTTCATGTAAAGATGCAAAATAAGTAGTTCCAGCACTAATTGTAAGAACGGTTAAGAACTATTTGTTCGAAACGCGTCAACTGTCACAAAGTGATTGGATTTGCCCTATTGTGTTTATGCTGATATACTAAATGAGGACAAAGAAACAACACAACTTTATTTGGAGTGCTGGAACTTCTTCCTCTTGCGTGTTATTACGAGGGCTTACCTGTTGTGTTCCGTGCACGCAGAGAATCACACTGAGGTAAGCTGGAAATAACTATATATGGAAGGATGTAAAGATATTGAGGAGCAGGGATCCGCAACCTCCGGCACTCCACCTGTTCTGAAACTGCAAGTCCCAGAATGTTCCATTTACTTCTGTCCGAGTTACAAGAAGAGCTTGGCAAGTGTGCATGCTAGGAGTTGTAGTTTCACAGCAGGTGCAGTTGCCAAAAGTTGCTGACCCTGCAGTAGTGGATCCAACGTGCCCATACTCCCTACTAGGCCATAGTGTGTGGTCGGAACATATTCAGCAGTGTTTGTATAGGGCAAAACCCATGCAGTGGATGGGTTTGTGAGTTTTTGAAAAATGTAAATCTGTAAGTGCATTTATAAATCACTTCTGTTCTGTAAAAATGACCATATGTAAAATACAGCAGAAAATTAAAGTAATGAAACTGGTCTATTTAAAGGGGTTCCCCAGTTAAATGTATTCTTCCACAGATCCAAAGCCTATTGATGAAATGACAATGTCTAGTGTAATTGCCAGGGCTGTGGAGTCAGGGTAAGCTTTGGGTGCAGTCAGAGGGGCATCGGTGGAGGCGGGAAAGGCGGTGCCGGGCTGTGGACACAGGAGAGGGGTGTGCACAGAGGCAGCCACTCCCTGACCCTCACTGCTGACATCACATCAGTGCGGGTAGTGCGTCAGCAAGAAAACAAACCAGGTCACATGACTGGTTTGTAAAGTGAGAAAATGGGGCGGAATAGGTAATACAACCATATTAGATATATGTTAGTATAGCCAGGGCATGTTTAATAGAACATAAAAGTTTAATCCTGGAAAACTCCTTTAATTTTTTTTGTGGGAAGTGAAGTAACCTTTAAATGGCGAATTGGTCATTTTGACATATGGGATAATTATTTTTATATTTTAATAGTACAGGTATTTTTGCATGCAATGATGCCCATGATGTGTATTTTTATTTTGAGGAAACTGGGAGTGATTAGAATTTTATATATATATATAATATATTATTTACACTTTTTTTTTTTTTTTTTTTCTATTGCTCCCACAAGGAACTATAACAATCATCAGACAGTAAAATTGGAAAAAAATAGCAGTGTTCCTGTGGAGCCCTGCGACAGGCAGGGGCTCCATGGGAACTAATGTGTGGGAGCCTCATATCATTTAGGAATACAGAGACTGCTGCACACACACTCCCAGCTCCCCCGATTCTCGCCGGGGGAGCCAGAACACACCTGGAAGCACACTCTTTTTGTGAATCCTGGCACCGTGGTCGACCACGGCATCTGAGGGATTAGAAGTTCGTGATTGGCATTACCACGGGTCGCAGACATTAGGCCAATAGAGAGAGATAAGATATGTTTAGAAATGTTAATCCTATAAACATGTTATGTTTTGTCAAATACATGTTCGACCGACTCTATCCTGACACTTTCATGCGTATATCTGCTCAGCCACGCGTGCATATGTAGTAAATGGGGAGAGGGTAAAAAAAAGCCACTGAATACACCAGGTACAAAACAATTAGGCATTTTAAATCCAATGTGCCCTGTCCTGATCTTCCCCAACATCAACCACCGTGGGAGAGTCACGATGTCCCATACGCATTGGTCTGCCATACATACCGAAATGTTCATCTGACATAAACTAAAGCTGCCCTTACACATTAAGTCTAAGTATCTTCATGCCAAGACCCTTAGTTAAAGTATATCTCCGCTGCACATGCTCAGTAGTGATGTTCCTCAGGCAGGGGTTCACCTAGCCTTTTTGCTGCATGAGGCTTGGGGAAAACTCCATGGCAAAGAGTGTGAGCAGGCTAAATTATGGTCCTCCTGCAGTCCTAGCACAGTGCCACTTGAGTCCACAGTCACATTGCGTCATTTAGGATGCGCCCCTATCCTCAGGAAGCCACAGTAGGAAGTTCACTACTGGACATGTTTGCAGTCATCTCAGAACTTCTAGAGAGAACAGGGAGGCAAGTACTTAATATAGGTAATAAAATGCCTGATGTCATTATTTTACTGCAGAAAATTTAATATTACAAATTATTATACATGAGCCATTTATGTCAGAGTTGAGGTCAGAAGTTTGACTTACTAACTCCATAACCCTGGTAATTGTTAGCAAACTCTTCTTCCCTATCTGCTCTATGGTAATCCAAATGTAAGCCTAGTCTGTCTGGCAGTTCGTTTGCTTGGGATCCACTGCCTTAACAACTTCTGTGTTGTCAGGTCCTGATTCTCTAGTATTCAGACTGACATTACACAGAACGGTCACTGAACAGAGGGCTGAGAAGGAGGCTTGCTAGGAATTAAATGGGTTGTCCGGGTTCGGCGCTGCAAGCCCTCTGACATGAAATGCTCCTATGCTCTCCCTTGCCCTGTGCTGTATCGCGCAGCACAAGGGCTGTTTGTTTATATTTTTTACACTGCTAGGCAGAGGCTTCTGCCTAGCAGAGTTCCCGGTGATGTGCTGCCTTTAGCACTGCCCTAGCCTTTTACAGGCTAGGGCAGCGCTAAAGCCCACCCATTACTGCTGGTGACATCACAGGGCTCACTGCAAGGCGGAAGCCTTCGCCTAGCTTTACCCATGGAGAGCCTGGTGCATCACCGGATCTCCAGAAAAGAAAAAAATCTTTGTCCTGCGCGGTTCAGCGCAGGGTAAAGGAGAACAATGGAGCATGAAATGCTCCGATGCTCATGTCAGAGTGGCTGCCTGGGAGAAAATGGCTCTAAACCCGGACAACCCCTTTAAATCAGGCCTTTCTAAAGGTACTTTCACACGGATCCGGCAAGCAGTTCAGTCGCCGGAACTGCCTGCCGGATCAGGCAAAATGTATGCTAACTGATGGCATTAGTATGACTGATCAGAATCCTGATCAGTCTTGAAAATGCCTGATCAGTTGAAAAAATGCATTGAAATGCCAGATCCGTCTTTCCGGTGTTATCCAGCAAAACGGATCCGGCATTTTTTTTCAGGCAAGTCTTCCGGTTTTGCTGCGGTTTTCTCTTTTGCCTGATTAGTCAAAACGACTGAACTGAAGACATGCTGATGCAAACTGAACGGATTACTATCCATTCAGAATGCATGGGATCAGCCCTAGCCTGATCCCCTGTGACGGAACTCCATGCCGGAAAAGAAAAACGCTAGTGTGAAAGTACCCTTAGTGTTCTACTTCCACAAGAACCAGATTATTTTTTTTAGTATTTTTATTAACCGATGTGAAGAAATGTGTATTCTTAAATGCCATACAGAGCCATATTACAGTGTCATCCATCACAATAACAATAATTAATATTCAATTTAATATTCCATGTTTTATATATTAATTATTAGGCTCTAGCTATTTTTTACTTTCCTAATATTTATAAAAAAAATAGTTTCCCCCTTCAATATAGTGGTATAAACTGGTTGGTCGGAAGCCTGTGTTGCTGCAGATTATGTTAGAAGCTACATTATTGGAAGTTTTTCTCGCAGCGTGGATACTGTGTAAAGGTTTATTGTAGATCCGAATTCTTTTTTATATTTATTTTTTATAGGACAAAGTAAATTACTAACCTGTTCACCTATAAATTGATAATACTTATATCTTACTTTTTGAAAGCAGTTAAACAGCAAAACAAGAGATGGGTTCACAGTGAACACAAAAGTCCCCAGCCTCAAAGATCAAGGGAAAGAATATGATGGATTCACAATAACTATAACAGGAGATAAGTAAGAAACACATTTCTGTACCTGAACCTCCTTTTATTTTATCTTCAGAGAGGCATTCCTTTATTCTGCCAGCCACTTACTCTATTCCTTTTTTTCCAAGGTTTAGACAACCATATATTCATACTCATGTGCAATATTCGTGCAATGACTTGCTTGATTACACATTACATTGGTTTTACGTGATCAATTTTTTTAGATTCTTTTTATTATATATATTTTTTGCTGTTTGTAACTTACAATATTTTATGACATACATTTATAAAGGGAGAGCAGCTGAAAAGAAAGAAACTCCAGACCTTCCAGCCCTGCACATACACACAAATAATAGTTCATCTCTCATTTTTGGAACATTAGTTCTTGTGTTGTTTTTCATTTAGTTTGAGATTATTTTTCCCTACTTCCGGTACTAAACTAGCAGACAACTGGGGGTTCTGATGTTTCTTGAGAACAGTAGTGACAACAATGGAGTCTTGCTGAAAATAATTAGTATTGAATATATTATGGGAGACCGTTACTAAGACCGGCGTCGTGAAAGGGGTACACACATGGCACGTGTCCAGCAAGGGAGCGGTTGTTGATTTTCGATGGAATCTATGCCAGTTTCCTGGTGCATATTATAGCAAATGTGATTGCCCTGTATCTCCTGCTTGACCCACTTTTCGAAAAGTGGTAACCGGGGCTCCAAACTATCTGTGCCAAAATTTGCAACATTTTTGGTGCCACTTTTCTGCCGTACCAGGAAAAATAAATGTCCCCCTATGTGTTTAGTGCTCAGAGCAGATAAACAATAAACGTGGTGCTTATACCATACCTGAGCGTTCAGCCAACAGCTATTCCTCCTCCATATACATGCACACTTGGGTCAGCTGAGTATGTATGTGTTGCAGTGGGGACAGGAAAGTCAGCCACTGTCAGACTGCTCTGGCGGTGGCGTAGGAAATCTGTCTTAAGGACAAAGGATTAGGCCTGGTTCACGCCTGAGCTGTAAAATGCCGGACGCCGAAAGAAGTACAGGAGCTTCTTTGGGGCATATTGTCGCGCGTAACACCTCTGTTTTTCATTGGACGCCTCTGTTTAACCGCAAGAACGCGCGTACGATGCACGTTTCCTATTTCCAAAAACGCGCTGTAAAAAAGTCAGACAAAAACACGCTTATCAAATGTGCTCAAGTGTGAACCAGGCCTTAAGCATGTTGAAATTCAACATGTGTGATCCTTTTTGTTTTGCTTAATGTAGGCCAACCAAATATAGACCAGGTCAGAAGTCCCTGCCAAAATCGGCAGAATCCTCAGAGTGTATTCAGCTTTAGGCTGGTTTCAGGTGGCCTGGTTTTAGCTACACGATGCAGGCTGCATGCAAGTTATACCCATCTGACACTTGCCTTAAAGGGGTTCTGCACTTTCATTTAACTGATGATCTATCCTCTGGATGCTTCTGATTGGCCGGGGTCCGACACCCGGGACCCCCGCCGATCAGCTGTTTGAGAAGGCAGCGGCGCTGCAGCAGCGCCACGGCCTTCTCACTGTTTACCGCCGGCCCACTGACGTCACGATTAGTATCAACTAGCGTGGGCGAGCTAAGCTCTGTTCACATGAATGGAGCTTAGCCCCGCCCATGCTAGTTGATCCTAGTCGTGACATCAGTGGGCCGGCGGTAAACAGTGAGAAGGCCGTGGCGCTGCAAGCAGCGTTCGGGTGTCCGCCTGGCCGTGCGGAGGCGAGCGGATCCGTTCCGACTTACAATGTAAGTCAATGGGGACGGATCCGCTTGAAGATGACACCATATGGCTCAATCTTCAAGCGGATCCGTCCCCCATTGACTGAACGGAGCCACCGTCTGCATTAATATGATCGGATCCGTTCAGAACGGATCCGATCGAACGCAGGTGTGAAAGTAGCCTTAGAATGACTGATCTAGACACGTTATATTGTAACTATGCTGTGCTGTAACTGATGCAATAGTGACCTGTTATTTATGTTTATCGAAATATTGCCCTGACTTTTTCACTGTGTGCGTTCTGCGGCCATATTTTTACACTACATTTGTCCTAATAAAGTCTTTGGAGAACGTTTACTATGCTATATACGTGCTACTTTTGTGGTATTAAGAAGTCACAGATTTTGTGGCACATTTTTTGCAACAAAATTAGTAACTTTTCCACCTTCATGCTTCTTTTTAAAAGTGGCGATTTAAAAGGGTGTGTGGTAAGGGTGGGGAGGGGTCAGTTTAGCAGGTCTGGCACATCCTTCCTTAGGCCTCTTACACACGGCTGTTGTGCGGCTGTTCCGTGCATTGGGGACCACAATTTGCGGTCCCCAATGCACCTGCCATATCCGTGCAGCAGCCGCGACGGATCCAGACCCGTTCAACTTGAATGGGTCTGTGATCCGTCCGCACCGTAAAAAAAATAGAACAAGTTTTTTTGCGGTGCGACGGCACGGACAGAAACACTCCGTAGTGCTTCCGCGGGATTCTGTGCCTCCTTTCCGCACAGCAGCTCTGGATTGCGCACCCATTCAAGTGAATGAGTCCGCATTCGTGATGCGGGGAGCACGCGTCCGGTGCCCGCATTTTGCAGACCCGCTGTTTGCATAAGGACTTATTCAGACAGAAATCTTTGGCTGCCCGGAGGCTGCCTTTTGATTTTAGACTGTCGCACAGCCAGCAGGCGGATGCGCTAAATCTACTAGAGGCATCTCTGCATAAATTTGGCGCATCCTCCAGCAGTGCAGGGGGAATCAAGGCCGGTGAAGAAAACGCTCGTCTTGATACATTTCCCCATTTTTTATATTTTCTTTTTTATTTGAAGCACTGTCAGTTGTGTAGGTGACCCGACTATACATGAATACTAGCATCCCCTCCCCGCCACCTACCACCAGCCTCCACCCGCAAACAGTAACGTGGACCGTGGCACTTGGTTTTGGTACACTAGATGGAAACAGAACGCTATTGACCCTTCCAGCCTCATAGGACTATATACATTTTGTAGTCTATAGAACAGAATAGAAATACATTTTGGTAAGTATTTTTTTTTCTTACAGAATAGAGTGACCTTTCCCTATTGTGATCTCAATTGCGGAAAAAGGAAATGTTACATCACAAAATGGATTTTAAAATGCACAACATTCCCCAGTCAAGCAAATAAATGACCAGCTTAGGCTACTTTCACACTAGCGTTCAGAGCGGATCCATCTCAGACGCTCATATAATGCAGACGGTGGCTCCGTTCAGAGCGGATCCATCTGCATTATATTGTTAAAATATTTCTAAGTGTGAAAGTAGCCTCAGACGGATCCGTCCAGACTTTCAATGTAAAGTCAATGGGGGACGGATCCGTTTGAAGATTGAGCCATAGTGTGTCATCTTCAAACGGATCCGTCCCCATTGACTTACATTGTAAGTCTGGACGGATCTGCACGGCCAGGCGGACACCCGAACGCTGCAAGCAGCGTTCAAGTGTCCGCCTGCTGAGCAGAGCGGAGGACAAACGCTGCCAGACTGATGCGTTCTGAGCGGATCCGCGTCCACTCAGAATCATTAGTGCTGGACGGAAGCGTTCGGGGCCGCTTGTGAGCCCCTTCAAACGGAGCTCACGAGCGGACAGCCGAACGCTAGTGTGAAAGTAGCCTTACTCTGACCAGAAACCATTTCACAAAGCCTGATAAACGTCCTGAGGTTTCATGTTAATGGTAAGCCTTTATTGATGGAGTTTTATCTTCCTTGATGTCCATTTGTGATGTTCTGAATTCTTTCTTTCAGAATTGGAAATATATTGTTTTCAGTGGAGACGCAGACAACAGAAGAAAGAACACAACTGTACCATGCCGAGATTGAGTCTCTTTATAAGGATCTTACCGCCAAAGGAAAGGTGTTGGTACTTTCTACAGAACTAGGAGTGAGTGGAATTTTGTTATATGTAAACTTCCTAATTTCCAGCATATAACCTATGCCAACACATATTAGAGTCGCGGTCCACTCTCCTGACAGGTCTGTTTCAGTAAATACTTTAGTAATAGCAATTCTGGAGCAAAACCGTGCGTATGCGTGCAATGAGTGTGCATGGCCAAAGGTTTAAGAAATAGTCGCAGCTCAAGGGAATCTGTCATCAGAAAATACCCTAGTGTTTAAATCTAGATTTTATGTTAAACGTTTTCATATTTGTTGTGTTTTTATTTTCTGTGTCCGTATCTGTCTTTTGAAGGGGGTTTTCCAGGCTGCTGATATTGGTGATCTATAGGTCACTCATATTCGATTGCTGAGGGTCCTTCACCCTGCACCCCCACCATTGTATATACTGAGGGCACTGTGAGGGGACAAAATATATACTGAGGGCACTGTGGAGGTAGGGATTAAAAACAAAAAAACGTCTTCAAAATTCATCAGTTTTTAATGGATTAAAAACGGATATACTGCTAGAAAATGGATGTACACACTGATGCAAAATGGTTGAGGATACTTTGTCCATTTGATGTTACTGTATGACTGAGTTTATTACAGAACTTTAGAACATATCAGCTGTCTGTATTCTCGAGGTGACTGGAAGGTATCATATTTATAGACCTGCGTACATTTTAGCTTTGTGCATATCCAATTTCATTGTGTATTCAACGCATGAAATCCCTGTCAATGCAGAAATGAAGCAAGGCGATCTTTATATTATGTGAAAAATGCCTGGTTTGTCATAATGCTCTGCAAATGTCACAGCGACTATTCAGCCCATCTGATGAGTTGGCTTAAAGGGGTTGTCTGGGTTCAGAGCTGAACCCGGACATGCCTCCATTTTCACCCCGGCAGCCCCCCTGACTTGAGCATCGGAGCAGTTAATGCTCCGCTGCTCTCCTTTGCCCGGCGCTAAATTGCGCAGGGCAAAGGCATTTTCTGGAGATCCGGTGACGTACCGGGCTCTCCATGGGGCTGTCAGTACACAACTGTAATATATTGTCCATGAAGCTGTTAACCTTGGAAAGACATCACTGATGCTTGGAATGCTTCTCATTTTTGTTCCTAGGAGGCAGATGCTGTATGTGAACTGATTCTGTCATTGGTGTATTATTTCTACAATTTAATGCCGCTCTCCAGGGGATCCAGGTCAGTTTTATCAGTATCGGCCAAAATAAAATATTAGGAAATTGCAATAAACTGCTTATATTACTCTTATGTTCTCAGAAGCTGAAAAGCGACAGGTGGAGAGGGCTTATAGTAAATTATGGAGAACTATGGAAGATAAATAGCATTGCCATTTGGGGGCACCTTTCTAATTATTTCATTGTACTAAAAATAATTTAGGATGAATTCATATTAATTTGATAAGAATTCAGCTGAACAGGTGAATGCATTCATTGTTCTTTGTTACAAATGCAAACTATTTAAAGGGAATGGGTCATCAGAAAATGATCTAATGCATTTTTATAAAAAAAAAGAATATACCAGTAATTGTGCAATTTTTACTCTGGCCAATAGGTCTAATGAGTCATGATTTCTTGTTCTGTTCAGGTAACTTTTCAGTAGCTGTTTTCATTGTCACCACAGGTAGAATTACAATAACATCTCTGTGTATATAGTACAGAGTCCATCATTCACAATAGATAGTAATATACAAACAGCTGGACATGTGTGTATTAATGTCCACGGATTCATCCTTGCTGTATACGCAGCAGTCCAGAATATTGGCACCAGAAAAGTCTGTGTATAAAAGGGCACTGGACTAGGTCTTTCAGTTTTCGTATTTTATAATAGCAAAAGTACATACTATATTTAACCCCTTCACAACTGCCATATGGCTATATACGTGCTATCTGCACATACCCCGTGCAGATAGCACGTATATAAACGTTATGGCAGCTCTTTAATCCAAGCATTGCAAAGCACTTGGATTAAAGCTTCTGCCGCTGTCAGGGACAGTGTACAGTCCAGTAATGCCGGCAAGGGACCAATCGGAGTGGTCCCTTGCCGGTGATTGCTCCGATTTTTTTAGTCTATGTAGACCAACCAATCGGATCGCGACAGTGTAAAAATGCCTGATTTCAGGCTCTGATCTGCAGATCAGAGCCTGAAATCCATGCATTAGCTGATCTCTGCCCCTCATCTGTGCCCCCTACCCTGATCTGTGCACCCAAATATCTCCTGCCTCCCCCATCTGTGCCATCTGTACGATCTGTGCGCAGTGCCTTTAACTTTGCCGGCCGTGCCAGTTCCTGAGCCGCCGCCATCGGCAGGGAGTGTCAGCTGTATGCTGACACTCTGCTATAACCCCTTAGATGCAGTGGCATCCAGGGGGTTAATAGAGTGAGGGGGCTCCCTCTCTCAACCATCGGGCTGCCGCGCTGTGAGGGCCTTCAGTAAGGGTACAGAGGGGAGGTAACCAGTTGAGGGGGAGTATCTGCACAGTCTGAAAATGGCAGCACTGATTGGATAGATTCAGACTGTGCAGGGACACCCCCCCCAACTGGTTACCTCCCCTCCGTACCCTTACTGAAGGCTAATAGCAATTCATTCATAACTTCTAGTAGAAACAATAAAGGAATGGGACAGCAATATTTCTAGTGCAAATAATAAAGGAACGGCACAACATGGAGCCATAAGAATAGATGTTCCAGAATTGTTAGTACGTGGGGAATGCATGGAGCTATTAAAAAAGGCAGGTCAGGAGAGGTGACAGGTCCTCTTTAGGTAAAAACTATCTAATGAGGTATCATTATCTGCCTTTAATGTGTAGAAATTCAAATTTAGAAAATTTTCAATTGTTTGCCCACATTTTTTATAATATAAAGGTAAAAGTTATCAACCCAAATTTACCCCTAACGTCAAGTACGAGATGTCACGAGAAAACAGTCTCAGAATGGCTTGGATAAATAAAAGCATTCCAAAGTTATCACCATTTTGCAAAATTAAGCCTGGTCACGAAGGTGAAAAATGGCTTGGTCTTGAAAGGATTAAAAAGTTTGCTCAGATTTTTCAAAATCTAAAGCTTTTTATTTATACTATACACTGATGCTACTTACCTGGCTCCCCGCTCCCCACGTCGCTTCTTCTCGTGCACGGATGAAAACATCTGGTGGTGGAGGGCGGGGGAAGGGGAACGGGTCAGCCAACGGCAGGTGGCGATGGGGACGAACTTCCTGAGCATCGCGGTTGACTTGAGGCTGGGTTCACACCTGAGCGTTTTACAGCGCGTTCCTACGTGCTGTAAAACGCACAACAGGCAAGAACCAATGATTCCCTATGGGAATGGTTCTCACCTGGGCGTTTTACAGCGCGTACGATCGCGCTGTAAAACGCCCGACGCTCAAACAAGTGCTTGAGCTTTTTTTTGGGCGTTTGTCGCGCGTTCCCGCACATAGAAATTCGGGAACGCGCGACAATGTGTGAACGGCAATCTCTGTATGCGCGATTGTAAACGCCCGTACAATCGCGCATACAGAGCGCTCGTTTCCGAACGCTCAGGTCTGAACCCAGCCTTAGGGAGGCTCGTCCCCGTCACCGCCTGCCATTGGCTGGGCACCTAACCCCACCGGATGATTTCATACGCGCACGGAGAGAAGCAGCGGCACCCGTGCTGGGACCAGGAGCGACGCGGGGAGCCAGGTAAGTCGAATTAGTTTGAGGGGCCGGGCATATGGGGGGGCATTTGCAGGCTCAGATAACCCCTTAAAGGGTCAATCTTGATACAAAGGAATCTGTGAGTGTTAGGCTAAATTAATACCAGTTTTTTTTCATACTGTCGAAATGTCATGTTGTATGTTTTTTTTTTTCTTTCATTTTTTTATATATATTTTTTTTACATAAAGAAAAAGTCAAACAGGATCATGCAACAGGTGGTGAATCCTTTAGCATCCTGCTGCAATAGACATACATAGTGCAGAATAACAGATCCATTCGGGATTCTGTTCAACAGGACAGAGAAATGAGGAGACCTCCATTGTTTGTCCTGTAAAAAATCTGATCCAGAGGGAAACTTGTCAAACAAAAACAGACACTTTTAAGAGCGTTTTCATACCTGCGTTGGAGGCTCTGTTCATCACAAATATAGCTAAAACAGAGCGGACAGGAAAGTCCTGCATGCCGGCCGATTTTCAGCAAAAAAGCGGCCACAGAATGGAAGCTAAAAGAGCCCCATTATAGTCAATGGGGTCTGTTTGGCTCTGTTCATGTCAGTTATGCATGGAATCTTATTTTCGTTGTTCTGCTCCTCTAACGAAGCAGAACGGAAATAACCAGCGCTAATATGAAAGTCCCCTTATTATGATGGAAGCCCCTTTAAAAACCTATGGATTTGTTTAAACAAAATAAAGGATAGCCAAACTTGATGTCAACTGGTCCTTATGCAAAGATCTGCAAGAGACCAAGACAGGAGGACCTGTTAAACTAGCATTTCAGTCCTTGGATCTTTCAATCCTGCTTTTCTGATGTCTGAAATGCCAGATAAGTAGTACATGTACATACAAGGAATATTGTAATATTGTCTATTACAGGAAACTGGTTTCTAACAGTCTGTGGTGGCATTTTCCCAGATTGCAGGTTCTCTGTAAATGTTAACAAACCACTATGTCCTCAAAATTGTGTATAGAGTAATAGACCAAGAGGAGAGGACGTACCTGATATGTCAGGTTATTAAAGTAAACAGTAAACTTGTATGTGCACTGGAATTGCTAGCAACGTTAATTACACATCTCAAGACTTTTTTCATTGGCTAATTGAACTGGTCCAAGCTTCTCTGATCCATTATCCATATTTACTTCTAAATGGTTAAAGGGACACTTTTTCATGGAAAAGATTACTACATATTAGCCTATATGTGAATATGCTATGTAATTTTTTTTATATATAAAAATAAAATAAAATAGATCAGTGGTTTTCTGGGATACATTTTTTGAAGTCCCTCTATTCCACTTCCAGTCCGGGATCTTTAACTTCCTGTTTGTTAGCACAGCAAACAGTCTTGCCTGATTTTGAGTCATACTATCATTGCGACCAGAGTGCGCCCCCTGGAGTGACTTGGGGCTCATTAGCGATGATCTGGCAATGTTATACTGCATGAAGATCGCTACATGTAATAGCAGCAGTCCCCTCCGCTGACAAGCAGGCGATTGCCCAGAAGGAACGCTTCCCTCCTTACAATAGTCCGTCTGATCTTTTAATGTAATACAGCCTTTAGAGTATAACATATTACACTGATAAGTGCAGTCCTCTTCTGTGGACATCTTTATCTAGGCCTATCAAGATAACAAAGGAGATGAGCTACTGTTATCCCAATTCTACACCTAGTGTTATTATGAGGATTACCCTTCAGATAACATCGTCCCTCATAGCAGCCATAAACTGACAATGGATTATTTATCTATATAGATTTTTCTCTGTGCGTTTTCTATGAATATTGAGTTAAAAAATACCCCTCTGTGATGGAAGTGTTCCTTTTAAAGAGTTAGCATGCAAATAATAATTTACTTTTAAACCAATGTTCTACAAAAAATAAACAAAATAACAAGACCTACCCTTAACTGTTCTCCCACTGCTCCCCTTCTGACATTGCCCTCAGCCAATTGTGGGACGAGGTGGCTCACCACTGTGTCTAGTGATTAGCTGACTGATCATTCACTGTGTGTCAAGAGGGAGCAGGTAGTAGTGGGGGACATGGGCGGTGTTGGAATAGGTGTAACTGGGGATTTGGGGAGTGACCTGGGATAAGAACAGTGTAACTGCCCTCAGTTAAAGAGGACCTGTCACCTCTCCTGACCTGCCTATTTTAATAGCTTCATGCATTCCCCACGTACTAACAATTCTGGAGCATCTATTCTTATGGCTCCATGTTGTGCTGTTCCTGTATTATTTGCACTAGAAGTTATGAAATAATTGCTAGCAGTCTGCAGTAAGGGTACAGAGGGGAGGTAACCAGTTGGGGGGGGGGGGGGGGTGTACCTGCACAGTCTGACACTGGCAGCACTGATTGGATAGCTTCAGACTGTGCAGGGACACCCCCCCAACTGGTTACCTCCCCTCTGTACACTTACTGAAGGCTAATAGCAATTCATTCATAACTTCTAGTGGAAACAATAAAGGAATGGGACAACTTACAGACATAAGAATAGATGTTCCAGAATGGTTATTACATGGGGGGTTGCGTAGAGCTACTAAAACAGACCTGTCAGGAGAGGTGAAAGGTCCTCTTTAACTTCTGGATCTGAGACTAAAATCTCTCTCATTCAAATAGCAATGTCATCTAAAGCAACTTCCCTGTTTTTTCTTTTCTCTCTCCGTCTTAGTGTGGTTGCCTATTCTGTGATCATGGGGGCTTTGATGGCCAGTGGAAAAGAGGTTTCAGGGAAGATTCCTAAAGGAAAGGTATGTCTGCTTCTCAGTTAGGCCAGACTGTCCATTTTTATAACCGATTCCTGTGCACAAATGAAGTCCTGGATTTTAATACTTGGTGTGAGCACATACTTCTCCCTCCTTTTAGTAGGACAATGCTGTTTGTATGTTTTTAGATGTTCTTCTGTAATCATGTGATTTAGAGTTTACATTGACGCTGGCGCTTCTGAGCGAATTGCCACCCTTTTGTTTTTAGCTGGTGGATTTTGAAGCTATGACTGCACTAGGATCAGAAGCATTCAGCAAAACCTCCAAAAGCTGGATGAATCTAAGAAGGTACATGGAAAACTTAAAAATTTTGTATAAACGGTATAAAAAAATAAGGCAAAAATGCCACAGGAACAAAACAATTCTGTGCCACATAAAATGGATCTCGTGTCTTGGACCTTTTAAATGTGATGTTATTAATGACCACAAACAGCGTATGCAGCATTAGAAACAGAAGTTTGTTTTCAGTTTTCCTATTATAGGCACATGAATGTATCTGTCGTGCAGGCCGCAAATTGTGGATCTGTTCCATGCACACGACCGTATGTATTTTTGCAAACCCATTGACTTCAATGGGTCTGTGGTCTGCATTTTGCGGACATATTCTATATTTTTGCGGAACGGATAGAGAATGCAGAAAGGACACGGATGATCCATGTGCTTTCAGCATCCATTCCACAAAGTGATAGAACATAAGACTTGGCTGCAAAATGTGGACAACAGACCCATTGAAATCAATGGATTTGCAAAAATACATACGGTAGTGTGCGTGAATCCTAAAAAGGTATTCCAATCTTAGCTAAGCTGGCTGTGCTATGCCGTTCCCACAGCTCCCTTCCACATCTACGGGGGTTACACGTTTGACTTTTTAAATGTCACTGTGACCATTATTCTTTCCCAAGGGGCATTTCTATGCAGCCCTCACCACTTTCCGAGAAGGGGGCCAGCACATTTATCTTCATTTACTCCAGTTTTGTGGCATAAATAAAGACAGAAATCTCAGCTCAGAGCTGCCGAAGATTTCTTTTTAAGGACAAGGACTGCCGGAGAATGCACCTAAAATATGACGAAGCCTGTGTGCCGGTCTATGATAAATCAGCCCACTGTAATGGTCAATTAGAACTATATAAATACATACCGTATACAGCAAGCTCCCTCTGGTGGTGGGAGATATAAAAGTACCTATATACCGTAGCTATGTATTCATGGTGTGTATGTAGGTGTACTTAAAGAAGTTATCCAAATATATTTTTTTATTATTGCATTTAACCCCTTACATAGAGTAATACCTTTTACATTGGTACAGCATTGTGTGTTGTAACCAGGCTAAGATCACATGCCCATTGTACGACACATGATCCTGGAAGTGGCCACCGCATATAATTGGACTGGGAGCACACCGCTCCCCCAGTAAGCAATTAAAATATATTACTCTACACAAGGGGTGGATGCATGCAATACAGAAATGTTAGATAACCCCTGCCATATTAATCTAGTATGACAATGTTGTTTTGTACCGTAGCTTGCCCGCTTCATACAAGAGCCTTCCATCTGTATCGGAATCATTTCCTACACTGAGAGCAATGATCGAAGTCCTGAACACTGACTCTTCCTTTCACTGCATCAAGAAATCATGACCTGTTCTAGATTTATACTGAATGGGACCTTTTGCCTATTAAATTATATTTTTAGTTTTTATTATTTCCTGAAAAAAAGCGCAATTGTGAACAAACTAGGTTCTTTACCACTTTGGGTATTTGTGTTTTTTTTACATTTTCATTAAAACTTGAACTGATATTATGATATGGAGCAATTAAGAGACCAAACCAAAATGTTCATAATGTGAAATCAAAAAAGCTACTGGCCCTCATATTACTGGTCAGAATTATGTTTTGCTTTGATGATTGCCTGTGATTTATTTCTGTGTCTGGCTTTCACTTTCTTTATAATGGGGTTGTCCAGTATTCCAAGTGATGGCCTATCCTTAGGATAGTGATTGGGAGTCCAGAACCCTGCACCTCCGCCCATCAGCTGTTCTGCAGCAGCTCCAGCTCGGAACTAAACGGCTCCGTTCACTGTGCAGTGGATGCAGCTTGTAACTGCGGCACTGCGGTCATTGATGTGAATGGGAGAAGCACTGCAGTTACCAGCTCCATGCAGTACACAGTGGAGAGCTGTGCGATTCCAGCTCTGGAGCTCCTGCAGAACAACTGATCGGCAGGGTTTTGGGATGTTGGACCCCCGCTGATCAGATAGTGAAGGCCTATCCGGAGAATGGGCCATCACTTGTAGAATCCTGATACAACCCCTATAGTTATAAATGTGTTTTTAGGTTACACCAAGCAAATCATTTGTGTTTAGAGAGCTGGTAGGAATATTAAAAGGGTTGTCCGGTTTCAGATATTGATGAGTTATCCTCAGGATCCGGAGGGGGCAGGAGTCGGAACCCTTTCAATATGATATTAATGACTTATCCTGCGAATAGGTCATCAGTGTTAGAAACCGGACAACCTTTTTAATTTGTTACATTTTAAAGGGGTTTTAGAAATAAAAATGATAGGTGATCAATAGAATCGCCATAGACACGTTCTCTGAAATGCACCGAGCATGCACTGGCCAGGGAGTTGTCTCATCATAGACAATGGGGGCATATCACTAGGATATGACCCCCATTGTCTTAAAAGTGCGGGTCCCACCACTGGGACCCGCACCTATATCAGAAACAGAACCCCACAAGATGGTGGCTTGAGGACTCCGGTCTGGCCACCACCAAGCCGGCTCCCCAACGCGCATGACCGGCCACCGCTCCCATTCACTTCTATGAGCTTGACAGAAATAGCCGAGCTATTTTTGCCGACCCCATAGAAAATGAATGGAGGGTGCCTGCGCATGTTCAGTGTGCCCTCCTTCACTTTTTGGGCTCCGTTCTCTATATAGGCGCGGGTCCCAGTGGTGGGACCCTCATCTATAAGACAATGGGGCATATCCTAGCGATATGCCCCCTTTGTCTATGATGAGACAACCCCATTAATGAGGCTAACTTATGCCACAAGTTGTAACTCTGTTTAATCCTTAAATCATACAATCTTTCAGGTGCCAAATATTTTGGGAAGTTGGTACATGTTTAAGATAAGTTTGGAATGAACCATCCTCCTGGGTAGCCATCTTTAAAACCCATATTTCCTGTGTCCCTCCTCCCTTCTACAGTGGATGTGGCTTTCAGTATATGCCTGTGGTGCTTACAGGGAGCATACATGAGCTAACACTATATATACCCCAGTGGAAAGTGGAGGACTTGCCCATAGCAACCACGCAACTTCAAACTGTTATTTACGGTCTTTTGGCGACTTAGTAGCAAGCTGGATTGGTTGCAGTTGCTAAATTTTTTGCTTTCACTCTTTTTGATAAATTTCTAAGTTTTAATATTGTTTTCTGGGAGGAGAAAAAAATTAAAGGGAGAAAAAAAAAAAAAAAAAGCCAAGAAGGGTTAAAAAAAAATAAGAGGCATTTCTCTGCAATTTCTCCCTGCTGCCGTTCTGGTCCAGGCTGACTTCACGTTGTGGTCCCGGGTTGACACGAAATGGCAGGGAATGCTGCTCTACTAATTACTGGCTGACGCAGGTCGCCATCATGGCCAGTGATTGGCTAAGCAGGCATTTTCAGCCATTTCCTGTCCAACTGGCAGGGCCCTAAGCAGTGGGAGATCAGTGAGGAAGAGTAATGCTTATTTTTTCTTTTAACCCCTTCTGGCCCTAAACCCTTTTAAAGGGAGTCTGTCAGCAGTTTTATGCTGCTAGATTAGAACGGCTCCTGTGCATGCCAAAAAGTCCTGATATTCATGACCACCATTGATTGATAGGTGTATATTTTGTTTTTATCAGAGGAGGGGGTGGGCATGAAAAATCAGGAGCTCATGAATATTCAGGACTCCTCCACATGTGGTGGAGCTGATTAAAGAAAGTGACGCAGCATTTTGCTAATGGGATCTGTCACTAGTTTGTTGCCCTTCGTTCGGACACCATAAATACCTGGTTTTGAAATTGAAGCATGTCCTCCTTTCACATAGCTGTAACACTGCTGCATTTCAGGGTCTGTATTGTGGCCACAAGACCCATCCCTTTTTGATTTAAATGAAGTGAACTTAGATCATCATACGATTCTATGGTGATATGGTTCAGAACAATGACTAAAGCTGGATTTACAGGGGCCCATTGTCGGGAAGGAAGCATTCGACAGTCGGCTGCTCGTTCAGTGAAGGAGACCGCTGTGTTTACATGCAGAGATCTCCTTCACCGTATGAGGATGAGGGATCGCAATAGCCATCCTTCGTCATCATACAGAATCATGGTCTCTGAGCAGATCGCTGTTTAGACAGCACAATCTGCTGCCCGGAAGCCATGATTGTTGGTGCCTGCACAAATAACAGGATCACCCGATGAAACGAGTGTTTCGCTTTTTCATCAGGTGATCGGCGGCACATTTACATGGCCAGATTGTCGAGAACGACCGCTGGCAGGAACGTTCGTTCCCAATAATCTGCCCGATTCTGGGGCCGTGTAAATGCACCTTAACAGTAGAAGACATGGACAGTCTTTTATATGGCATCCGATAAATAATTGGTATAAAGAGGTTGTCTACTGCGGGCAACACATCTTCATTTAGAAGGTCTACCAGCTGACCCAGCACTGTCAGAAATACAGTTTTGCCAACAGAGATTCTCTATAGCAGGGATGCCCAACCTGCGGCCCTCCAGCTGTTGCAAAACTACAACTCCCAGTATGCCTGGACAGCCTACAGCTACTGGAGCATGCTGGGAGCTGTAGTTTTGCAAAAGCTAGACAGCTGCAGGTTGAGCATCCCTACTCTCTTCTCTGGCTAATACCAGGGTCCCTGCGTGTGCGGACCCCCTTCCCCCAGCACTTACATATAGAGGGTGGCTGCCCAGTGAACAACCCCTTTTAGTAAGATGTATCCTGTGCGCTTGATTATCTTTGTGTAACCAAAATGATCTTCTGTTTATGGGTGTTTGGTTTTATAGTTTTAGTCTCCGTCTTAGAGCATTTTTGGAGGATTAATTAAAAGTAAACTATTTGAACAGTTGCTTATTATTAGGCTAGGTCTACACGATGACATTTGTTGTGCGACAGATAGGGCGCAACATTTGTCGCGCAACATTTTGTTGCACTAATGTCGCACGACAATTTTAATAATGGCAGTCTATGGTGTCGCACTGCGACATGCTGCGACGCGACAGTCGCAGAAAAATCCATCTCGAATGGATTTTCTGCGACTGTCGCGTCGCAGTCGCAGCATGTGTCATGTTGCAGTGCGACACCATAGACTGCCATTATAAAAATTGTTGCGCGACATTAGTGCAACAAAATGTCGCGCGACAAATGCCCTCGTGTAGACCTAGCCTTAATCCAATCTCTGGTTTATCCCAAAGATTCACGGATGCGGCAGTCATTGTTTTACCTATGTGTTCTCCATATCGTTAATTGCTTCTTTAATCAGGAAAAGAATGGAAATAATTGGGTAACAGAAAGCACTGGAAGCAGTAATTCAATTACAGATTTTATTTTATATCTTTGTTTAAAGGCAGCTATCACTATTGTAAAACGTCTATGGATAAAGAGGAAATGGCGCAACCATGAAATATACCTCGTACATGCTAAATATACTTGAATTTTAGTACGGAGAATATTGCAGCTGAATATTTTGAAAGCACAATCTTTTGATGGAAGTTTAACTGATGTCAAGACAATAATGAAATAAAGGGTGATATTTTACCTCAATAAATCAAATGTGTGTCACGTTGTGTGTCTTCTATCTGTACCTAGAGGCTACAATATCTGTATTCCCAGTTCCACCACAAACCCACCGACGGATTCCAGCAAAAGTCTACATAGGATTAGATACATGGAACAACAGGCCGGATCACATACAAGATTAGATACATCAGTTTAGCAGGTGGTATCACACGTGATAGGATTAGATACACAGCTCAGCAGACAGTATCACACATGGTAGGATTAGATACATGGTACAACAAACAGTATCATGTATGATGGGATTAGAGGCATAGTTCAGCACACTGCATTATACATGATAGGATTGCATAGATGGTACAGCAGGTGGTATAATATATGAAGGAATTGTATACACGGCTCGGTCGACAGTATCACACATAATAGTATTAGATACAGCAGCTTATCAGGCGAATATCACACATGATGAGATGAGATACAAGGCTAAGCGACCTATGTCTTGGCTAGTAACACAATCTGCCGTCTGAACAGTTGTATTGTAGGTACATTTGGTAAACATTAACAAGCTTGATCTTGAATTATAGCATTGGAATTTTGTGATACACATATCTGGTAAAGTTGAGATAAATGAACAGTTAAAGGGATTGTCCGGGATCAAATTTTTTAAAAGTGTACTCGCTATTAACAGCTGATTAAAGTTCCACCCATATGTTTTTAGGTATTTTCCCCGGCGCCTCCACAACGGCATTCACAGGAGGGTGTCCCCGCCTCCAGGACAGGAAACAACGAGGAAGCACAGGATTTAAGGAGCCTCCTCCCCTTACCTTACCAGTCGTTGTTTCCTGTCCTCGGACGTGCGTGGAAGCCACTCCTGGGCTTATCTAGGAAAAGTGGATACCGCACCGACCTGGTCTTTAAAAGTCCCTGTCATTCAGGAGGGTCGGTGCAGGGATTGGGGGACCCCGGGGACGCATTGCCTCCCTTCCTCTATCCTCCGGAGTAAGCCCTGGTTTCAGGCATCCCTGGGCTTGCGAGTCCGCCGGAACTCGTGCGGGATCTGGCATGGTGACGTCAGCGGAGCGAGATCTCCTTGGGCAAGAGATTCTCGCGAGACTGCTCCTGCGCGCGCGGGAGTTTTAAAAAGAAGCGTTCGCTTCCACCTCCGCCGGTGATCTGCAGGATGCCTTCCAGCGACAGAGAATCATCCAAGCGCTCCGGTGATCCCGCTGTCTCGGCCCTCAGCCCGGTAAGCCTCCTCCCGGGGGGGATTAATCCCTATTCCTTATGTCTTTCCTCATAGGTATATAGGGTTATGGAGTCCCGTACCTCTCCTCCCCCTACACGCTGGGTGTCCGTAATTTTACTATACTGACCCCTCACCACCCTTACTCCGGGTCCCTCTTTTGGCCTATACAAAGTTTGTTTAATTCCCTTTAGGACAGTGAGTCCAGGAAGCTTAAAGCCAAAGGGGATTCGGGGCGCAGGAACCAATTGCCTCCTTTTCATGATTTAAAGTCCATTTACCTATACCGCCTTTATATGGTAGGCGGAGCTAAACAGGTTAAGGGTGGGCCGCTATACATGGGCCAGTGCTGTGTGCTTGTACCCCAGGCTAAAATTGGCCACGGAGACAGGGCAAATAGAAAGGTGGTGAAGTGTGCTTTATGTTAGGAGGGATATGAAAGCAAGTGTGAAAGAGGCAATTGTGGATGACAAGGAAGTTAAATGGAATTACAAGGAAGATAAACACTGAAAAAAAAATATTTGGTGTAATTTGTGTATTCAGAAAAAAAACGCAGAACTCCTGACTTGAAGTAAAGGAAGTGGTCCTTCTAGCATTCTCGTTCTCTTGCTCGGCAGCATCTACTGTATAATGCAGGCGTCGTACATCCTCCACGTATGCGCCATACATTGTAGCGTCTTATTGGCTTTGAAACCTTCTCAACATACAAGTCATATATTCAAGTCTATTACCAAAATGGAAATCTATTCAACGTTTCTAGGACCTCACAGCTGAATATGACTATAGTCAGGCATTAGAACGTGACAAGCTGCAACCCATAATTTTTATAGAGGGGCGCACCTAGGGAACCAGCACCACAAATATGCAGAACCTCAATATAATCATCTGGTCCATATATCATGGGAATAATACCCGTATACAAGTAATCTGAAGGTGTCTATTACAGAGTAATTCATAGGGCCGCCAATGTCCCATAAGGGTGACTTTCTGCATCAGCCACTCCTGACCATTTCATCACAAAGGTAGGTACAGAATTACAACGTGGTCAGCATTAGCTTGCCTGTGGTCTGTCAACTCTGCATGTCATACCAAATCCACGTACAAAGATGACATGCCAACATGCTCGGTCCCTATACCGGTGCTGAGTGGTTCACCACAAGTATTGAATAGTTTCATAAGTCCATAGAAAAATGTAGAGGAGGCGATAATATCCATAACATGAAGATCCAAGGGAGAGCTGTACGAGTTACAATCCTGATCCAAAATCACATTAATCCGTCAGTCTGGAAATCTTCATTCATGTTGGAGAGTTACCTCGCATCTGTGCACATAAAATATCATAATTAACATCAAAGAAACAATTTCTATAAAACACAACTAGAAATACATACCTATATAATCCTAATATTCCAAGCCCATTCTGATGATATACATTATCAATCAAAAGTTTAAACATAATTTTTCAGTCCTTGGTTTTCTTGTCTTTTTTTTATTTTCTACATTGTAGATTCATGTTGAAAACATGAAAATGATGAAGGAACACATATGAAATTAAGTAGAAAATAAAAAAGGTGGTAAATCAGAATGGGGGTCAATTATGTATAGAACTGCGCCTGGTTTTTGCTTAAAAAAATTCACAAGGGCCTTTTTTTATAACTTTTTAAAATACTGTTGCATAGGTGTTTTTGTGCCGCGTTCGACACTGAGGAGTGGCAGGGGCCAGGACATCAGCAATGATACATTTTCTAGGGTCAGGGGCTGGAGTACTTTTTACCCCAGGTGAATGGACTGCAGGAGATGCATCTAATTTATGACCCTCACACTCTAGGGAATTTAGACTGTGAACCCCGTTGGGGACAGTGTGATGCTAATGTCTGTACTGGGGAATATATATATATTATATATATAAATTCTCAAAGGGTTTCGTTTGGAATTGTAAAAAGACTTCAATAAAGATTAAATGAAATAAGTTTGGCATCTGGGTACTAATAATCTAGATGCAACATATGTCCTAGGGCTGTGATGGCTAACCTCCGGCATTCCAGCTGTGGTAAAACTACAACTCCTAAGATGTACACTTGCTTGGCTGTTCTCAGAACTCCATAGAAATAAATGGAGCATGCTGGGAGTCGTAGTTTAATGACAGCTGGAGTACTGGAGGTTCGCCACCAATGTCCTAGGGGGAGTAACACTGGGAGAGTTGTTTGATGAGAAGGGTCTCGGTGCAATTGTTGCTCCCTTCAGCCCCTACCTGTTGCTGTCAGCAGTTTAGCATGGACACAAGTGCTGACAGATTCCCTCCAGTTAAAACCAACTAGTGGCACATCTCCAGTTCTGTTTTTAGTTTCTGATTGCAGATGTTTTATTGGTTGGGAGGACAGTCATCTTGCCTGAGCATTTAGAGATATTATTTACAGCAGCCACCATGGGCAGGACACAGTGGCCCGGAGGGGACTCAGTGGGGGACATTTATCAATGTCTTTACACCACAATAGTGGCATTAAACAGTTGCAAATTATGGCTCTTGCCATGTGCGTGCCATAATTCCAAAATTTTTGAGGTTTTTGCCTCTTTTCAAAAGTAGCAAGAAAAGATGGAGCTTAGTGGGAGGAGTGAGGCTTACCGCAGTCTGCCGGATGTACTATAAGGTGCACCAGAAACTGGCACATGTTATACAGTCCTGATCAGAAGTTTAAGACCACTTGGAACCTTGTTAAGATCCAACAATGTAAAATATGATTTTTTGCCATTTTTCAAGTGGTCCTAAACTTTTGATCAGGACTGTATCTCAAGCCTGTGCCTGCTCCTAGATGATGTAGACTTGCATTTCTCACACACGGAGTGCCAGAGATGCGCCTAATTTATTTATAGGTATCTGCTTTTTAATTAGTGACCAAGCATATTTTTTAAAAATTGCATTCCAAGAGCTAGAACTTTTTTGTTTTTTCATAAATGTTCTTGTATGAGGTCTTATTTTTTGCAGGACAAGTTATAGTTTTTAATGCACCATTTTAAGTACAAGTAATGATTGATTAAAGCCAGCCATTTAGCAAACCCCCTTTCTTACACTTTGCAATTATTAAAGAAGACTGTTCTACATTTACTTCAAGCTTCATTCTTCAACACTACTGATCCCCAGGAAGCAACGGCCTGAGGGAGTACACTGTGACAAAACATTGATCAGGGCCACTATCATCTGCATTGGCATTTTAGTCTCATTCTTGCATTAACATTCTCTTTATACTGTAGCGTTAGTCTTTTTGGCTGAGATCCTTGAATGGTCAGATATGATGCTTGGATCCCATCCATATTTGTTCAGTCAGGTATATCACAGGTAGATTTCCCTCCTGTCCTTAGGTGCTATCATATTATTACATATGAATAACCAGAATCTAGACAACATATCTGCAATGTTATTCAATGTACAGGGCTGCTAGCCAGTACTGTATAGTAACTAATGATGACTTACCTTTATATAGGTGAAGTATGGCTTCAGAGAGTCCCCTGGCAGCAGGCGGCTGATCATAAGATATCTGGGAAAAAGTATAATTACATTGTTTAAGATAATATCTGCATGGTCTAATGCTATTATCATAATGTCTTCTAACTGGACACTGTACTGCATGTGATTGGTGTGTGACCTGCAAAAGGACACAGTGCAGCCTGGAGTCTACTGACAGGCCATAATATGTTGTGATTGGTTTTGAGCGAATCTAACTATCTGAAGTGGACTTCAATCGAAATTTCAGGAAAAATTTTATTTGCCACAAAGCCAAAGTTCCTCTTGCTTTGTGGTAACAAATCAATTTTCCCTGAAATGGTGGTAAAAAAAATCTATAAATACCTCATTCATATGCATGCGAAGAGGCAGTCACAGTCATTTTGATTGTAGAAACCATGCAAAATCTCATGTAAGGTGATGTATGACGTCACCATGCCGGTGTGCCTGGCCAGCTTAATGACGTCATCAAGTCTCTGCATTAGATTTTGCGTGAGATCTCCAATCAAGATGGCCGCGACGGCTTTCTACGTGAACAAATGGATACGGTGAGTATTTATTTATTAGGCCTAAATTGCAGCCTCAGTTGCCGCGATCGGTGATGAATGCGGCATCTAAGGGGTTTAATGATGGGGAGCAGTGCGATTGCCGTTCCCTGTCATTACTCCCCTACATACATAGAAATGCGCTTTGTGACAAAGCAATTTGTCACAAATTGAATTTCTTTGTGAAATTCGGTGAAGAATCCAAATCAAATTTTTTTAAACGGCGCTCATCTGTAGTTGTGATATTCAGGTCATTGACGGGTAAAACATTGGGGAATTTGACTTCCCTACAGCCTCAGAGCCTTTAGGATGACATTAGGGGATAGAATTTCTATACGTTGGTATTTATTCTGACACTTACATATAAAGGGTGGAGCATCAAGCATGTCAGCCGTCACTGGTGCCACATTCAGATGTTCCAATGTCTGTAAAAGGCATAATGTTTTCAATAAAAATACAATATTAAAATATATATACCGGTAATAGTAATAATAATATATTCACTTTCAAGGATTGGATTTTCTATTATAAGACAAGTTAGAAATGGCGCACATGTTTTAATACCAGTGTAAACCCAGGCGCTGGTGTCTGACACAGCCCAAAAGCGCCCATGCCATGAAAAACTGTGAGGGAAGGGATGCAAATGAGCTCTTAACAAGCTCTGCCTCTAATGCCACCTAGATCATAGGATAGCTGCCTTACATCTGGTGGCATTACAGGCAGAGCTTGTTAAGAGCTCATTTGCATCCCTTCCCTCCCAGAATTCCAGAGGAGCATGTATGGAGTCACCTCACACTAATTAAGGTGCTCTCTCCCTAAGGAGAGTTGGTTCACCCTGATGAAAAACTGCTGCACTATTATGGTGTATGATAGATTCAGGGAGCTGGTATATATTTGGCATCATGGCCTAGGAATTTAAGGGATTATCCAGCTTTTACTAAGTGATGGACTATCTTCAGGATAGGTCATCACTACACTAGTTGATCGGCAGTGGTCCGATGCTCCAAACTCCTGGTTGTTGCTCTGTCACTGGAAGTTGGAAGCAGAAATACACCGCTCCGTCAACTGTATAGTGGAGGAAGCTCCCATTCAAGTCAGTGGAAACAATGCTACAGTGATCAGCTCTGTCCACTACACAGCTAAATGGCAGGGGTGTGGGGTGTCAGACCACTACCAATCCCCTAGTGATAGCCTATCCCAAGGAAAGAGCATCGCTTAGCAAAAGCTGGAGAACCCTCAGGACTAGGCGATTTTCATATTTTTTTTTTTTTTACTCCCAGGTTTCCCAAAGCCATAACTTTTTTATTTTACCATTTGCATAGCTGTTGCATACAAGGTAGTGGGAATTTCAAATAGGGTGGAATAATAACCCCCCCCCCCCCCCCCCTACAATTCTGCTATAGTTTTATGCCTTTTTTTTTTACGGTGTTCACTATCCGGTTATAAATATATATTTTTTCTTTTTGTTGCCATATTCTGACCCCTATAACTTTTTGTAGTTATGTGTAATTTTTTAAGTATGTGTGAGGAGTTGTTGTTTGAGGGGCGAAATGTACTTTTCACTGCTTCAATTTTGGTGTGTATGACTTTTTGATCACTTTTTATTCAATTTTTGTGGGAGGTGAAGTAACAAAAAAACTGCGAATCGCCATTTTAATTTTTTTTTTCCGTTTTGCCATTTGCCGTATAGGATAAATATTTTTATATTTTAATAGTACAGGAGTTGTAGCATGTGGCAATGCCCATAATCTTAGTTTTTTTTAAATTGTTTATGCATTTTTATTTTTGGAAGGGGGTTGATTTGGGTAATAAAAAAAAAAAGTTTAATAGTTCCCCTAGGGGAAAGATTACTTCTCTCATAGACTTGAATGCATTAGCACTGAAGTCTATGGGGATTAGTCTGTGTTCCTATGGAGCCCTGCCACTGGCGGTCTCTCTGTAGGAACTAATGTGTGGCAGCCTAGTATCAATCCGCGATACAGAGGTTGCCACACACATACTCTGGCTGCCCCGATCCTGGCTAGAGGGAGCTGGTGCATGGCCAGGAGTGTGTGCTCCTGGTTTTTGACCTCCCAGATGAAGTGGTCATATTTGACCAAGGCATTTCAGGAGCTATGTGTATGTGTTTCACGTTATTGTCAATCGCTTACATTAGTATTACTGCGTCATGTAAAAAAACAGGATGACCCTGACGGCTATGGCACCCTCTTTAAACCTCCCACTGTCGACGTAATTTTATGGTGGAGCAGCGGGAAGGGGTTAAAGTCATGCTTCTGTATGAACTTAGCCTTAATGGAAAACTATTGGGGAAATAAAGATCATCTTCTAAACTTTTGGGACTATTATAGGATAAGTATTATCTAAATGTAATAGCAGATAGCTTTAGGTGGCAGCTCAGTGATAACCCTGACAGCTGGAGGTCACCATGCTCTTGTGGTCAGCAGCATGGCCTCCTTTTCTTTATTAGTATAGGGTGGCAGCGTAGTGATAAGCCTGACAGCTGGAGGTCACCATGCTCTTGTGGTCAGCAGCATGGCCTCCTTTTCTATATTAGTATAGGGTGGCAGCTTAGTGATAAGCCTGACAGCTGGAGGTCACCATGCTCTTGTGGGCAGCAGCATGGCCTCCTTTTCTATAATATTATAGGGTGGCAGCTTAGTGATAACCCTGACAGCTGTAGGTCACCATGCTCTTGTGGTCAGCAGCATGGTCTCCTTTTCTATATTAGTATAGGGTGGCAGCTTAGTGATAAGCCTGACAGCTGGAGGTCACCATGCTCTTGTGGTCAGCAGCATGGTCTCCTTTTCTATAATATTATAGGGTGGCAGCTTAGTGATAAGCCTGATAGCTGGAGGTCACCATGCTCTTGTGGTCAGCAGCATGGTCTCCTTTTCTATAATATTATAGGGAGGCAGCTTAGTGATAAGCCTGACAGCTGGAGGTCTCCATGCTCTTGTGGTCAGCAGCATGGTCTCCTTTTCTATAATATTATAGGGTGGCAGCTTAGTGATAAGCCTGACAGCTGGAGGTCACCATGCTCTTGTGGTCAGCAGCATGGTCTCCTTTTCTATATTAGTATAGGGTGGCAGCTTAGTGATAAGCCTGACAGCTGGAGGTCACCATGCTCTTGTTGTCAGCAGCATGGTCTCCTTTTCTATATTAGTATAGGGTGGCAGCTTAGTGATAAGCCTGGCAGCTGGAGGTCACCATGCTCTTGTGGGCAGCAGCATGGCCTCCTTTTCTATAATATTATAGGGTGGCAGCTTAGTGATAAGCCTGGGAGCTGGAGGTCACCATGCTCTTGTGGTCAGCAGCATGGTCTCCTTTTCTATATTAGTATAGGATGGCAGCTTAGTGATAAGCCTGACAGCTGGAGGTCACCATGCTCTTGTGGTCAGCAGCATGGTCTCCTTTTCTATATTAGTATAGGATGGCAGCTTAGTGATAAGCCTGGGAGCTGGAGGTCACCATGCTCTTGTGGTCAGCAGCATGGTCTCTTCCCTTTATAATATTATAGGGTGACAGATTGGCAATAGAGACACTTGTTAGATTTTGATAGATTCATGTTTTTGAGAGTCAGAGTGAGAAAGGTGAGATCTCGGGTACTGTGATTTGGGCACCAGAAAGAATATTCAATAATGCTATAAGCAATCTGCCTGGAATATGTGGGTGAGTGCAGAGATGGAGGAGATTGCACTGACCTTGGACTCTCCTACTTCATGCTGATGTCTTCCTTCAGTTGGGGGTGAGGTGGAGAGCTCTTCTTATTCTTTCAGCAGCTCTCCGACACGCGGACCTGATCCCCTTACACAGACGCCGTAAAGATTTGCATGACAACCTGCATCTGCAGGTCAGCTCAATGGTTGCGGTGCTGTACTGAGGCTCAGTCTGTGCTGGTTCTGCTGGTGGATTTTGCTCATCGACAACCATAGCCTGTAATAAATAACCTGGTTATATAGTATATCAGCATTATGTTTATATTGCAGTATACAGTATCTAGTCTCAGGCTGGTCTGGATATAGATTTATATATGTATTTATATTACTTCTTTCCATAGGGGCCTAGATCAGGGAACGGAATCAAGAACATGATTATGGGGTGGACATCTTGCCTGAGCTGTCAGGGCATCTGTCAGCAGATTTGCGTTTGGCAGCTGAAGGCATCTTGATGATGCTTTAATATATGCAAATGAGCCTCTAGGAGCAACGGGGGTGTTGCCCTTACCCCAGAGGCTCCGTTTTCTTTGCAACTCCCAGGCTCTCTCACTTTGATTAACATGATGATGTTTACACTGCCTGGCCCTGTCAATCAAAGTGCAGAGAGAGCAGAACCTCTTGGTGTAACGGTAACACCCCCGTTGCTCCTAGAGGCACATTTGCATATATTAAAACATTATTTTTCTTAGCAATGCGGGCAGATGTCTTCAGCTTCCAAGCGCACTTGCAATGGGTTAGTCAGTTTCATAGCTACAAATCTGCTGATAAATTCCCTTAAGGCTACATGCACACGAGCGTATTTTGTTTCCGTGTCTGCTCCTTTCTTTTTGTGGACCGTATGCGAAACCATTCATTTCAATGGGTCCGCAAAAAAAGCCAGCAGTTACTTTGTGTGCATTTCGTTTCCGTATGTCCGTTCCGCAAAAAAATAGAACATGCCCTATTATTGCCCGCATTACGGACAAGGATAGTACTGTTCTATTAGGGGCCAGCTGTTCCGTTCCGCAAAATACGGAATGCACACGGACGTCATCTGTATTTTTGCGGACCACAAAATACATAAGGTCGTGTGCATAAGCCCAGCGAGATATTCTCTGTACTTCATTACAACGGCGCCCCCTAGTGTTTAATCTGCATAGTAATGTACACGTCCAATACTGATCTGGATAAGAATGGTCGCACATGCTCAGTTCCATCCTTCCGCTGTCACCAGCCATATCTAGTGACAGTTACAAGCAGAGAGCTGCATCAGAAAGGACACAACTCCTAAAAAAAAGATACGTTCCTTGAAAAAGGACACGTCCACTGAGCTGTGAAAGGAAGAAAGCTGCAGCAGAAAAAAAATGTGCCCCTTGCGCTGCCAACAGTGCAAGTAAAACAATGATTGATGGGACATCTGGATCCATGTGAGGTACAGGGCTGGTTCCAGCTTTGTTACAAAGAGATTATCATGTATTAGATGATATGTGATTTCCATGTTTTACATAGCCTAGTAACCAACAACCGCTGGGATCCTCCTCTATCTCCCTGAACATAAAAAACCCATCTACCTGTCTGGGACTGAGGAGCTGCTCCGTTCCTGGCCGCCCCTGGGCCCCACAGGTCCAGGAAGCCACTTGGTCTGGTGACTGCTGTGGCCAATCACAGACCTCAGAAGTCACAGTATCTTGAATGCTACGTCATTGCTTTCTAAAGCCAGTGTGAAACTCAGAAGGTGGATAAATACCTCGGGGTACACAGTATAGCGGGGATCTAGGAATATCACATTAGTGCTGTACTGCTCCGGCATCACATGGACTGGAAACCACTGTTAATATAACGGGGACAGCAGAAGTGGATATGGTTAGACACAGTAGGCTAATTAAGAAAAAAGAAGAAAAAACGGGAATAGACTGACCTCTGGAATGATAAATCCCGGACAGTAGGGATAGTAAGGTGGATATATTAGTGGTACCTGAAAATATAACAGAGAAGAGATTAATACAGGTCCCACTATATAATTACATAGCAGAACATGCGCAGAATATACAAGTGTCCATGATCTTAAAATGCACAGAATGATTGACATATTTGACGCATATTTTGAAAGTGTTAAAGGGATATTTCCAGCTGGACATTTATGGCATATTCATAGGACATGCCATAAATGTCCGATAGATCCGGGCCACTCACCGCTCTAGGACTTCAGAGAATGTGGGAGCCACATTGTGGAATGTGGAGAAAGGCGTACAGTACATGTGCGCTGTGCTCTGTATTCACGGTTGGACCCTGTTTTTGAGATAGGAGTGGAACCCGCACCTATTGGATATTTATGACATACCTATTGATATGCCATAAATGTCTATATGGGACATCCCCTTTAATAGTGTAATTTCTTTATATACTAATAAACAAGTTTTTTGTTGGATTAAAGCTGCCCATACACACTGGACATATATTGGCCAAAGCTGCTGATGTTTTTGATATAGTATGCAGTTGGCCAAATGACTGCCTGGCAGGCAACTATCTAATGCATATTTTGATATTAAAGGGAATCTGTCACCAGTTTTTAACTACTAGGTCCTAACAGCTCTGGGGCGTGCCGATGAGTCCGGATATTCACGAGCTCCTGTCTGTCTCTGCACCCTGATGCTGATTGACAGTTTTCTCAATGTGCAATCAGCAGCAGGTGGATGGAGAACCAGGAGCTCATAGATATCAGGACTCTTCGCATGTGCTGGAGCTGTTCAATACAACACTTTAGCAAAACAATTTGGGGTATTTAACCCCTTCAACCACCGTGATGTATCGGTACTGTATGGAGTGGTCTGCTGCAGTACGCCTGCTTCATATGCGGCGGGTGCCAGCTGTATAATACAGTAGGCAGCCAGGAGCAATAATTTGAAAAGGCGATTGTGCAGAACCCCATAATTTAAACCCTCTGCCTTCCGATCGGAGCCCTGCGCAGTGAAATTGTGGGGCACCAATCAGTTACAATGGCAGCCTGGACGCTTCTGAAGCTTCCCATGCCTGCCCTGGTAAGCTCCCTGCTGAACAGTCCACGAAGCACAGCTCAGCAGGGAGCATGTCTAAATCCCATTTACCATAATAGAGCTCTATTAGGGTATATTGGACAAGGGATTAAAATGCCCCAGGTTCTAGCCCCCCAAGGGGGGTTAAAAGTTATTACTATAAAAAAACATTTAAAGTTAAAATCACCTCCCTTTCCCAATTTTACATATAAAAATATATCAACAATAAAAAAAATAAACATCAGATGTCTGAACTATTAAGATAGTTTTTTTTTTTTTATTCCTGTGCGGTGAATGTTGTAACGGAAAAAAAAAATTGAAAATAAATTTTTAGTCACGCTTCCTCCCCCCAATTCTTTTTTTTAATAACAGTGATCATAAATTCATACATACCACAAAAATGGTACCAATAAAAACAACAGTTCATCCCACAAAAAAAACAAGCCCTCATACAGCTATATAGACAGAAATATACAAATGTTATGAAAATGATGGAGGAAACCAATACCAGACCTCTTTGTCCTAAGTAGCAAAACCTGTCTGAAATAATGGGGCCAAATTTGGTCTTAGCTACGGGGACACATCTATTTGTAATTAGCGCCCAACAATTAGCCTCATAATTCCATAGATGAGTAGCAAGGGCACCCTAGAGTAAATCGGGACTAAAGCTGGCCACACACATTAGGCGAACAGGGGGAGAAAAGGATCGGCCAAAATGAATATTTTCACCAGATCTTTTTGTTCTCCTGGGTTAAGCCTCCACCAGAAGTGTCTGGCAGCAGCTTTCTCCGCTCTACCCATAGAATACACAGACATGTGCGGGCGAGCTGAACGTGTATGTGTAAGCGGAAGTCAGGAGGGAGTCAGAGGGAGAACAATCGCAGACTTAAGTTGAACATGGACATTAGATATTTTAGATATTGAATTGTATAGTAGCCTTAAAGTGGGCCAGTGAGAGTCCAGTGATTAAAGTTGCTATATATGTTATTGTATTATGGTGAGGAAATCATGAGGAAGCGGAGAAAAAGGGTTTGGAGGACAAAATAGAATACAGTATGTTTATAGCAATTCTCCAGCCAAATCTGAGTGTCAGGGCTCGTGCACACGACCGTATGCTGGCCGTTTTAGCACCACATCACGGATGTGGACCCATTCACTTGAATGGGTCCGCAATCCAGAAGGTCCAGTGGGGTTTTTCTCCGTGCTACCACACCACAAAAAAGTAGTGCATGCAGATCCTCCATCTCTGAACTCGCCCTTAAAGGGGTTGTCCGAGATAAAAATAAAAACAAACAGTTAACTCACTATTAATAGCTGTTTCAAGGTCCCTCCAGATGTTTTTATGGTATTTTTCCACTTCAGCAGGGCTCCGACAGTCCCCCACTGATTATTTACATCTATGTTTATGTGTGCGGTAACTTCCTGCCGCACTGCCTTGTGGGCCCAACGCAGCATCGCGTGGTTTCAGGGGTCTTTCACCTTCTCTGTGCATCAGCCCCCTAATTCATATTCCGCCTCCTGCCGCACATATTCCTCCCCCTTAGTTACACCCCTAAACGCCTCCTGGCTCAGTCCCTCCCTTCCTGTCCTGAACAGGTTTCCTATATAGCTCCCAGGCAGGCGATAGAGCTCAGCTCATTTCTGGGCTATAAAGGCCATTACTACTGAAGTCTGTTAAAACGACAAAAAGGACACTGTAAGTTTACTTTGAGTTGTGTCGCGAACTGTGAACTGTGCCGTTGTGTCACTGTCTCTGACTGCTGTGCCTACCACTATTGAGCTGACCCCCACAAGTCTCAAGATCAGAAATCCTAAAATCTATCCACTGACATTGTGCGAGGCATGGCTCTAAGGGAGAGGCTTGAGGGGCTGCTGAGGAAGAACACAACCCAGTTTTCACAATCACTTATTCTATTAGTAAGATGTTTTCTCCCAAACAGATATAATGTGCACTACAAGCAAATCTTACCTCTCCGCTATATTCAAACCATTGCCCTGGCAGCTGTGGTCCTGGGTATTCATCCTGGGTATAAAAGTTGTACATATAAGTATATTGTCAGTACTAGTGTTGATCATAGAACCAAAGTCACTTTGTTAAAAACTTTGTTTAATTCAAATGTATGGACTCCAGCAAGGTGAAATTCTTTTAGTCCAAAGTCTCCCAAGACTTCGGCATTCGATTCTATAACTTGTAAACCATGCTTCGCGCAACACTAGTCAGTACAATCACACAATGAAAGAGAAGTAATATTAAATGAATAAAAAACATGAGGAGTTAAAAAAACATTGCTGCTTTCTTCCCAAAACAGGGTCCCTGATTCATTTAACCCCTTCCTGACATAGCCATTATTTGGCTTCCTGAACGGGCCATGAGTCCCATTATGTGGTGATAACTTTGGAATGCTTTTACTTATCCAAGCGATTCTGAAATTGTTTTATCATGACACATGGTACATCATCTTAGAGGTAAAGTTGATCCTTTATTTATAAGAAAAATCCCAAATTTACATAAAATAGTTATTAATTAACAAGACACCATAAGTCTACTAAAATGGATTCTTTTTTTCAGGACGTTAAAAAGTTTAGAATATTAGAAGCTATTTTTCAAGAAAATTTCCAAAACCATTTTTTTAAGGACCAAGGGTTCATGCACACAAACATATTTTCTTTCCATGTCCGTTCAGTTTTTTTTTGCGGACCATATGCGGAACCATTCATTTCAATGGGTCCGCAATAAAAACGTTAGGTACTCCGTGTGCATTCTGTTTCCATATGTCCGTATATACATTCTGCCAAAAAATAGAACATGTCCTATTATTGTCTGTATTATGGACAAGCATAGTACTGTTTTATTAGGAGCCAGCTGTTCGATTCGACAAAATACGGAATGCACAGGGACGTCATCAGTATTTTTGTGGATCTGCTTTTTGCAAAATACATATGGTCGTGTGCATGAGCCCCAATTAGAGTTACGAATTCACTTTGTGGGGCTTGTATAATAGAAACCACCCATAAATGGCCCCATTTTAGAAACTACACCCCTCAAATTATTCAAAGCTGCTTTTATAAACTTTGTTAACCCTTTACATGTTTCACAAGAATTAAAAGAAATTAGAGGTGAAGTGAAATGTCAGAATTTCACATTTTTTTGTGCAGATTTTTTATTTTAATCAATTTTTTCCTGTAACGCAGCACGAGTTAACAGCAAAACAAACCCCAGTATGTATTACCCTGATTCTGCAGTTTAAAAAAATCCCCCCATATGTGGTCGTATACTGCTGTATGGACACATAGCAGGGCTCAGAAGGGAAGGAGCACCATGTAGTTTTTCAAAGGCATATTTTGAAGAGACCTAAGGCAACCCAGCAGAAGAAACCTCAAAAAAGTTACCCCATTTTGGAAACTACTCCCCTAATGAAATTTTCAAGGGATGTATGAGCACTTTGACCCAACAGGTGTTTAATAGAATTTAGAAATACTTGGTTGTGAACATGAAATATAAAATTGTTTACAAAAAAATATCACTTTAGGCCCAGATTTTCCATCTTTTTAAGGGTAACAGAAGAAAGCTGCACTCTAAAGTAAGCCACAGTGTACTGTGCTTTCTTATATAGTTAAATATGTATCACCACTTACAGCCCAAAGTAAGGCTAAAAGGACACTCTATTGGTCTCTAAGAAATGAATAAAGGCCCGTATATATGTGAACATAGTCTTGTCAGTTTTGCACATACCTCATGGATGTCAAACAAGTTATGTGTTGGTGATGGTGGTGGCGCCCTCAACTCATTCCCCTATAGTGAACAAGAGTAAACAATCGGGAATTATAATTGTTAAGGCAACAGCCTTTGGCCACAGCTGCTTCGCCCACCAGCCTCCGACTAGGCTTGCACTGGCTGGCTTCGCCTCTCCTTATGTGGCCATTGGGTGCTCACACACTCCCCTTTAGCTCTTTAAAGGACTGCATGCACTCACCCTATTCTGTTCCAGCCTATGACACCTTAGGGGACTTAAGGCACCTTCCCCTGTGGGAGTGTGCCTGAGCAACCAGTTTGTTACTAAGTAGCTTGTTACTAAGTTCCTGAAAATATGTGCTGTCTCTGTTGTCTGCATGTGTTCTTTATTACCCTGATTCTGCAGTTTATAAACTCACCCCATATGTAGTCGTAAACTGCTGTATGGACACGTAGCAGAGCCCAGAAAGGAAGGAGCACTATATGGTTTTACAAGGCCAGATTTTGGTGTAATGATTTTCTTGCGCCATAACATTTGAAGGAATTTACTGAAGGGCGTAATGAGTGCTTTGACCACACAGACATTTCATAGAATTTATCAAAATGGCTTTTAAAATGAAAATTTTCCTTTTTTCCAATAAAATGTTTCTTTGGCCCCTAAATTTTCACTTTCACAAGAAATAACAGGAGAAAAGAACCATGTCATTTGTCACAAAAGTTCTACTGAATACGGCATCACACTATATATGGTTGTAAAATGCTGTATGGGCACACCAGAAGCCTCGGAAAAGCGCCTTGTCCTTTTGGAAGGCAGATTTAGCTGGAATGGTTTTTGGGTGGAATGTCGCATTTGAAGAGACCCTGAGGTACCTTGACAGAAGAAACCTCAAAAAAGTGACCCCATTTTGGAAACTATACCCCTAATGAATTTTACAAGGGGTGTACTGAACACTTTGACCCAACAGGCGTTTAATAGAATTTAAAATGTGAAAATGTGAAAATGAAATATAACTTTTTTTTTTTTTTTTACAAAAAATTCACTTTGGGGCCCAGATTTTCCATCTTTTTAAAGGGGCTATCCAAGACTATTAAATGCAGTTGCCCTGGCCCCTCACACTGAATATACTTACCTCGTTGCCCGCGCTGCCCCTGGTCCCCGCACCACCACTGCGGTGTCTGGAGGGTTGCAGCTAGGGATCTAGGAATGAGCGAATCGACTTCGGATGAAACATTTAAAGTTGAGTCGCATAAAAGTTTGTTCCAATACTGTACGGAGCAGCAGCTCGGTAAAGTATTAGAATGTATTGGCTCCGATAACCCGATTTTTTTGCTTCGCGAAGTCTCGCAAGACTTAACTTATTAACTTCATAAATTAATTTGTACTGTAAAAAAAAACATTTCCCAAACTCAGTTTCAGTTCCAAGTGGTTACAGTATTGGAATGAACTTTTATGCAAATTGACTTCGGATGTTTCATGCGAAATCGATTCGCTCATCCCTAGTTGCAGCAAATGGCAGACTGAAACGAGCCTCCCTAGCATCACCTATGATGCTAGGGAGGCTCGTCCCCGCCTGCCATTGGCTGCTCCCCCCCGACACTAGGGTGTTTTCATCCACGCACGGGGAGAAGCTGCAGCGACGGGGACCAGGAGCGGCACAGGGAGCGGGGAGCCAGGTAAGTATATTGATTGTGAGGGGCCCAGGAGTATGGGGGGCATTTAATAGTTTTCAATAACCCCTTTAAGGGATAACAGGAGAATGGTGCACTCTAAAGTAAGTTGCTGTCTACTGTGCTTACTTCTATAGTAAAAATGTATCACCACTTACAGCCCAAAAGGAGGCTGAAAGGACACTCTTATGGTCTCTGTCAAGGGAATAAAGGCCAGTATATTGGCCTTTAGTTGGACAGTACAACTTTTTCCAACCTAAACAACTATGTAACTTTGTAACAGTATATATGTGAACATAACCTTGTCAGTTTTGCATATACCTCATGGATGTCAAACAGGTCATCTGTTGGTGATGGTGGTGGCGCACTCAAGTCATTGCCCTATAGTGAACAAGAGTAAACAATCATTGGTTATAATTGTAATTGTTAAGGCGACAGCCTTTGGCCACTGCTGCTTCACTCAACGGTCCTGGGTTTTGGCATCCAGGAGCTATGGACTCACCTCCGACTAGGCTTTTGCTGGCCTGGCCTCTCCTTCTGTTGCCATAGAGTTCTCATGCATTTCCCTTTAGCTCTTTAAAGGCCAGCATGCGCTCAACCTAATCTGCTCCAGCCTATGACTTGCTACCGTAGGGAACTTAAGGCACCTTCCCCTGTGGGAGTGTGCCTGAGCCACCAGTTCAATAGCTTGATACTAGGTCCCTGAAAAGGTGTGCTGTCTCTGTTGTCTGCATGTGTACCGACCTCTGCCTGTTTTTTCAATCTGACCCTCTACTGCCTGACTTGACCCGTGCCTGACCTCCATATTGACCCTCTACTGCCTGACCTGACCCATGCCTTACCTTGATCCTTCTCTGCATACAATGACCTCAAACTATTTACCATTAAGCACATACTCTGGCTGCCTGACCTCGGTCTGTCCCTGACTATGATCTTGCCTGATCCCTCAGGGCCCTGCACCGATATGTCCGACCACCCTGGGTTAGTTGTCAATCACACAGGGACTACTTCAGAAGGTAGCGGCCTGGAGGTTGCCCTGCAGCAAAGTACAGATGTCTGTAAAGAGGCTAAAGAGTAAAAACCAGTACTGCCAGGATCTTTAGAAGTTGTCTAAAGTCATATCTGTTGGTTGACACAGTGGTTCCACCACCAGTGCTGTAACAGTAATGAATGTGAAATGCTAATATTAAATCGTTCTGGAGAGCCAAGTCCTAAAGGTTTCCTAGTGAATAACTCATATAAGCAATGACAGAATAAGGAAAGCTCTATGTCCATGGACAAGACGTTATGAAGCTTTTCTATGTGTAGAGAAGGTCAGTATATATATATATATATATATATATTTTTTTTTTTTTACATGAACAGCATATATATGGAGCAGATATTATTCCCAGGCCCTACAGAGCCAGGTCTTCTAATGCTCTCCTAATAAAACACAGGTTAGGAAAGTACATATCAAAAGAGAGAAGCTGAGATTTACAATTTTACCAATGATCCATAGCTAGAAGAAAGACTAATGTATAATAAAGCAGGAACAGTGATACATGTCCTGGGGAACTGCACACTTCACCCTAATACTGGAAATCAACTTTTCCATATATTAATAATAATATATCCCATTCTTTACTATATTAATAATAGATTCTGATAAGAGGCCTCTTGTTTATCACCGTTTCCAAAACTCCCATAAACTGCTTAGCCTGGAATGAGGGACTGGAGCTGGAGAATCATTTAGATATGAATTAATTCTATAGGTTTATTTTAAAGAACCATTGAGAAAGCCAGAATAGTCTAAAATGATAGATAGATAGATATTAGATGGATAGATAGATAGATAGATAGATAGATAGATAGATAGATAATAAGATAGAAATATATTAGATAGATATTGTTGCTGGATAAAGAGTAGGTATTTGAGACAATATAATATAAAAATGATAATTTTTTAGCATTGTGTCATTATTATTAATGGTATGATAGATAAGACACTTAAAGGGGTTGTGCATCATCAATATCTGATTGGTGGGGGTCCTATACCCGGAACACCCGCCTATCAGCTGTTTGAAGAGGAGGCGGTGCTCCATGTGAGCGCAACTTCTTCTTCATTACACAGCGCGTCGTCTCCCTTGCAACAGCAGCGCAGGGTAATTACAAGTACTCCCTCCATTCAAGTAAATGTATTATGCACTTGTAACCGTACTGCGCCTCCGAGACGACGGGCGGTGTAATGAAGAAGTGTTTGCATGGAGCACTGCCTCCTCTTCATACAGGTGATCGGCGGTGATGCCAGGTGTCGGACCCCCACTGATCAGATGTTGAAGACCTGTCCTGAGGATAGGTCATCAATATAAAACCCCTGCACAACCCCTTTAAATGGGATATAACTTATATGAGATTAGAAAAACATGGCTGTTATTTCCAGACACAGAACAGTAGGTAACTATAACATTTTATATAAGTCTTCACAACTGAATATCTATAGAAAGTACCTCAGCATATTCCTCCATGCTGCTCTCACTTGAGGAAGCTGTCAGAGGTGGAGACCTCGTCATATCGTCCTATAGTGAACACGGAGGAAAGGAGGCAAAAATCAGAAAACACTCCTGTCACCCCAAAACAACCCATTTGTCACATGTGGCACATGAACATTACAGAGGGCTGGTATAGAGGAGATGTTATAGAGAAGGCAGTACATACAATACCGGGATCCTGCTAAACCATTAAACATATGAATGATACCTAAACTAGTATTGGGTTAAATAATGAAAAACTTCCTAACCAGTATCTTAAATAGATTTATCAAGAGTTCAGTATTGATGACCTATCCAATAATCCGTCACTATCTGGTCAGTGATGGTCCAACTCCCAGCACCTCCATACTGTCTGAGAAGGCCGCTACACTACATTGAGTGCTGCAGCCTCCTTACAGCATTCCAAGCACAGCACCGCACATTGTATAGTGGCTGTGCTTTGTATTGCAGCTCAGGCCCTTTAATTTGAACGTGACATCACTGACCTAGGAAGAGGTCATTTAGATTTGAATTAATTCTATAGGTTTATTTTAACGAGCCATTGAGTTCATCTCATCCCTAGGCCATGATGTAAGTATTGAAGATCAAACATGAAAATGACAACAGAGGAAGCCAAAATAGTGATAGATAGATAGATAGATAGATAATTCGATATATTAATAGATATTAGATCAATAGATAGAGATACCTCAGAGTCGTAAAGTTGTGAGAGCTGAGCTGTTACTCTTGGGGGAACCTGAAATAAAAATAGTGGTGAGTGTAATCCATAAGTATAAAAGTTTTACATCAGATCTTCTTCTCCTTTTAATAACACAGACACACACGGGGGTCTGGTAAATCCCTTGAGTCCCTTCTTAGAAGATAATTCTTATCAGTTATAAAGTGGTGTACTGTTCACTATGACTGGCATTTCATGTTCTGCCAATTCTATAGGGAATTATTTCTCACATTTATAATTGTGAAATTACAGTAAGAGTTTAGTAAAAAAGAAGAAGCAGATTCTTATAGTCTGTTCTTGGAGCATATGAAATCTATCCGCACATCTATAGAACCCTTTGAGTGGGGAACTTGGAAGAAGAGAGTTGTGGGGTTACCATCTAAGAACATAAGTAGGATTTTCCTTCAGTTAGTAGGATCACGTATTCTATTAGTCAGGCCCCATTTACAGTCAGGTTTGGAATCTGGTGGCCTGTTCCATCTTAGGATCAGGCTACCGGAGCTCACAGTATCTGGCATTGTCGGATACGACCGTATACGCCCAGATGTCAGGGATTTTGTTCGGTCGATTCATGGCATATACTGTATGCTGGAAAGCGTCTTGCTCTCTGTTGGAACCAATGAAGATCCAGCGATACATAGTCATATCCGGCAATGGCGGACACGGTGACCTCTGATAGCCAGATCAGGTTACCAGATTCCAAATAGTGATGAGCAGCATAGGCAATATTCGTTTATGCGATATTTCGCAAATTTTTGGCCTAATATTCGCCATAAAATAGCAAATTCTAGAATTTGTGATCTCCAGTCATTATTTTCTTGATTGCGAAAATCGGCTACACTATATCACTATCTAACCTCCACTGACTATCCCCCACTAACTATCTGCATTATATATATGAGCTATCTAACTGTCCATCTAATGCAATTGGATAAGGATCCAGATGACTCACCAAAGCACAGAGCACAGCAATGTCACTGCTCTCTCTCCCTCAGAACTCCATAAAACTGCAGAAAATGGCTGCTGGGGAGGTTCTTATATAGTAAGGGGCGGGCAACTTTCCTATTGGTTGCTAGGGATGTTGCTAAGCTCAGACAAAGACATTGCAGCCTTCTCATTGGCCCACAAGCAATAAGCAGTGAAGGTACTGATGAAAAAAACATCTAGAATATTACGAAGATATAACACTATATTCTAGATCTTCGCGAATTTTCAAAGTGCCGATATTTGAGATAAAAATTTGCGATTAGAATATTCACGATCAACACTAATTCCAAACACAACTGGGAATGGGGCTTAATAAATGTTTTTCAAACAGAATGAAGGTAACAAATATATACAACGTAAGAAGTAAAAGGCAAGAGAAAATAAATGTAACCTCTACTCGGTATTCAAAGCACTGCCCCGGCAGCTCCGGGTACTCCGTCATAAGCTGTGAAGACAATATGGAAGAATATTACATAAAAATGACAGTTTCTGAGTATGGTGTCAGTATTAGTAAGGGAATGAGAAAGAAGAAACCTAAATGACTGATGTGGGACACAACGTGGATGAGATTAAAAAAACATGGCTGCTTCTTCCAGACACAGAACAGGAGGTAACGCTAACATTTTGTCTTCACATCTGATTATCTATAGTAAATACCTCAGTATAATGATGGAGGCTGCTGTCACTTGATGAAGACTTCAGAGGTGAAGACCTCGTCATATCGTCCTATAGTGAACACAGAGGAGAGGAGGAAAAATCAGAAAACACTCCTGTAATTGGTCACATGTGGCACAAGAACATTACAGAGGGCTGGTATAGAAGAGATGTTATAGAGAAGGCAGTACATACAGTACCGGGATCCTGCTAAACCAGTAAACATATAAAGAATAACTAATCCCGTATTATAGTAAATAATAAAAAACATCCTAACCAGAACCTTAATGTTTTTTTTAGAGATTTTGATATTTTTGGCCTATCCGATAAGACATTATTATCTGATTGGTGAGGATCCAACTCCCAGCACCTCCATCCGTCAACTGTTTGATGAGGCCGCTGTACTACATTGAGTGCTGCGGCCTCTTCACATCATACCAAGCACAGCGCCGCACATTGTATAGTGGCGGTGCTTTGTATTACAGCCCAGCCCCTTTGAATGTGATATACTGGCCTAGGAAGAGGTCTCCGCACTGAGGACTCTTCAAACAATGTGGGTGCTGGGCGTTGGACCTCCAGCAATCAGATGTTGATGACCTATCCTGAGGATAGGTCGTCAATCTATGAATCCAGGAAAACTGTGTTGATTGTGGTGGAATACCATAGTGACATAGTCACCTTCAATATATGGTAAAATCTTGAGTGACTTCAATGTTTCCCTAAGATGAAGTTGCAATGGGTCTTACAGAAATATCAATTTTTGTGATGGCTACAAAGAAGTTCATCATTTTTTCTACAGTGAAAAAAATAAGGGCTCCACTTGCCGGAATTACACGCCGGATCCGGAAAAACACAAGTGTACTGAAAGCATTTGAAGACGGATTCGTCTTCAAAATGCTTTCAGTGTTACTATGGCAGCCAGGATGCTATTAAAGTCCTGGTTGCCATAGTAGTAGTGGGGAGCGGTATACTTACAGTCCGCGCGGCTCCCGGGGCGCTCCAGAGTGACGTCAGAGCGCCCCATGCGCATGGATGACGTGCCATGCGATCACGTCATCCATGTGCGTGGGGCGCCCTGACGTCACTCTGGAGCGCCCCGGGAGCCGCACGGACGGTAAGTATGCTGCTCCCCGCTACACTTTACCATGGCTGCCAGGACTTTAGCGTCCCGGCAGCCATTTTAACCACTCTAAAAAAGTTAAACGTCGGATCCGGCAATGCGCCGAAACGATGTTTAGCTTAAGACCGGATCCGGATCAATGCCTTTCAATGGGCATTAATTCCGGATCCGGCCTTGCGGCAAGTCTTCAGGATTTTTGGCCTGAGCAAAAAGTGCAGCATGCTGCGGTATTTTCTCCGGCCAAAAAACGTTCCGTTACGGAACTGAAGACATCCTGATGCATCCTGAACGGATTTCACTCCATTCAGAATGCATTAGGATAATCCTGATCAGGATTCTTCCGGCATAGAGCCCCGACGACGGAACTGTATGCCGGAAGACAAGAACGCAGGTGTGAAAGAGCCCTAATCCGTTCAGGATGCATCAGGATGTCTTCAGTTCAGTCATTTTGACTGATCAGGCAAAAGAGAAAATCGTAGCATGCTACGGTTTTATTTCCGATGAAAAAGCTGAAGACTTGCCTGAATGCCGTTTTTTCCATAGGAATGTATTAGCGCCGGAATGCCGGATCCGCCCTTCCAGTCTGCGCATGCGCAGACCTTTAAAAATGAGAAAAAAATAAATACCGGATCCGTTTTGCCTGATGACACCAAAAAAACTGATCCGGTATTGCAATGCATTTTTCAGACTAATCAGGCATTTTTCATCCTGATCAGTCTAAAAAATGCCTGATCAGTCAGAAAAAATGACCTGCGTTTGCATACAGTTTGCCTGATCAGGCAGTCAGTTCAGCCAACGGAACTGCCTGCTGGAATCAAACAACGCAAGTGTGAAAGTACCCTAAGGCTAGTTTCACACTTGCGGCAGGACTGATCCGGCAGGCTGGTCTCCCTGTCGGATCCGTCCTTCCGCTGTTTCGCCGTATAGCCGGACCGCCGCTCTGTCCCCATTGACTATAATGGGGACGGGGACGGCGCTCCGGCGCAGTACGGCAGTGCACGGCGAAAGGCCGCTAGACTAAAAGTCCTGCATGTTTGACTTTTTTGTCCGGCGGTCTTTGACCGTAAACTGCCCTACGGTGCCGGAGCGCCGCCCCCTCCCCATTATAGTCAATTGGGACGGAGCGGCGGTCCGGCGATACGGCGAAACAGCAGAAGGACGGATCCGACAGGGAGACCAGCCTGCCGGATCCGTCCTGCCGCAAGTGTGAAAGTGCCCTTACACAGACACAGTATATAAGCCACTAGTACATACATAGAAGGGTAAGACAAGGCAGTTTACCTCATCGGAAGAGTTCGCTCTTCCCAAATTCTCCATAATAACTGAGAAAACAAAAGAATTATTCATGTATTCAAACAGTGAACTAAACAGAACAAGACATCACATGCAAAACTAAAAAAGTCTAAGGGTCCATTCACACGTCCGTATGTGTTTTGCGGATCGGCAAATTGCGGATCTGCAAAACACGGACACTGGCAATGTGCGTGCCGGCACTTTCATAGAAAATGCCTTTTCTTGTCCGGACAATGCCTTTTCTTGCAGACAAGAATAGGACATGTTCTATTTTTTTTTACAGAAGTGCGGACCCGGAAGTGCGGCTGCAGACAGCACATTCTGGCCCCATTGAAAATGAATGAATCCGCACCTGTTCCGCAAAATTGCGGAACGGATGCGGACCCATTTTGCGGACTTGTGAATGGACCCTTAAACAAAGTAAAATGTAAACATTTCCCAACCATCATCCAGCAACAATAAACCGCCCTCTGGTTCAGCTGCAGTTACAGGCAGCCATCCTCCCCTGTGTATGGGGGGAACAATCTGTACTACATTCATCCCCATAGAGATTCGTTATCTGTCGGTGGCAGATCCCTGGTCACACACAGAGCTGTGCTGCTGACAAACGCTAATCACATGTGGCATAAATGTGGGATCGCTCAATCAGCAGCACTTTTACAAAACACAGTTATCGCACACTCCCAATAACTGGTCTGATAACCTGTCCCTGTATATTTGCCCTAACTGTGGTAAATGACGGACTAGATGACATAATCAGAATTGGTGGAAACAGCAATCTATAGGAAATGCAGCTCCAGCTATTAACTGCCCATTACAATGTGGAGGCGGATCACCAGCACATGGAAATGTGGCCCCTTTATTGACCCCATCTGTGATTCACAGAAAACGAGTAACTTGAATACGTTCCTTTGTCACTGGACTCACTGCCTCCAAGAAACGTTATCGGTAATTGACCTACAGATATAATCAGATATACCCATATGTTTGTCCTCCTGTGTTTCATTTGAGGTCATCCTGTGAATATTGTAAAATACAGGATTGAACCATTCAGGAGGACTTAGGCCACCACACACAGATGTTGTGGTCACAGCATCTGAGGGTTAAATGTCTGCATTCAATGCTATCGCCGATCACGGGGATTAGCCCTGGGTGTCTGCTCTGTAAAACAGAAATCCCCGGTGCCTATGCGCCCGCTCCGCTCACTTGGGAAGGGGTTAAACACCTATCTGCAGGATCAAGCCTATCAAATAGTCATACTGCCTGGTAGTGTTACTCCTGTGGATGAAAACGATATCTTAATACCTGTTGCTTCATTCCAGGGATCTGGTAGTTTTTAGTAAATATTCAAATTAGAGCTTCAGTGCACCAAGGGGCAGACTCTACCTCGGTGCACCTCAGCTCCTTCACTTTCCTGACTTTGCCACTCTTCTTTGATTGACAGGACCAGGCATCATCATTGTCCTCTGGCCTGGCCCTGTAAGGCCCACCAAAAAATTGCTAATTCCATTATCAGCACTTGCCCAGTACACTTCACTAAGGTTTTCCTGCTGCTGAAATACTTACTGCCAGTGGGGTAGTACCATCAATGGAGGCCGACCACACAGTCCTTATGGGGCCCATGAGGTTAGTGGGCCAGGCTGGGCTGAATGGCAATGCCCCTTTTCCGACCTAAATTCACCCCATGGCATGGAATTGGCACAGTAACACTAGACCAACAGCAACCGGATCAGGAGAACATATTGCACGTTCCTGCCCTTGGGCATCCTGTCCCTGTCCTCCTCCAGATGCTTCCTCCAGGGAATGGAGTAAGGAGAGGCTGGAGAGGAGGAGCGGTCAGCAGCTGCAGCAGTTGGCACACTGGCGGTCATTTACAGTGGTCCCTATGCCAGAAGCTAGCATAAAAAAATTGGCAAACTGTAGTGGCGGTGGGCACTTCTACACTGCCATCAAAACCTTTCAAGAAGGGAGCATGGTGAGAACAGGGCCGTTAGCCCCGGTAGATTTATCTTTTACGTCAGTTTTCCGATGAGAATATAGAGGCTAGTTACAATGATTGTACTTCTTTGGGGGAAGGGGGACCCAATTCAGAGGTTTTCTATACGGCCCTAATATTTTAAGGACGCCTCTACTTACTGTGCAGGTATCGGTTATACCCAGACTGATCCTGGTCCTCTTTCAGGTCTAGTTCACACATCACAGGCTACGTGCAGCTTTACAATGTTTTGTATTTTTTTAAATGAAATTTCCACCAATTTCCATTGCCACATTATTGACCAACACAGTTAGAGGATGAATTAGAGTAATCTGTATCTTCAGTGGGGAAATATGTGATAAACTCCACTCGTTCAGTTTGGACTTGGCAGTTTAATGGCAGCCCAACTGCTGACAATCAGGATGAAGAGAAATCCTCCCGCATACAGTCGTGGTGAGGTATCGGTGTCATTAGAAATGGTATCACTTGTGTCCAGTGTGACTCTGGCCGTATATAAGACTCATAGAGGGGTATACACCTCGTATAGTAACCTACAGAATTAGACCTAATGACATCACTGACATTATAGCGGATAAATGCTGTGTCTTACCTGTCAGCCAGACAGTAAAGTACCGTCCTGGTCCGGATGTTAGTACCAGAAATCAACGCACTAGCCCAAAAATAGCAAGCGATAGGAAACAAACTGATCAAAGATCCAGCACAAAATATTATATGGGCATAAATCTTCTATGGGAACTTTAGGACTAGAACTCTGTTGTGACATCATCCTCATTGTTACATCACCATTAACCCCTTAGCGACCAACCTGTTGTGGGCCTTAAAGACCAAGCAATTTTTTTTTCTTCCAAGAACTATAACTTTATTATTTTTCCGTTGATGTAGCCATATGGGGGCTTGTATTTTGCGGGACAAGTTGTAGTTTTTAATGTTGTCATTGTGGGGTACACATAACTTACTGATTAACTTTAAGGGCTGTTTCACACTGAGCAAGTCCATTGCGGGACCCTGCAAGTCGAGAACGGAGGATCGCGCTCACACATGGAGTGTGACTCCCACAATGGACTTGCTCATGTGCAACAGCCCTAACATACTGGGAAGCGGATGGGAAAAACCAGCAATACTGCCAATTATTATTATTATTTTTTTGCAGTGTTCACTGTATGGGATAAATGACATTATAATTGTGTAGTGTGGGTCATTATGGATGAGCTGATACCAAATATTATTTTTGCAAATTTTTTCCATTGAAAATAGTTTTTTCAATGGAAAAGGGTATATTTTTTATATAGATTTTTTGATTTAATAAAATTTTTTAAACCTTTTAAAAACATTTAATAGCCCTATGAGGGGATCATAAAAGGCAATCTTTTGATTGCTTCTAAAAATCATTGCACTATTCTTGTCCCTGTCCCTAATGTTCGCTCTGTTTCATCAGTAAGGCCTAGTTCACATGAACGTATGGCTTTTATAGTTTTTTGCGGTCTGTTTTTTACGATCCGTTGTTCCGTTTCTAAGTTCCATTGTGTTTCTGTTTTTTCTGTTCTGCTTTTCCGTATGCCATATACAGTATACAGTAATTACATAGAAAAAATTGTGCTGGGCATAACATTTTCAATAGATGGTTCAGTAAAAACGGAACGGCTACGGAAGACATACGGATGCATTTCCGTATGTGTTCCTTTTTTTGCGGAGCCATTCACTTGAATGGAGCCACGGAATGAGATTTGCGGGCAATAATAGGACATGTTCTATCTTTCAACGGAACGGAAAAACGGAAATACGGAAACGTAATGCTTACGGAACACATTCAGTTTTTAATGCGGAACCATAGAAATGAATGGTTCCGTATACGGACCGTATACGGAACACAAAAAAACGTCCCGTACACTCGCAAAAACAAAACGATCGTGTGAACTAGGCCTAAGGCTAAGTTCACATTTATATTGGAGGCTCGGTTCAGGGGCTGCTTCACAGATTTCATTACAAACAACTGGAAACAAAATCTCCTGCAAGCATGTCTTTTCTGTCTGGTAAACAAAAGAACTTCTAAGAGCAAACCGAACGGACACCATTAGAGTCAATGGCGTTTGTTCGGAGCCGAGTAGTTATGTGCTAATGTGCTCTAGTATTTTTATTGTACTGCTCCTATAGCAGAGCTGAACACCAGGAATTGATAGCACTGGTCTGAATCCAGACCAATACTAAAACCACACTTCCCACATGAGAATTTTTTCGTAAATTCAAGAACTTGTATTATGATAACATCTTTGTGCCAATTTGTGCAGCGAGTCCTTGAGGAGCCGGAGCGGAGGATAAGAGTGGTAGTGGCTCCTGTTATCACACAGTCTATCACAGCAGCTGTCCTAACATCGTTGCTCCCTAGGGTTGTGCAGCATAAGGGGGGGTACCCTTTCTTCACTCAGGGCACACTGGTTCTGGGGCTTCTAACTGATGGTAACTGGGATGCCCATAAGGTTAGATGTTGCAGGGCTGATTCTAGCTTTTCAGCTTACTGAGGCAAAAATGTAAATGGCGTGCCAACCACCAAAGGTAAGAAGGGCCAAATGAAAACACCACACACATAAATATATACCGGCAGCGAATAAGCACACCAATATCTACTAGCAATGAATATACTGCACACACCAATATCTACCAGCAATGAATATACTGCACACACCAATATCTACCAGCAGTGAATATACTGCACACACCAATATCTACCAGCAGTGAATATACTGCACACACCAATATCTACCAGCAGTGAATATACTGCACATACCAATACCTACCAGCAATGAATATACTGCACACACCAATATCTACCAGCAGTGAATATACTGCACACAACAATATCTACCAGCAGTGAATATACTGCACACACCAATATCTACCAGCAGTGAATATACTGCACATACCAATATCTACCAGCAATGAATATACTGCACACACCAATATCTACCAGCAGTGAATATACTGCACATACCAATATCTACTAGCAATGAATATACTGCACACACCAATATTTACCAGCAGTGAATATACTGCACACACCAATATCTACCAGCAATGAATATACTGCACACACCAATATCTCCCAGCAATAAATATACTGCACACAACAATATCTACCAGCAGTGAATATACTGCACACACCAATATCTACTAGCAATAAATATACTGCACACACCAATATCTACCAGCAATGAATATACTGCACACACCAATATCTACCAGCAGTGAATATACTGCACACACCTATATGTACCAGCAATGAATATACTGCACACACCAATATCTTCCAGCAGTGAATATACTGCACATACCAATATCTACCAGCAATGAATACACTGCACACACCAATATCTACCAGCAATGAATATACTGCACATACCAATATCTACCAGCAATGAATATACTGCACACACCTATATCTACCAGCAATGAATATACTGCACACACCAATATCTTCCAGCAGTGAATATACTGCACATACCAATATCTACCAGCAATGGATATACTGCACACACCAATATCTACCAGCAATGAATATACTGCACATACCAATATCTACCAGCAGTGATGTACTGCACATATCAATATCTACCAGCAGTGAATATACTGCACATATTAATATCTACCAGCAATGAATATACTGCACATACCAATATCTACCAGCAGTGAATATACTGCACATACCAATATCTACCAGCAGTGAATATACTGCACACACCAATATCTACCAGCAATGAATATACTGCACACACCAATATCTACCAACAGTGAATATACTGCACATACCAATATCTACCAGCAATGAATATACTGCACACACCAATATCTACCAGCAGTGAATATACTGCACATACCAATATCTACCAGCAGTGAATATACTGCACATACCAATATCTACTAGCAGTGAATATACTGCACATACCAATATCTATCAGCAATGAATATACTGCACATACCAATATCTACCAGCAATGAATATACTGCACACACCAATATCTACCAGCAGTGAATATACTGCACACACCAATATCTATTAGCAATGAATATACTGCACACACCAATATCTACCAGCAATGAATATACTGCACACACCAATATCTACCAGCAATGAATATACTGCACACACCAATATCTACCAGCAATGAATATACGGCACAGACCAATATCTACCAGCAGTGAATATACTGTACATACCAATTTCCCTTATCGTCCTCGGCAGCACAGAATGGGTTAACGTTGACCTCTTTAGTTTCATAGGACCGCCCACCTAGATTTAAACAATCAAACAATTAGTCAATCACATAATCAGTACACCTATAAAGTCTGGTGAATTGCAACTGCCCCTTGTATTTTTTTTATGTCCTCATGTCTGAGGAATCTGCCCACCTGTCTGGTGTGGTGAAGATCGGCCATCCATGCCGTGGGGTGTGTCCCAGGCTCCAGGCCAAGTGTCCAGCAGTGCCACGGGTGTGTCCTTGGCGCTGGCACTATGCCGCATCCACGATGTGCGCACCGGCAGGAGGGATCCATTGCGGTCTGATAGCCGCTACCCTGCCGAAGATTTGCGCATGTGCGCCCGACGCCCGACACTTAAACTCCCCAGCGTGTGCGCCCGGCGCCTGGCGCTTAACATCCCCAGCATGCCTCTAGGATCGAGGCCGCCGCACTTCCGGGTTCGGGCAGCGTCTGACGTCATCAGTCAGCGCGCCCTCTGGGGGCCAATAGGAAGCCGCAGGAGCGGCTGACGTCACCAGGCGGCGTCCGGGGCGCCAAATTCAAATATTTAAAGTGGATGCAGGCTGGAGCAAGCTGCCATAAGTGCCTGGCAGCCGAGCTCCTGTGAATTTAAGGTATTCTGTCAGCTGGGTTCCCTTCTGACTAGTTGCCCTTGCTGGTTTTGCTCATGATATGTCTGTTTTGTCTGTTCCAGATGTCTGGGCTTCCTGGTTCAGGGAGAAAGAAGTCTAAGAAGCACAGACACAGATATTGCCTGTCATGTGAGCAGCCCCTACCTGATGAGCAGCGAGAGGACTACTGTGACAACTGTACGGCGGCGGATTCCGTCCATTCTCATAGATCGTCTGGATCCAAGAGGTCAAGGAGGAAGCAGTCCCGCTGCATTTCTTGCATTCAGCCCTTACCTGAGGATTCGCGGTCCAATATCTGCGCTTCCTGTACTCAGCCGGAGGTCGAGTCTGACGCAGAGTCCAGAAGGCTAATGAGCCTCTTTAAGTCCTTTCTGACAAAGCAGAAACAGAAGGCCAAAAAGAGAAAGCGCGATCCTGTCTCCTCATCCTCTGACGAGTCTCTGACGGCTGAGAGCGAATATTCAGACTCCGATTGGGAAGTCTCTAAAATGGAGGAAAATTTCCTTTTTGATAGGAAGAATGCAAATCGCTTAATTAAAGAAGTAAAGGGAATAATGGAGACTAAGGAAGACCCTGTCGCTGCACAGGACAAGGAGAGTCTCTTTTATTTTCCAAAGAAAAAAGCTTCAGTCCTCCCAAGCCATCCAGTGCTGGACTCCATATTCCAGAAGGAATGTAAATGTCCCCTGAAAAAGATGGATCCTGGCTCAAGGTTCCGCTCTGTCTATAAAATCGACTCCTCTGAGTCCTCAAGCTGGGAGGCTCCCTCCAGAGTTGATCCTGCGGTAACGAGGCTGGCTAAAAGGTCCTTTTTTCCTGCAGATGACTCCGCGTTGCTGAGGGATCCGATGGACAGAAAAGCGGATAACTTGTTAAAGAGACTGCATTCTTACTTGGCCACGTTAAGTAAGGCAGCCATGGCCGCAGTACCAGTGGCTCGGGCCCTCAGAATCTGGCTAAGTCACCTTGGAAGGGACATTGAGGACGGAGTCCCCAGAGAAGACCTGCTCCTTCAACTGCCGTCCCTTAAAATGGCCGCTGAATTTTTGTGCGACTTCCCAGTGGATTCGCTGAGATTCCTGGCTAAAGATATGGCTCTCTCAAATTCAATAAGAAGAACCTTGTGGCTCAAGCTATGGGCAGGAGATGTTGCCTCTAAGACCAACCTCTGCTCTTTACCCTTTGAGCCTGGGAGATTGTTCGGCTCTCAGCTAGACAAGCTGTTAGAATCCAATTCGGATGAGAAATCCCTGAAGTTCCCTCAGTTTAAGACCAAGAATCGTCCGAGGAATTTTCGTCCCTTTGGCAGGCAGCCTTACCGCAGAACAGGCTATCGTGGGCGATCTAGCAGAGGCCGGCCAGACAGAAGAATCCTTCCCAGTTCTTCTGAAAAAGCGAGAGGAAAGGAAGACATCAGTAAGAACTCCAAGACTGATTTCTGACGTCGAAAGCCAGTTTGTAGGAGGGCGCTTATCCTACTTCTACAACAACTAGGAGAGAATCACTACAGACAAATGGGTTCTGGATCTAGTAAGAGACGGATACTCGCTAGAGTTTCTTCATCAGCCAAGAAGCAGATTTCTGTATCAAAGAGAAGACCCTCGTATAGATCACCTGGTGGACCAATTTCTAAAGAAAGGAGCTTTAGAACGGGTTCCAAGAGGTCAAGAAAAAAAGTCTACTCCAGGTTGTTTCTAGTCCCGAAAGCAAGCGGGGATTGGCGTCTCGTTATAGACCTCAGATACCTGAATCATTTTCTGAGAAAAATCCATTTCAAGATGGAAACATTAAGATCGGTGGTGTCCACTCTTCAGCGAGATCAGTTCATGGCCTCCCTGGACCTGGAGGACGCTTACCTGCATGTACCCATAAAAGCTTCCTCAAGGAAATTCCTAAGAGTAGCCGTCAGGAGAGCAGGGAAAATCCTGCACTTTCAATTCAGAGCATTGCCCTTCGGGCTGACATCCGCGCCCAGAATCTTTACCAAGATATCAGTGGTGGCAGCAGTACATCTACGCTTACAGGCCATTCAAGTCTACCCTTACTTGGACGACTGGCTAGTGGCAGCAGCAACGGAGGAACAGCTACAACTTCATCTCCGTACAGTCATCTCTCTTCTCCAGTCCCTCGGTTTCATAATGAGTTGGAAGAAATCTCAGCTCTCCCCTACAACGTCTAAAAGATTCTTGGGGATGGTGATAGACACCCGCTGCATGAAAGTTTTCCTTCCTTCAGACAAGAGTCAGAAGATCAGAGAGGAAGTGAGAACCTTAAGATCCATTCACAAGCCATCTGTACGCAGAGTGATGAAGACCTTGGGTCATCTGACTTCTACCATAGATGCGGTCCCCTGGGCGAAGATCCATATGCGAGACCTTCAATGGAATATGATACAGGCAAGACGCACCAGTCATTGCGACTTGGAGAGAAGAGTCAGCCTGAGGCCATCCGTTATTCAGAGTCTGGACTGGTGGTTGCAGACGGAGAAACTCACAGTAGGGAAATCATTTCAGTATCTGTCACCGATAGTAATCACCACGGATGCGTCAGCCAGAGGCTGGGGAGCTCATGTACAGAACAGATGGATCCAAGGGAAATGGTCTCCCCAGGATCTGCAACAGTCCTCAAACTTCAAGGAGATGAAGGCTGTTCTGGAATCGCTGGTCCATTTTCAGACTCTCCTGGAAGGAAAATCGGTGCTGGTTCGCTCAGACAACCTCTCCACTGTGTTCTACCTGAACAAACAGGGAGGAACGAGGAGCCCGTCCTTAATGAAATTATGCAAACGGATTTTCACCTGGGCAGAATCACATCTTTTGCAATTAAGAGAGATTCATATAAGAGGCTGTTACAATATACAAGCGGATCGTCTGAGTCGGATGACAGTCAGTCCGAACGAGTGGGGTTTGAATCCGATTTACTTCAAGCAAATCATAGCCAGATGGGGTTGTCCAACCTGGGATCTGATGGCCTCCAGACAAAATCGGAAACTCCAGAAGTTCTGTTCCCTGAGCAAGCACGACGGGCCGACAGTGGTAGACGCCTTCTCGATGTCTTGGAGTCACCTATTCGTCTACCTATTTCCACCAGTACCCCTCATACCGAGGGTTCTACAGAAGATTGCGGTAGAAAGACCCAAAGTAATATTGATAGCACCATTTTGGCCCCGGAGGTCATGGTTTCCTCTTCTTCTCCAACTGTCCGAAGGGAACTATTGGAAGCTTCCATGTGCCCCCGACCTTCTCCTCCAGCAGGGGCTATTTCATCAGAACCTAGACAGGTTACACCTCACGGCCTGGATGTTGAGAGAAGCAGATTAGAAGAAGAGGGCCTACCAGCTTCGGTCATTGACACACTAATGAATTCCCGCAAGCGTTCTACCAACGTGAAATATGCCAAAGTATTGGGAAAATTCCAGTCTTGGTTGTTTGGGAAAGGATATGCGGAAATAACCATCTCCAGTATTCTTCAGTTCCTTCAAGAAGGATTTGATATGGGCTTGAAGCCGAATACCTTAAAATCCCAGATGACTGCCATTAATATCTTGACAGAGAATAAATATCTATTCCATCCTCTGATAGTCAGATTCTTCAAGGCCTTGAAGAGGCTGAGACCAGTGGTGCACGAACCATTTCCTGTGTGGGACCTATCCCTAGTACTAAGGGGACTCACAAAGCCACCCTTTGAACCGTTGGAACAGGTGGACATCAGATATCTCTCCTGCAAAGTCCTGTTTCTTGTAGCCATTACTTCGGCGAAAAGATTGGGGGAACTACGAGCGTTATCTTCCAGACATCCATATATACGAATCCTTCCCGATGGGATATTGATTAGAACTATGCCTTCTTTTCAACCAAAGGTTCCTTCCACTATGAATATTAATAGGGAAGCCTTCTTGCCTACATTTTTTCCAAATCCGGCGGATGAAGAACAGGAGCAATTACATATGCTGGATGTAAAAAGAGCAGTAGAAACATATTTGCGAAGAACGGAAGAGTTCCGGTTAGACAAAAGTTTTTTTTTGCTTTATTCTGGACCGAGAAGAGGGCGAACGCCATCCAAGGATTCTCTCGCCCGGTGGATAAAGAACACCATTACAGAAACCTACTTGTTAGAGGGGGAAACTCCTCCACTTTCCATCAAGGCTCATTCCACGAGATCGACAGCAGCCTCTTGGGCGGAATACGGGCAGGTGTCTATACAAGAAATCTGCAGCGCAGCCTCCTGGTCCACTCCTTCCACCTTCGCAAAGCATTATCGCCTCGACATCGAGTCCAGGAGCTCAGCCTTTGGCACAGGCATTCTAAGTTCGGTTTCGGTATAATCCCCCCCTTTGGAATCTATAAAAATCCCATTCTGTGCTGCCGAGGACGATAAGGGAAAGTAGAAAATTGGTACCTGGAATTTTACTTTCCTTGAGTCCGAAGGCAGCACAGGCGTACCCTCCCTAATAAATTATATTTTGTTCTGCAACTGTGTGGATCTATTTTTTAATACAAGGGGCAGTTGCAATTCACCAGACTTTATAGGTGTACTGATTATGTGATTGACTAATTGTTTGATTGTTTAAATCTAGGTGGGCGGTCCTATGAAACTAAAGAGGTCAACGTTAACCCATTCTGTGCTGCCTTCGGACTCAAGGAAAGTAAAATTCCAGGTACCAATTTTCTACTATCTACCAGCAGTAAATATACTGCACATACCAATATCTACCAGCAGTGAATATACTGCACCATACGAAATATCTATCACCAGTTAAATTGGTTTTCTAGGTTCAGAGCTGAACCTGGACATATCCCCTTCTTCCCCCCCTCAGCCTTTCTGACATGAGCAGCAGAACATTTCATGCTACGATGCTGTTCATTGCTCTGAGCTGTATAGCGCAAAGAAAGGTCTTTTTTTAAAATATTTTTACACCGCTAGGCGAAGACTTCTGCCTAGCAGTGAGCCCGATGACTTCACCAGCACTAATGGATGGACTTTAGCGCTTCCCTAGCCTGTTAAATGACTAGGGCAGCACTAAAGCCCACTCATCAGTGTCGGTGATGTCACCTAAGCCTAAATATAAATAAAAAAGCCCTTACCCTCCGTGATACAGCACAGTGGATTGAAGAGCATCTGAGGGGGGGAAGAAGGGGATACTTCCGGATTTTTCTCTTAACTCGGATAACCCCTTTAATATACCATACACAATATTATCTATCAGCAGTGAAAATACCACACACACCAATATATACCTGCAGTGAATATACTGCACACACCATTATCTATTAGCAGTGAATATACCAAAAAAACATCAATATCTACCAGCAGTGAATATACTGCACACACCATTATCTATTAGCAGTGAATATACTGCACACACCAATATATACCAGCAGTGAATATACTGCACACACCATTATCTATTAGCAGTGAATATACTGCACACACCATTATCTATTAGCAGTGAATATACTGCACACACCAATATCTACCAGCAGTGAATATACTGCACACACCATTATCTATCAGCAGTGAATATACTGCACACACCATTATCTATTAGCAGTGAATATACTGCACACACGTCACTATCTATCAGCAGTGAATATACTACAAACACCATTATCTATTAGCAGTGAATATACCGCACACACCATTATCTATCAGCAGTGAATATACTGCATACACCATTATCTATCAGCAGTGAATATACTGCACACACCATTATCTATTAGCAGTGAATATACCACACACACAATTATCTATCAGCAGTGAATATACTGCACACATCAATATCTACCAGCAGTGAATATACTGCACATACCATTTTCCCCTATCGTCCTCCGGCAGCACAGCATGGGTTAATGGTTGGTCATCTTCTCTCTAGGACCGCCCACCTAGTAAAACAAATAATCAATTAATCAAGCTAATAGCCTCCCCTATAAGGGTCACCTCCCCGAATGCCTCGGCGTGTTTTTTATTTGTCCCCTTCTCAGAGGATGTAGCCCACCGTCAGGAAGATTTCTCTGGCCGCAATACCTTGACACGGTTATGGCCGTGGGAGTGGGAATAGCCACGGTGTTCCCTGGCTCCACTCCCGACCGCTTTAAGCGCCATCCCTGAAGCCCTGGTCTTCGGCAGCAGGTCCCAGGTCTCCGGAGCGCAGCGCGACCGGAAGTCTGAAGCTGAACTTCCGGTTTTTGCGGTGGAACGCACCGTGACACGCAGGCGCTTCCGGATGACGTCACAGACGCACCCGGACCTGTTTGAGCGCCAAATTCAAACCTGGTAAGGTATTTAAAGCGGATTTTAGCTGGAGCTCGGTGCCCTGGTACCAGGCAGCAGAGCTCCAGCATTGCAGAGGTATATGTGATCCCTCACACTGTCAGGAGATGGATGCCTTCTCCTTTTTGCCTCTATAATTTACTTATCTTCCCTTGAATTGCAGATGTCCACCGCATCAACCAGGGGGGAAAAGAGAGCCAGAAAGAGCAGACACAGGATGTGTCAGGCCTGTGAACAGCCGCTCCCTGATGAGTTCCCGCACGATCTGTGTGTCAGGTGTCACCGCGATATGCAAGATTCCTCGCCATCCAAAAAGAAACAGAGGTCGCAATCGTCTCTCTGTATTTCGTGTCTCCACCAGTTACCCGCGGAACACTCCTCCAATATTTGTGAGAATTGTACTCAGCCTGATAATCCGTCAGATGCCGAAACAGCGAAGATTATGTCTCTATTTAAAGAGTTCCTTAAACAATCTAAAAAGAAAAAGTCTAAGAAGCCATGTTTATCCCCATCAACTTCCGAGGAATCGCTTCGGTCGGAAGGCGAGATTTCTACCGATTCAGATACACACTTCATTGAGGATAATTTTTTATTTAATAAAAAGGATGCAAACCGTTTAATAAAGGAAGTTAAAAATATCATGGAAGCCAGTAAGGAGAAATCCGGTACTCGTGAGGAAGATGACCTCTTCTATTTCCCTAAGAAGAAGGCTCCCGTGTTTCCCAGCCACCCGGTCCTAGATGCAATAATGCATAAAGAATGGGAGCAACCGGTAGGCAGAATTAATCTTGGATCTAGATTCAAGAACATCTACAAAACTGATCCTGCGGAATCTACAAGTTGGGAGTCTCCCGCCAGAGTGGATGCAGCCGTAACCAGATTAACAAGAAAATCTTTCTTCCCTTCAGATGATTCAGCATTGTTAAAAGACCCTATGGAGAAAAAGGCGGATGCTCTGCTTAAGAGATTACATACATATCTCGCGTCTATGAATAAAGCAGCTATGGCCACGGTACCTGTAGCCCGTGCTCTGAGGGTTTGGCTCAGCCAATTAGGCAGAGATATCGAAGATGGCGTCGCCAGGGAGGATCTCTTCCGACAACTACCGTCTTTGAAACTGGCGGCAGAATTTCTTTGCGACTTTCCTGTTGACTCCTTAAGGCTCATTGCTAAAAACATGGCACTTGCTAATTCTGTTAGAAGAGCCATATGGCTAAAGCTCTGGTCTGGAGACCCCTCTTCAAAGAGCAACCTATGTTCCCTTCCGTTCGAACCGGGCAAATTATTCGGCTCTCATCTCGACAAGCTTCTTGAGGCCAACATGGAAGATAAAGCTTTAAGTTTTCCTCAGCCTAAACGTAGAGAGAGAAGATTTTTTCGTCCCTACAGGGGTCAAGATTCCAGAAGATCTACCTTTAGAGGCCGATCCAGTCGTGGAAGATCTGACCGTAGAACCTGGGTTCCTACGGAGAAGTCTAGAAAGAAAACCGACGATAACAAGCCTTCCAAACATGACTTCTGACGCCAGAGGTCAGGAAGTGGGAGGACGCCTGGCATTCTTCTACCCCAAATGGCAGCAGATTACCTCGGATTGTTGGGCGCTGAATGTGGTTCGCAACGGCTATGCCCTAGAGTTCAACCGTCTACCAAGAGACAGGTTTCTTCTCAACGATGGGAGAGACCTAAAGATCATCCAGCTTTTAAAAGAGTTCGTAGAAAAAGGAGCCTTAGAACCAGTTCCAGTTCAGCAAGAATATGCAGGCGTCTACTCCAGAGTCTTTTGTGTTCCCAAACCCGATGGAAAAAGCCGCTTAATTATAGATCTCCGCTATGTGAACCGTTACATGAAAAAGATCCATTTCAAAATGGAAACGATAAGGTCCATTACTGCGGTTCTCAGGAAGAATCAGTTTATGTCCTCTCTGGACTTAAAGGACGCATACCTCCACATTCCGATCCAGTTGCAGTCAAGAAAATACTTGAGAGTCGCCATCAGGATGGGGAAGAGAACGCTGCATTTCCAATTCAAGGCTCTCCCGTTCGGCTTGTGTTCTGCCCCAAGGATCTTCACCAAGATTGCTGTCGTTGTTGTTGTGGAGCTTCGTCTTCAGGGGATTCAGATCTTCCCTTATTTGGACGACTGGCTTGTCGTGGCAGAGTCAGAGAGTCGTCTGCAGCATCATCTAGAAGAAACCATAAGACTTCTCCAGTCTGTAGGTTTCCTGGTAAACTGGGGAAAATCCGATCTGATTCCTTCCACTTCCAAGATTTTTCTCGGCTTCTTGATAGACACAGTCTCCATGAAATTATACCTTCCTCTACCAAAGGTGGAGTTATTAAAAAAGGAAGTAAAGACACTAATGTCTCTGCCGTCACCGTCCGTCCACAGAGTCATGAAGACACTGGGACATCTGACAGCTGTTGCGGATGCAGTACCTTGGGCGAATATCCACTCCCGGGATCTCCAGCAGAATTTACTCCAGACTTGGCGACGCAGTCGTTACCAGTTGGGGGCAAAGGTGAAGTTATCCTCCTACACAGTACAGAGCCTCAAATGGTGGCTTCACTCAAGCAATCTGATCAAAGGGAAGAAATTCCAGTTTCTCTCTTCGGTAACCATCACGACGGATGCATCTGGCCAGGGCTGGGGAGCGCACCTCCAGAACAAATGGGTGCAAGGCCGCTGGTCCTCCAAGGAAATGAAACAATCTTCAAATTACAAAGAATTGAAAGCTGTAATGTTAGCACTGTACAAATTCAAGACCGAGGTATCTGGGAAGTCAGTGCTGATCCGTTCAGACAATCTTGTCACAGTATTCTACTTAAACAAGCAAGGGGGCACGAGAAGCAGGTCCCTGCTGCAGTTATGCAAGAAGATTTTCAGCTGGGCGGAATCACATCTTGCAGAGTTGAAAGCGCTGCATATCAGAGGCTCCTCGAATACTCAAGCGGATCTTCTGAGCAGGAAGATAGTCAACCAAGCGGACTGGGAACTAAATCCTATTGTCTTCCAGAGCATTGTAGCCAAGTGGGGTTGTCCGTCCTGGGATCTGATGGCGTCCGCAACGAACAAGAAGTTAAGCAAGTTCTGTTCTCTGAAGATCTCCGACAATCCTGCAGTGGTAGATGCTTTCTCAATGAATTGGAAGAACCTTTCTGCCTACGTTTTTCCCCCAGTTCCTCTCATTCCGAAGACATTACGGAAAATAGTAGAAGAAAAACCTTTATTTGTGATAATGATAACCCCGTTCTGGCCAAGGAGGTCGTGGTTCCCGCTCCTGCTCCATCTGTCCAGGGGAGAATTCTGGAAGCTCCCTCCACGTCCGGATCTGCTTCTCCAGAACGGCCTATATCATCAAAATCTAGACCGTTTACATCTTACCGCCTGGAAGTTGAAAGATCTAAGCTAGAAGCAGAAGGTCTCTCACAATCTGTCATAAATACTCTGCTTGCCTCTCGCAAAGACTCGACTAACAGGAAATATTCTAAAATATGGAGGAAATTTGTTTCCTGGAGTTCTGATTCGGGCCACAATGACCTCGATGTCTCTTCAGTGCTGCAATTTCTACAGGATGGTTTTCAGAAAGGTCTCAAACCAAACACGTTGAGAGCCCATATGACGGCCATTAACTCTATGACAGAAAATAGATTCCTTCATCACCCTCTAATCCTCAGGTTCTTCAAGGCAGTTAGAAGACTGCAACCTGTACATAGGGACCCTACACCTATCTGGGACCTTTCCTTAGTCCTAAAGAGGCTTACCTCAGCACCTTTTGAGCCTTTACAAGATGTAGATCTCAAATGGCTTTCTTATAAAGCTCTATTTTTGACGGCCGTCACTTCCGCTAAGAGGCTCGGAGAACTACAAGCCTTGTCATCCAGATCTCCCTATGTACGCTTTTTACCAGACGGAGTCCTACTGCGTACAATTCCGACTTTCCTGCCGAAAGTGCCTTCTTCAGCTAACAAGAACAGGGAATCATTTCTCCCGGTATTTTTTCCTGATCCGATTAATGAACAACAGGTACTTCTTAATACTCTAGATGTTAAAAGAACATTACAGATCTACCTCCAAAGAACTAAAGACTTCAGGAAGACCGAAAATCTTTTTGTTCTCTTCGCTGGTCCAAGAAAGGGACAACTGCCTTCTAAGGACTCTCTTGCGAGGTGGATAAAATCCACAATTATGGAAGCCTATTCTCTTGAAGCCGTGCCTCCACCCTTTCCAATCAAGGCCCATTCCACCAGAGCTGCAGCAACCTCCTGGGCAGAAATGGCGCAAGTTCCCATTGAAGAGATTTGCAATGCCGCATCATGGTCCTCGTCTCTGACGTTTGCTAAACACTATCGTCTGGACATCAATGCTAGGAGCTCAGCCTTTGGTACTGGGGTTTTGTCAGCAGCCATGGATGAAAGTCCCTCCCTATGAGATCTATAAAAATCCCATGCTGTGCTGCCGGAGGACGATAGGGGAAAGGAAAAATTCTTACCGGGATTTTACTTTCCTTGAGTCCGGAGGCAGCACAAGTATACCCTCCCTAATAAATTGTTTTCTTTTGCACTTATGTTTGAGTCTCTATTTTTTAAACACGCCGAGGCATTCGGGGAGGTGACCCTTATAGGGGAGGCTATTAGCTTGATTAATTGATTATTTGTTTTACTAGGTGGGCGGTCCTAGAGAGAAGATGACCAACCATTAACCCATGCTGTGCTGCCTCCGGACTCAAGGAAAGTAAAATCCCGGTAAGAATTTTTCCTATCTACCAGCAGTGAATATACTGCATACACCATTATCTACCAGCAGTGAATATACTGCACACACCATTATCTACCAGCAGTGAATATACTGCATACACCATTATCTATCAGCAGTGAATATACTGCATACACCATTATCTATCAGCAGTGAATATACTGCACACATCAATATCTACCAGCAGTGAATATACTGCACACACCACTATCTACCAGCAGTGAATATACTGCACACACCATTATCTATCAGCAGTGAATATACCACACACACCAATATCTACCAGCAGTGAATATACTGCACATACCAATATCTACCAGCAGTGAATATACTGCACACACCACTATCTACCAGCAGAGAATATACTGCACACACCATTATCTATCAGCAGTGAATATACTACACACACCAATATGTACCAGCAGTGAACATACAGCACATCCCAGAGGTAGGCTTTGTTCATATCTGCTTCAGTGGTTCTGTTAGTAGCCTTTGTCACGGATTCTGTGGTGCAAAATATTGCAGAAAGCTGAGCTATTTCATCCAGCAAAATACGAGGTTCTCTAGCGGAAACCCGATGGCTCCCATTATAGTCAATGCTTTCCATTGTATACTGTTTGTTACCGTCATTTGGCTCTTGCACTCCTGTTATTTTCATTGTTCTGCTCCTATTATAAAGCAGAACAATGGAAATTGAAGTGCTGGTGTGAACCCAGCCCAATATGAAAAGATGCCCCAGAATTATTACACGGTGAATGCAAGTAGCTACTAAAACAGACATGTCAGGAGAGGTGACAGGTCTTCTTTATGTCTTCATCATCAACCATTGATAAAGATCAAAAGCCCAAGAATGTAGTAACATTTTGGCCGCTACTGCAGGTAATGCTGTATTGTGTGAACCTTTTTATGATGCTAAAGAGAATGGACTGAAAAAAGTACCTTAGATACTAGATATTTTACAGAAGATAGTTCTCGTCATGTTGTAAAATCTGGTGGTCATATGTTTCTTTCGTGGTTTTATGGTCCACTTTGTGCACAGGGGGTCAGTTGTGCTGGAGCATACAAGAGCCTTCACCAAACTGTAGCCACAGTCATGGAAGCATAAATTGTCTGTATACTATACCATTAACCAGGGGCATCGTTAGGAATGTTTATGCTGGTGGTGGGCATAGGCGTTGAGGTTCTGTCAGGGCCGGGAAGCGCTATACTCACCTTTCCCTTCCTGGTCCTCGGCGCTCCACTGTGAAGGCTGCGCACAGTGTGAGGCCGCGCTGTGACCTCACACTGTGCGCGCCCACACAGCAGACTATACAAGAGGATTAACGAGTGGTGAAGAGCGGCAGCATCCAGAACAGGAACGGTAAGTTTTTTTTGTTTTTTTATTTTATTTGGGGGCTGAAGAGGGGTACTGGGGGCTAAAAAGAGGCTGCTGGGGGGCTGATATGAGGCAAGGGGGACTGAAGAGATGCTTTTGGGGGGCTGAAGGGAGGCACTGGGGGCTGATATGAGGCACTGGGGACTGATATGAGGCACTGGAGGCTGATGTGAAGCACTGGAGGCTGATATGAAGCATTGGGGGCTGATATGAGGCACTGGGGGGCTGATATGAGGCACTGGGGGGCTGATATGAGGCACTGGGGGCTGATATGAGGCACTGGGGGGCTGATATGAGGCACTGGGGGGCTGAAGAGGAACACTGGGGGGCTGATATGAGGCACTAGGTGGCTGATATGAGGCACTGGGGGGCTGAAGAGGAACACTGGGGGGCTGATATGAGGGACTGGGGGCTAAAGAGGAACACTGGGGGGGTGATATAAGGCACTGGGGAGCTGATATGAGGCACTGGGGGGCTGATATGAGGCACTAGGGAGCTGATATAAGGCACTGGGGGGCTGAAAAGGAACACTGGGGGGCTGATATGAGGCACTGGGGGGCTGGAGAGAGGCTGCTGGGGGGCTGAAGAGGAGCACTGGGGGCTGATATAAGGCACTGGGGGCTGAAGAGGAGCACTGGGGCCTGATATAAGGCACTGGGGGCTGAAGAGGGACACTGTGGGCTGATATGAGGGACACTGGGGGACTGAAGAGGGACACCGGGGGGCTGAAGAGGGGCGTGTATATATATATATATATATATGTATATATATATCATATATGTTTGTGTTTATAATATATACGTACATACATACATGCGTGCGTGCGGCGTGTGTGTGTTTGTGCTTTAGGGTGCACACCCTAATGCAATAGACTGCGCACGCCTATGCTGGTGGGATTTTTGTATTTTATTAAGCTATTCCTAGCCGTCTGGGCAATCCCACAGATCATCCCCCAACCCCCTTGTACTTGTTCCGCTACTTGCAGGTTGCACGGGCATGAGTTCAGAACTTCAGTCACTTCGGTCCGAAGTTCTGAACTCATGCCCGCACAGCCTGCAAGTATGATAGGCACACTCTCATATGTTGCTGCACGGAATAAATACAGAGACAATGATGGGGTTTAAAATCGTGTGTTTATTTATATATCTAAGTATTAAAAGTTTTTGTTAAAAAACACTGTTTGCTTTATTTTAAAAAAAAATTCAATTTTTGGCAGAATTGTTGTTGGGGATGTGGAGCCTTCTTTCTTAAATGGCTGTGTTGAGATTTTGGACGGATATTCAGTTGGGATGTGTGAGAGTGTGGTGTTTATTTGTGATTATTTGCCGTAAAGGTTGGCTGGAGTGTTGTGTGTGTGGATATTTGTGCCGGATGGCTCTTGGTTAGATATTAGGTGTGATAGAACTTAAGTGCAGAATGTGCTGTGAGGGCCTTCAGTAAGGGTACAGAGGGGAGGTAACCAGTTGAGGAGGTTTATCTGCACAGTCTGAAAATGGCAGCACTGATTGGATAGATTCAGACTGTGCAGGTACACCCCCCCCCCCAACTGGTTACCTCCCCTCCGTACCCTTATTGAAGGCTAATAGCAATTCATTCATAACTTCTAGTAGAAGAAATAAAGGAATGGATCAGCAATATTTCTAGTGCAAATAATAAAGGAACGGCACAACATGGAGCCATAAGAATAGATGCTCCAGAATTGTTAGTACGTGGGTGTAACAGACCGTTTCAGCAGACAAGGGGCTAAAATCCGTTTAGGCGATATGCCCCTTTCTGAGAGACCGGCACAGCTGCTGCAGAACACCAAACTCCTGAACTGAATACAAAATAGCGCTCCAAACTGGAACCTCGCGAATAGCTGCTAGCAGACGAACAGGAAAAGCATACAATCAGCTTACACTCCTGGCAATCAGTCTCTAACAGCATACAGGGAATCCCCCCAATAACGAGACAAGGCTCCGTGTTGAGGGTCAAGCAGTGGTCTGCCTGTACTTCAGGTACAGCCTCTTTTATTCATAAAACACAAACATAGTATTGCCCACAGGGTTTTGAAATCCAACCAATCAATATCTTACAACACACACAATGCAAGTACAGCAACCAATTGTTCATGCCCCCTAGGAGACCAGAAGGGAGACTGCGACACAGAACAGATACAACACATCCCCACAATGCATCATGGTTTCCTCCTCTCTGTCCCGGAGACAACCAAGGGCAATCCAATTATCTCTCAGAACAAAGGGAGATCGCCAATACACATGTGGAGACAACAGGACAGACATCACCATTTAAACACACAATGGGACAATGGTACAATAGGATAATAGAAACACACCCAGCATATTCCTCCCAAGCTGACAAGTTACACTTATAAATTGTTACAACTTTGTGAGGTTACATTGTCCATACATATAACTTACATCAATTTAAACAGTATAACTTGGGGACAAACCTATCCAAAATTCCCTGGAATAGGTTCAGGGGTTTAAAAGTTAGTATGGGCCATAATCCTGAGGCAAGAGGCGTTTAAACAGGCCTCTCCAAAACCCAGTTGCGAGGTTGGTTTCGCCACAGTGGGAAATGCATGGAGCTATTAAAAAAGGCAGGTCAGGAGAGGTGACAGGTCCTCTTTAAGTAAAAACTATCTAATGAGGTATCATTATCTGCCTTTAATGTGTAGAAATTCAAATTTAGAATTTTCTTTAATTTTTCCCAAATTTTCTGTTAATTTTGGATTTTTTATAATATAAAGGTAAAAGTTATCAACCCAAATTTACCCCTAACGTCAAGCACGAGATGTCACGAGTAAACCGTCTCAGAATGGCTTGGATAAATAAAAGCATTCCAAAGTTATCACCATTTTCCAAAATTAAGCCTGGTCACGAAGGTGAAAAATGGCTTGGTCTTGAAAGGATTAAAAAGTTTGCTCAGATTTTTTTCTAAATCTAAAGCTTTTTATAAATTATTATTATTATTTTTTATTTTTTTTTGCTGCCATCATCATGTGCTTTTCTCCTACCTGTGGGGTTCAGCAGCTGGCGTTATGCGAGTGTGCAGGTTACAGTATTGACTGGGTCCCAATTCTCAATCAAGAAATAACTTAAAGGGGTCATCCAAGCCTGCAAATGCCCCCCATATGCCCGAGCCCCTCACACTGGTGCTACTTAACGGGCTCCCCGCTCCCCATGTCGCTTCTTCCCGTGCGGGGGGAAGGGGAAAGGGTCAGCCAACGGCAGGTGGCGACGGGGACGAGCTTCCTGAGCATTGCTTTTGACTTTAGATAGGCTCGTCCCCGTCACCGCCTGCCATTGGCTGGCCCCCTACCCCCACCGGATGATTTCATACGCGCACGGAGAGAAGCAGCGGCACCCGTGCTGGGACCAGGAGCGACGCGGGGAGCCAGGAAAGTCGAATTAGTTTGAGGGGCCGGGCATATGGAGGGATCATTTGCAGGCTCGGATAACCCCTTAAAGGGTCAATCTTGGTACAAAGGAATCTGTGAGTGTTAGGCTAAATTAATACCAGTTTTTTTTTTCATACTGTCGAAATGTCATGTTGTATGTTTTTTTTTTTTTCTTTCATTTTTTATATATATTTTTTTACATAAAGAAAAAGTCAAACAGGATCATGCAACAGGAGGTGAATCCTTTAGCATCCTGCTGCAATAGACATACATAGTGCAGAATAACAGATCCATTCGGGATTCTGTTCAACAGGACAGAGAAATGAGGAGACCTCCATTGTTTGTCCTGTAAAAAATCTGATCCAGAGGGAAACTTGTCAAACAAAAACAGACACTTTTAAGAGCGTTTTCATACCTGATGGAGGCTCTGTTCATGGTCTCCATCACAAATTTAGCTAAAACAGAGCGGATAGGAAAGTCCTGCATGCAGGCCATTTTTCAGCAAAAAAGCGGCCACAGAATGGAAGCTAAAAGAGCCCCATTATAGTCAATGGGGTCTGTTTGGCTCTGTTCATGTCAGTTATGCATGGAATCTTCATTTCGTTGTTCTGCTCCTCTAACGAAGCAGAGCGGAAATAACCAGCGCTAATATGAAAGTCCCCTTATTATGATGGAAGCCCATTTAAAAACCTATGGATTTGTTTAAACAAAATAAATCAAACCGATTTCCCAGATTGCAGGTTCTCTGTAAATGTTAACAAACCACTATGTCCTCAAAATTGTGCATAGAGTAATAGACCAAGAGGAGAGGACGTACCTGATGTGTCTTTGGGACCCATGCTGTGAGGGGCAGGGGCACTGGGTGTCTGATCAGCTCAGAGCCTACAGGCCAGCTCTTAACTGACATGATGAAGAGTCCAGTAAATGTGGATTTATAGAATGTAGGGGGAGTAGAAATAAAAGCTCGGGAATCTTCAGGTCATTAAACATTTCTGGTCGTACAATCTCTTTTATACATCCACATCGGCTGCCTTTTGATGGTTGCTGCACTTTAAGGACCAGTAAACTTGTATGTGCACTGGAATTGCTAGCAACGTTAATCACACATCTCAAGACTTTTTTTCATTGGCTAATTGAACTGGTCCAAGCTTCTCTGATCCATTATCCATATTTACTTCTAAATGGTTAAAGGGACACTTTTTCATAAAAAAAATTACTACATATTAGCCTATATGTGAATATTCTATGTAATTAAAAAATAAATAAAATAATAGATCAGTGAGATACATTTTTTGAAGTCCCTCTATTCCACTTCCAGTCCGGGATCTTTAACTTCCTGTTTGTTAGCACAGCAAACAGTCTTGCCTGATTTTGAGCCATTCTATCATTGCGACCAGAGTGCGCCCCCTGAAGTGACTTGGGGCTCATTAGCGATGATCTGGCAATGTTATACTGCATGAAGATCGCTACATGTAATAGCAGCAGTCCCCACCGCTGACAAGCAGGCGATTGCCCAGAAGGAACGCTTCCCTCCTTACAATAGTCCGCCTGATCTCTTAATGTAATACAGCCTTTAGAGTATCACATATTACACTGATAAGTGCAGTCCTCTTCTGTGGACATCTTTATCTAGGCCTATCAAGATAACAAAGGAGCTAAGATACTGTTATCCCAATTCTACACCTAGTGTTATTATGAGGATTACCCTTCAGATAACATCGTCCCTCATAGCAGCCATAAACTGACAATGGATTACCTATCTATATACGATTTTTCTCTGTGTGTTTTCAATGAATATTGAGTTAAAAAATACCCCTCTGTGATGGAAGTGTTCCTTTTAAAGAGTTAGCATGCAAATAATAATTTACTTTTAAACCAATGTTCTACAAAAAATAAACAAAATAACAAGACCTACCCTTAACTGTTCTCCTACTGCTCCCCTTCTGACATTGCCCTCAGCCAATTGTGGGACGAGGTGGCTCACCACTGTGTCTAGTGATTAGCTGATTGATCATTCACTGTGTGTGCAGCACGCCAGACCTGCAGGTTATTAGCGACAGTGAGGTCACGGTATGGGCAATTGAGGGTTACTCACTTTTCTGAGGACCCTGGGCAGGCATGCAACAGTGAATGAGAGGCAGACACTAGTTCCTCTGGGGCACACTCTGGATGTAGAGACAGCGGTGTATCTTGGTTTTGTGCTGCCCTAGGCGAGACTAAACTCGGGCACCCCCCTAATATAAATTTTTCCCACCCCTTCCTTGTTAAAAAACAACGTGCAGCTACAGTTAGTACAGTATTAATCCCTCCCTAATTCTCCCCCCTCTAACCACCCAACGGGTCCCAACCCCCTTACCCCATAAAACAACAAAGTAATAATTTTTTTGTGAATTACTGTAATTTAAGTACTTACAGTTTTTGAAGACAGCAGGCTCAGGGATCAGTGCATTGGTGGCCGGGGCCTGGCCTCAGTGTTCACGGTGACCGTGTGCAGGATCCGCTCTGCACTTGGAGGAGATAAGGCTCACCCTAGCGGTGCCGGCCCGTGACTCCACCTCCGTGTGACGTCACAACGGCAATGTGAGGACGCAAAACGCAGGGGAGGTCGGGAGGAAGTCAGGAGGGGGAGCAAGTGAGTTTTTCAACTCCTTCACTATGCGGCGCCTTGGACAAGGGGCAAAAAATATATTTAGCATATTGTGTAACTATAACTAAGCAAACAAGGCATTTTGCCGCCCCCTTTTCAAGTGCCGCCCTAGGCAAATGCCTTGTTTGCCTTGTGATAGATACACCCCTGTGTAGAGACCTGGCCTGATGTTGGGTGAGGTGCCCTGGATGTTGCAGGTGTTTAGAGTGCCTGAGGCAAGGTCCCTTTAAGGATCGTGATGCCAGTGCCTGTAACGGTGGCACACCGGTTGGTAGGAATAGTAATTGAGGTACACAGATTGTATGGTGAACCAAACGTTGCTTTACTTGGAAAACTGTCCAACTTTGTACAGTCAATTACAGTTGTCAATGATGATGCAGTCCCTTGAACAATACTTCACAAGCAGGCTTACTTTCAATGATGGCAGGTATTAATCATGCAAGATACTTGGAGGGCAAACAGTTAATGCTTTGCAGTACAATGCTGCTCTATCCCCTCAGCTATTCTAGCTGGCTGGATCCCAAGGCCCGGATGCCTAATTGCTGGCTTTAATCCTTGGTATATAAATCCTTCCTCCAGTATAAACCCTTGCTCTTCACTTTATAGTACTTCTGCCCATCAGGTTACTTATCTGTACTCGGTTGTATTATCCACACTTGGCAGGGAAACTGCAGGTTGCTCCCAGGAGGTGCTCTCCTACTACTGGGGTATCTTAACTGAGCTATGCTTAGCCTCAGGAGCTTCAGGCTGACAAGGAAACTCCTCTAGTCCCCTGGAATACACTACTCCTCTCCTGTCTGGGCCGTCCTATATATAACTAGGGCTCTCTAGCTCCCTCTAACGCCCGGGAGGCTAAACTGCACCCTGACAGGCCTTACACCCAGTTAACACAGGGAAATACATACACATGACATTCAATGCAATAAAACACATTAACCCCTTTTGTGTAGTGCCCACCTTTACCTAGTGGGACACTACATGTTTCAAGAGGGAGCAGGTAGTAGTGGGGGACATGGGCGGTGTTGGAATAGGAGAAACTGGGGATTTTGTGAGTGACCTGGGATAAGAACAGTGTAAATGCCCTCAGTTAGAGGACCTGTCACCACTTCTAAACAATAAAGGAATGGGACAACTTACAGACATAAGAATAGATGTTCCAGAATGGTTATTACATGGGGGCTGCATGGAGCTATTAAAACAGACCTGTCAGGAGAGGTGAAAGGTCCTCTTTAACTTCTGGATCTGAGACTAAAGTCTCTCTCATTCAAATAGCAATGTCATCTAAAGCAACTTCCCTGTTTTTTCTTTTCTCTCTCCGTCTTAGTGTGGTTGCCTATTCTGTGATCATGGGGGCTTTGATGGCCAGTGGAAAAGAGGTTTCAGGGAAGATTCCTAAAGGAAAGGTATGTCTGCTTCTCAGTTAGGCCAGACTGTCCATTTTTATAACCGATTCCTGTGCACAAATGAAGTCCTGGATTTTAATACTTCGTGTGAGCACATACTTCTCCCTCCTTTTGTTTTTAGCTGGTGGATTTAGAAGCTATGACTGCACTAGAATCAGAAGCATTCAGCAAAACCTCCAAAAGCTGGATGAATCTAAGAAGGTACATGAAAAACGTTTTAATTTTGTATAAACGGTATAAAAAAATAAGGCAAAAATGCCACAGGAACAAAACAATTCTGTGCCACATAAAATGGATCTCGTGTCTTGGACCTTTTAAATGTGATGTTATTAATGACGATAAACAGCGTATGCAGCATTAGAAACAGAGGTTTGTTTTCAGTTTTCCTATTATAGGCACATGAATGTATCTGTCGTGCAGGCCGCAAATTGTGGATCTGTTCCATGCACACGACCGTATGTATTTTTGCAAACCCATTGACTTCAATGGGTCTGTGGTCCGCATTTTGCGGACATAATCTATCTTTTTGCGGAACGGATATAGATTGCAGAAAGCACACGGATGATCCATGTGCTTTCAGCATCCATTCCACAAAGTGATAGAACATAAGACTTGGCCGCAAAATGTGGACAACAGACCCATTGAAGTCAATGGATTTGCAAAAATTCATACGGTAGTGTGCATGAATCCTAAAAAGGTATTCCAATCTTAGCTAAGCTGGCTGTGCTATGCCGTTCCCACAGCTCCCTTACACATCTACGGGGGTTACACGTTTGTGACTTTATAAATGCCACTGTGACCATTTTTTTCCCAAGGGGCATTTCTATGCAGCCCTCACCACTTTCCGAGAAGGGGGCCAGCACATTTATCTTCATTTACGCCAGTTTTGTGGCATAAATAAAGACAGAAATCTCAGCTCAGAGCTGCCGAAGATTTCTTTTTAAGGACAAGGACTGCCGGAGAATGCACCTAAAATATGACGAAGCCTGTGTGGCGGTCTATGATAAATCACCCCACTGATTCTGTAATGGTCAATTAGAACTATATAAACACATACCGTATACAGCAAGCTCCCTCTGGTGGTGGAAGATATAAAAGTACCTATATACCGTAGCTATGTATTCATTGTGTGTATGTAGGTGTACTTAAAGAAGTTATCCAAATATTTTTTTTTATTATTGCATGAACCCCTTGTATAGAGTAATACCTTTTACATTGGTACAGCATTGTGTGTTGTAACCAGGCTAAGATCACATGCCCATTGTACGACACATGATCCTGGAAGTGGCCACCGCATATAATTGGACTGGGAGCACACCGCTCCCCCAGTAAGCAATTTTTAATATGTACCAGTGTAAAATGTATTACTCTACACTAGGGGTGGATGCATGCAATACAGAAATGTTAGATAACCCCTGCCATATTAACCACTTCAGCCCCGCTAGCTGAAACCCCCTTCATGACCAGGCCACTTTTTACACTTCTGCACTACACTACTTTCACAGTTTATCGCTCGGTCATGCAACTTACCACCAAAATGAATTTTACCTCCTTTTCTTCTCACTAATAGAGCTTTCATTTGGTGGTATTTTATTGCTGCTGACATTTTTACTTTTTTTGTTATTAATCAAAATGTAACGATTTTTTTGCAAAAAAATGACATTTTTCACTTTCAGCTGTAAAATTTTGCAAAAAAAATGACATCCATATATAAATTTTTCGCCAAATTTATTGTTCTACATGTCTTTGATAAAAAAAAAATGTTTGGGCAAAAAAAATAAAAATGGTTTGGGTAAAAGTTATAGCGTTTACACACTATGGTACAAAAATTTGAATTTCCGCTTTTTGAAACAGCTCTGACTTTCTGAGCACCTGTCATGATTCCTGAGGTTCTGCAATGCCCAAACAGTAGAAAAACCCCACAAATGACCCCATTTCGGAAAGTAGACACCCTAAGGTATTCGCTGATGGGCATAGTGAGTTCATAGAACTTTTTATTTTTTGTCACAAGTTAGCGGAAAATGATGATTTTTTATTATTATTTTTTCCTTACAAAGTCTCATATTCCACTAACTTGCGACAAAAAATTAAAAATTCTAGGAACTCGCCATGCCCCTCACGGAATACCTTGGGGTGTCTTCTTTCCAAAATGGGGTCACTTGTGGCGTAGTTATACTGCCCTGGCAATTTAGGGGCCCAAATGTGTGAGAAGTACTTTGCAATCAAAATGTGTAAAAAATGGCCTGTGAAATCCGCAAGGTGCACTTTGGAATATGTGCCCCTTTGCCCACCTTGGCTGCAAAAAAGTGTCACACATCTGGTATCGCTGTAATCAGGAGAAGTTGGGGAATGTGTTTTGGGGTGTCATTTTACATATACCCATGCTGGGTGAGAGAAATATCTGGGCAAAAGACAACTTTTCCCATTTTTTTATACAAAGTTGGCATTTGACCAAGATATTTATCTCACCCAGCATGGGTATATGTAAAATGACACCCCAAAACACATTCCCCAGCTTCTCCTGAGTACGGCGATACCAGATGTGTGACACTTTTGCGCATCTAGGCTGCAAAAGTGCCCAAATTCTTTTTAGGAGGGCATTTTTAGACATTTGGATCCCAGACTTCTTCTCACGCTTTAGGGCCCCTAAAAAGCCAGGGCAGTATAAATACCCCACATGTGACCCCACTTTGGAAAGAAGACACCCCAAGGTATTCAATGAGGGGCATGGCGAGTTCATAGAAATGTATTTTTTTGGCATAAGTTAGCGGAAATTGTTTTTGTTTTTTTTTTTTCCACAAAGTCTCACTTTCTGCTAACTTAGGACAAAAATGTAAATCTTTAATGGACTCAATATGCCCCTCAGCGAATACCTTGGGGTGTCTTCTTTCCAAAATGGGGTCAGTTGTGGGGTGTTTGTACTGCCCTGGCATTTGAGGGTCTCCGCAATCATTACATGTATGGCCAGCATTAGGAGTTTCTGCTATTCTCCTGATATTGAGCATACAGGTAATGAGATTTTTTTTTCCGTTCAGCCTCTGGGCAAAACTATTATACAGAGCCAATTGAATTAAATATACAGACACCTTCTTATGCGGGAAACTAAATACGGAGACAACATCTGGTCATTGAAGTCCACACCTCCCATGTGAAGGTTATAGTCGTGGACTGAGAGGGGCTTTTCAATGACACGGGTTGCTCGCTCAATTTGTATTGTCGTGTCTGCGTGAATGGAGGAGAGCATGTAAACGTCACGCTTGTCTCTCCATTTCACCGCGAGCAGTTCTTCGTTACACAGTGCGGCCCTCTGCCCCCTTTCAAGACGGGTGCTAACGAGCCGTTGGGGGAAGCCCACGCGACTAGTTCGCGCGGTACCACAGGCGCCAATCCGTTCTAGAAACAAATGCCTAAAGAGGGCCACACTTGTGTAGAAATTGTCCACATAAGGATGGTACCCCTTGCCGAATAAGGGTGACACCAAGTCCCAGACTATCTTCCCACTGCTCCCCAGGTAGTCAGGGCAACCGACCGGCTCCAGGGTCTGATCTTTTCCCTCATAGACACGAAATTTGTGGGTATAGCCTGTGGCCCTTTCACAGAGCTTATACAATTTGACCCCATACCGGGCGCGCTTGCTTGGGATGTATTGTTTGAAGCCAAGGCGCCCGGTAAAATGTATCAGGGACTCGTCTACGCAGATGTTTTGCTCTGGGGTATACATATCTTCAAATTTCAGGTTGAAATGGTCTATGAGGGGCCGAATTTTGTGGAGCCGGTCAAAAGCAGGGTGGCCTCTGGGACGGGAGGAGCTGTTATCACTAAAGTGCAGGAACGCAGGATGGTCTCAAATCGTGTCCTGGACATAGCATCAGAGAACATGGGCATGTGATGAATTGGGTTCGTGGACCAATATGACCACAATTCATGCTTTTTAGTTAGACCCATGTTTAGGAGAAGGCCCAAAAAAGTTTTAATTTCGGAAACTTGGACTGGTTTCCACCGGAAAGGCTGGGCATAAAAGCTTCCCGGGTTAGCGGTTATAAATTGTGTGGCATACCGGTTTGTCTCTGCCACAACTAAGTCTAAGAGCTCCGCAGTCAAGAACAGCTCAAAAAATCCCAGGGCTGAACCGATCTGAGCTGTCTCAACCCGAACTCCAGACTGGGCGGTGAAAGGGGGAACTACAGGTGCGGCTGAAGTTGGGGACTGCCAATCAGGGTTTGCCAGCACCTCAGGGATTCTAGGGGCTCTACGGGCACGTCTGTGCGGTGGCTGCGACGGGGTCACTACTGCACGTGCCACCGTACCAGCTTCAACTGCCCTTCTGGTGCTCGCTACTTCACCATGTTCTACGGCAGTGCTGGTACTAGGTCCAGGAAGGGCTGCGCTGCTGGTGTATGCCTCACCACGTAATCCGACAGCACCAGCCCCACTCTGCTGCTCTTGAAGCGGATCCTGCGCAACCTGCGGTCTAGCGATACGGGGCCGGGTACGCCTGGTGCTATCAGGGACCTCAGCCTCCTCGTCCGAACTTTGGGTCAGAGAGCCACTGCTTTCTACAGGTTCGTATTCTGACTGGATTCATCAGATGAGGGTTCCCATTCCTCATCCGACTGGGTCAGAAGCCTGTAGGCCTCTTCAGAAGAATACCCCCTGTTTGACATGTGGGCAACTAAATTTAGGGGTATTCCCTGAAACTACCCAAGAAAAAAAAGCAAGCCTGTCTTACAAATGGGAGGCTAGCGAAGTACCGGAGGCCGCTGCGGTTGATAAAAAATATCAAAACTGATTTTTTTATCGCTGCAGCGCGTGTAAAGTGAATGTGCAGTGATCAAAAAAATATATTTTTTGTCACTGCGGTGGGGCGGGTGTGGGCGAACGCACGTGTGGGCGACCGATCAGGCCTGATCGGGCAAACACTGCGTTTTGGGTGGAGGGTGAACCTAAATTGACACTAATACAATTATAGATCTGACCGTGATCAGTTTTGATCACTTCCAGATACTATAAAAGTACAAATGCTGATTAGCGATACGCTAATCAGCGAATCAGTGACTGCGGTGCGGTGGGCTGGGCGCTAACTGATCCCTAAACTACCTAACCAAGGGGCCTAAACTATACCTAAAACCTAACGGTCAATACCAGTGAAAAAAAAAAGTGACAGTTTGCACTGATCACTTTTTTCCTTTCACTAGTGATTGACAGGGGCGATCAAAGGGGTGATCAAAGGGTTAATTGGGGTGCAGGGGGTGATCTGGGGCTAGTGTGTGGTGTTTGGTGTACTCACTGTGAAGCCTGCTCCTCTGCTGGATCCAACCGACGAAAAGAACCAGCAGAGGAGCAGGCCAGCCATATAACAGATCATATTTACAAATATGATCTGCTATATGGCTTCTGATTGTTTTTTTTAAAAATCAGCAACCTGCCAGCCGCGATCATTGGCCGGCAGGTTGCTGACGAAATACTCCTCAACGAAATGCCGGCCCGCGATGCGCATGCGCGGGCCGGCTGTGACGAAATCTCGCGTTTCGCGAGATGACGCGCCGATGCGTCCAGGAGGAGTAAATCAACCACCTCCCGGACGCATCGGTGCGTTAGGCGGTCGGGAGGCGGTTAATGCGTTTTGAACGAGCGGGAGAAAAAGGCGCTCATCACATGGTCCATCACATGATCCATCACCATGGGGATGGACCATGTGATGAGCGCAGTGACGTGATCAAAGGTCCTTTAGCCAGGTCCGGAAGAAAGTAGAAAGAAGAGGAGATCCGCTTTTAAAATCTGGTGATTTATATATGTACTGCACATGGTTCTGGTGCTGAGTTTGACTTATGGGCCTGGTTCTGGTGCTGTATGTATGTAGTGATTTTGGTTCTTGCTCTGTATTTGTCTTAAACGTGCATCATTTGATGCTACATTTTATTCTAATACCATCCATTCACATCTGAGTTTGGGCCACTGTCACATATTCTGTCAAAAAGACCAGACAAAAAAGTCCTGCATGCAAGAATTTTTTGTCCACTAAAGGAGAAGTATCCTGAGTAGACCCTATTATAGTCAATGGAGTCTCTTCAGCTCAGGAGTTGGTAAATCTGGTCCCTCTAATGATCAAACTATTGCTACGGACTCAGTCATGTCCTGTATCTGGGATTGCACATGTGTGTACGATCCCAACATCATAACACAACCAGTTGCCGCCTTTTCATGATTTAAAGTCCATTTACCTATACCGCCTTTATATGGTAGGCGGAGCTAAACAGGTTAAGGGTGGGCCGCTATACATGGGCCAGTTCTGTGTGCTTGTACTCCAAGCTAAAATTGGCCAGCCACGGAGACAGGGCAAATAGATTGGTGGTGAAGTGTGCTGTATGTTAGGAGGGATATGAAAGCAAGCGTGAAAGAGGCAATTGTGGATGACAAGGAAGTTAAATGGAATTACAAGGAAGATAAACACTGAAAAAATAATATTTGGTGTAATTTGTGTATTCAGAAAAAAACTGCAGCACTCCTGACTTGAAGTAAAGGAAGTGGTCCTTTTAGCATTCTCGTTCTCTTGCTCGGCAGCATCTACTGTATAATGCAGGCGTCGTACATCCTCTACGTATGCGCCATACATTGTAGCGTCTTATTGGCTTTGAAACCGTCTCAACATACATGTCATATATTCAAGTCTATTACCAAAATGGAAATCTATTCAACGTTTCTAGGACCTCACAGCTGAATATGACTATAGTCAGGCATTAGAACGTGACAAGCTGCAACCCATAATTTTTATAGAGGGGCGCACCTAGAGAACCAGCACCACAAATATGCAGAACCTCAATATAATCATCTGGTCCATATATCATGGGAATAATACCCGGATACAGGTAATCTGAAGGTGTCTATTACAGAGTAATTCATAGGGCCGCCAATGTCCCATAAGGGTGACTTTCTGCATCAGCCACTCCTGACCATTTCATCACAAAGGTAGGTACAGAATTACAACGTGGTCAGCATTAGCTTGCCTGTGGTCCGTCAACTCTGAATGTCATACCAAATCCACGAACAAAGATGACATGCCAACATGCCGGTCCCTATACCGGTGCTGAGTGGTTCACCACAAGTATTGAATAGTTTCATAAGTCCATAGAAAAATGTAGAGGAGGCGATAATATCCATAACATGAAGATCCAAGGGAGAGCTGTACGAGTTACAATCCTGATCCAAAATCACATTAATCCGTCAGTCTGGAAATCTTCATTCATGTTGGAGAGTTACCTCGCATCTGTGCACATAAAATATCATAATTAACATCAAAGAAACACTTTCTATAAAACACAACTAGAAATACATACCTATATAATCCTAATATTCCAAGCCCATTCTGATGATATACATTATCAATCAAAAGTTTAAACATAATTTTTCAGTCCTTGGTTTTATTGTCTTTTTTTTATTTTCTACATTGTAGATTCATGTTGAAAACATGAAAATGATGAAGGAACACATATGAAATTAAGTAGAAAATAAAAAAGGTGGTAAATCAGAATGGGGGTCAATTATGTATAGAACTGCGCCTGGTTTTGGCTTAAAAATATTCACAAGGGCCTTTTTTATAACTTTTTAAAATACTGTTGCATAGGTGTTTTTGTGCCGCGTTCGACACTGAGGAGTGGCAGGGGCCAGGACATCAGCAATGATACATTTTCTAGGGTCAGGGGCTGGAGTACTTTTTACCCCAGGTGAATGGACTGCAGGAGATGCATCTAATTTATGACCCTCACACTCTAGGGAATTTAGACTGTGAACCCCGTTGGGGACAGTGTGATGCTAATGTCTGTGCTGGGGAATATATATATATATATATATATATATATATATGTTATATATATAAATTCTCAAAGGGTTTCGTTTGGAATTGTAAAAAGACTTCAATAAAGATTAAATGAAAAAAGTTTGGCATCTGGGTACTAATAATCTAGATGCAACATATGTCCTAGGGCTGTGATGGCTAACCTCCGGCATTCCAGCTGTGGTAAAACTACAACTCCTAAGATGTACACTTGCTTGGCTGTTCTCAGAACTCCATAGAAATGAATGGAGCATGCTGGGAGTGGTAGTTTCATGACAGCTGGAGTACTGGATGTTCGCCACCAATGTCCTAGGGGGAGTAACACTGGGAGAGTCGTTTGTTGAGAAGGGTCTGGGTGCAATTGATTGGGAGGACAGTCATCTTGCCTGAGCATTCAGCGGGGGACATTTATCAATGTCTTTACACCACAATAGTGGCATAAAACAGTTGCAAATTATGTCTCTCGCCATGTGTGCACCATAATTCCAAAATTTTAGAGGTTTTTGCCTCTTTTCAAAAGTAGCAAGAAAAGATGGAGCTTAGTGAGGGGTGAGGCTTCCCGCAATCTGCCAGATGTACTATAAGGTGCACCAGAAACTGGCACATGTTATACAGTCCTGATCAAAAGTTTAAGACCACTTGGAACCTTGTTAAGATCCAACAATGTAAAATATGATTTTTTGCCATTTTTCAAGTGGTCCTAAACTTTTGATCAGGACTGTATCTCAAGTCTGTGCCTGCTCCTAGATGATGTAGACTTGCATTTCTCACACACGGAGTGCCAGAGATGCGCCTAATTTATTTATAGGTATCTGCTTTTTAATTATTGACCAAGCATATTTTTTAAAAATTGCATTCCAAGAGCTAGAACTTTTTTGTTTTTTCATAAATGTACTTGTATGAAGGTCTTATTTTTTGCAGGACAAGTTATAGTTTAAAAAAAGGGAAAAAGTCTGGTACCGTGTTAGCCAATAGAAAAATAGTTTAGTGCTCTCATGACTTTTTGGTATCCTGTCTCAAAAAACCCTTGGCCTACTTTCGTTTCATTGATGACATCCTAATAATCTGGACCGACTCTGAACATGAACTGATAAAATTTCATGAACAATTCAACAAATTCCATCCCACCATAAACCTGCCCCTCAACTATTCCCACACAGAAGTCAGCTTTCTGGACACCACCATAAAACTTCAAGACAGCTCAATACAGACATCCCTGTATCGTAAACCTATTGATCGGCCTACATACCTCAAATGGGACAGCTTCCACCCCAAACATATTAAAAAGTCCATCATCTACAGGGAGTGCAGAATTATTAGGCAAGTTGTATTTTTGAGGATTAATTTTATTATTGAACAACAACCATGTTCTCAATGAACCCAAAAAACTTATTAATATCAAAGCTGAATATTTTTGGAAGTAGTTTTTAGTTTGTTTTTAGTTTTAGCTATTTTAGGGGGATATCTGTGTGTGCAGGTGACTATTACTGTGCATAATTATTAGGCAACTTAACAAAAAACAAATATATACCCATTTCAATGATTTATTTTTACCAGTGAAACCAATATAACATCTCAACATTCACAAATATACATTTCTGACATTCAAAAACAAAACAAAAACAAATCAGTGACCAATATAGCCACCTTTCTTTGCAAGGATACTCAAAAGCCTGCCATCCATGGATTCTGTCAGTGTTTTGATCTGTTCACCATCAACATTGCGTGCAGCAGCAACCACAGCCTCCCAGACACTGTTCAGAGAGGTGTACTGTTTTCCCTCCTTGTAAATCTCACATTTGATGATGGACCACAGGTTCTCAATGGGGTTCAGATCAGGTGAACAAGGAGGCCATGTCATTAGATTTTCTTCTTTTATACCCTTTCTTGCCAGCCACGCTGTGGAGTACTTGGACGCGTGTGATGGAGCATTGTCCTGCATTAAAATCATGTTTTTCTTGAAGAATGCAGACTTCTTCCTATACCACTGCTTGAAGAAGGTGTCTTCCAGAAACTGGCAGTAGGACTGGGAGTTGAGCTTGACTCCATCCTCAACCCGAAAAGGCCCCACAAGCTCATCTTTGATGATAACAGCCCAAACCAGTACTCCACCTCCACCTTGCTGGCGTCTGAGTCGGACTGGAGGTCTCTGCCCTTTACCAATCCAGCTACGGACCCATCCATCTGGCCCATCAAGACTCACTCTCATTTCATCAGTCCATAAAACCTTAGAAAAATCAGTCTTGAGATATTTCTTGGCCCAGTCTTGACGTTTCAGCTTGTGTGTCTTGTTCAGTGGTGGTCGTCTTTCAGCCTTTCTTACCTTGGCCATGTCTCTGAGTATTGCACACTTTGTGCTTTTGGGCACTCCAGTGATGTTGCAGCTCTGAAATATGGCCAAACTGGTGGCAAGTGGCATCTTGGCAGCTGCAAGCTTGACTTTTCTCAGTTCATGGGCAGTTATTTTGCGCCTTGGTTTTTCCACACGCTTTTTGCGACCCTGTTGACTATTTTGAATGAAACGCTTGATTGTTTGATGATCACGCTTCAGAAGCTTTACAATTTTAAGAGTGCTGCATCCCTCTGCAAGATATCTCACTATTTTTGACTTTTCTGAGCCTGTCAAGTCCTTCTTTTTACCCATTTTGCCAAAGGAAAGGAAGTTGCCTAATAATTATGCACACCTGATATAGGGTGTTGATGTCGTTAGACCACACCCCTTCTCATTACAGAGATGCACATCACCTAATATGCTTAATTGGTAGTAGGCTTTCGAGCCTATACAGCTTGGAGTAAGACAACATGCATAAAGAGGATGATGTGGTCAAAATACTCATTTGCCTAATAATTCTGCACTCCCTGTATAGTCAAGCCGTCAGATATAACCGAATCTGCTCCAGCCCATTAGACAGGGATGAGCATTTACAATATCTGAAAAGGACATTTTTACACCAGGGCTACCATCCTGCTTCAATTGAAGATCAGATCACAAGAGCCACCAAGATCCCCAGAAGTCAACTTCTCCAATACAATGAAAAGAAACAGAACCAGCGCATACCTCTGGTTGTGACCTACAGCCCACAACTAGAGTTACTGAGGAAAACTGCCAAAAAATTACATCATGTCCTACGTAAGGATGAACGACTAAAAACAATCTTCCCAGACCCCCCCTTACTAGCTTACCGACAACCTCCAAATCTAAGGAACATTTTGATCAGATCAAGTTCAAGGCCAGGAACCACAGAAAAAGGAACCCATCCCTGTAATATAAGCAGATGCAAAACCTGTTCCCATATAATGACAACAGATAAGATCCGGATCCCCAACACACAGCAGGAATATAGGATCCCTGGGACATTCACATGTTCTACATCTAATGTTGTTTATCTGATTCTCTGCACTAAATGTCCTGTTAGAGGCCTCTACGTTGGAGAAACAGGACAGAGACTCAATGCAAGGATGAGGTCCCACCGCCACACAATTAAAGAGAAGAAGCTACACTTTCCTGTGGCTAAGCATTTCTGTAGCCCAGGACACAATGTAGAACATATGAAAGTTCTCATATTAAAAGGTAACTTCAAATCCCAAAAAGCTAGAAGAATTTGGGAATACAAATTTATAACACTGCTTGACACTTTGAATACTGGACTGAATTTGTCCCTGGGATTTATGACACACTACAAGATCTAAAGAGTCTTCTGAAGACATAGTCAGGGCACCAGGTCTCTGAGATAACATCAATTTAGAGACCATAAAACTTTCACACCCCTTATCTGTAAGATAATTAAGGACTCATTCTCAAGATCTTTAATATGTTGCTCAGTTTTTTTTTTCTAATGTCCATTCATTCCCCCCATGCCATGTTCTTATTGTATATATATTGCTGTTTCTTCATATATTCTTGTAGTACGCCTGATGAAGAGACTGGTGATGTCTCGAAAGCTCGCTATGTAACATCATTACTTCTATTTTTGTTAGCCATTAAAATGTATCAAACCTGCAATACTCTTATTTTGTTTCTCTTAATGAGAGCACTAAACTAAGTTATAGTTTTTAATGCACCATTTTAAGTACATGTAATGATTGATTAAATCCAGCCATTTAGCGAAAAAACTCTTTGTTTACGCCAGTACAAAAACACGTATGGGTGGTCACTAAGGGGTTAGGTGCACCTTACTCCAGTGCAACACATTGTGGGGGGGTTGGGGGTTTATCAGAAGGGTAACATTTGAAGTCAATTTTGCTTGTGTCTGCATTGGTGTACTTTGCACACAATTTATGAAACGTTACTGTTTGTTAAAGGGTTTGTACCAGGGCTTTTTTTCTGGCGGAACGCACCGGAACGGCGTTCCGCCACCTTTTGACATCGCAGCCTGCCGTGCTCCAGCGTCGCAGGCTGCGATGTATCAGCGTGGAGGGACTGGGAGGAGGAGCTGGGGGCCGGTGCGTTCACTGTGCTCCGGCCCCCAGCTCCAGTAGAGTTATAGAATGTGGAAAATGAATAATGATTCTTCTATTCATGCTGCCCCCTCTGTGTACTTTATAACATTCAAAATATCCATCCGATCCTACTCACAGGGGCAGGGCTACTGTTCTCTTAATGCAGGGCGGCCGGGCAGATGAGCGGCAGCGTCACTGACTGACGTCACGTGCCTGCGCCGCCTACTTCATAAAGTAGGCGGCGCAGGCACGTGACGTCAGTCAGTGACGATGCCGCTCGTCTGCCCGGCCGGCCTGCATTAAGAGAACAGTAGCCCTGCCCCTGTGAGTAGGATCGGATGGATATATTGAATGTTATAAAGTACACAGAGGGGGCAGCATGAATTGAAGAATCATTATTCATTTTCCACATTCTATAACTCTACTGGAGCGGCAATGGGGGGTCTGTGGATGGCACTGTTAAGGGGGGGGGTCTGGATGGCACTGTTAAGGGGTGGGGGGGGTCTGTGGATGGCACTGTTAAGGGGTGGGGGGGTCTGTGGATGGCACTGTTAAGGGGTGGGGGGGGGTCTGTGGATGGCACTGTTAAGGGGTGGGGGGGGTCTGTGGATGGCACTGTTATGGGGTGGGGGGGTCTGTGGATGGCACTGTTATGGGGTGGGGGGTCTGTGGATGGCACTGTTATAGGATGGGGGGGGGGTCTGTGGATGGCACTGTTATAGGATGGGGGATCTGTGGATACCATCCACAGATCCCCCATAACAGTGCCATCCACAGATCCCCCATTAACAGTGCCATCCCCATCTGGGGGGTTTCTTTGCTGGGCTGGACTTTTAAAACCCCACTCAAATTTTACTTGCATCCCTGTTCTCTAAAGGGGCGGTTTTAGGGGGCGGTCCTAGGGGTGGGTAGGGGCGTGGCCAGGGGAGGGGGGGGGGTGAGTTCCACCACCTTTTCTCTGAGAAAAAAAGCCCTGGTTTGTACGCTGTAGTGATATTGATGACCTTTTCTCAGGATATGTCATCAATATCAGATTAGTGGGGGTCTGACTCCCAGTACCCCTGCTGAACAGCTGATGGACGAGGCTACAGCGCTACTGCAAGAGTCACGCCATCTTCAATCTTTACCTGCGCGCCGTCTAGATCATAAAGGCAGTGCAGTGTAATTACAGTTTCTTCTCCCGTTCAAGTGAATGGGACGAGTAGTTTCTAGTTACACTGCTCCTTCGCTACAAGCTAGATGGTGTGCAGGTAAATATTGAAGAGGATAGATCACTTGCACAAACACTGAGTGGTCGGGAGTCCCCCGACGATCTGATATTGATCACCAATATCATTACAGCGCACAACACCTTTAAATTTGGACCCTATTCCTAACACTTTGTATTGAAATGTTACTCATTATTTTACGTCACCCCATTAGTGCAGTAAGTTTGCAACTTCCTTTGCTACTTTTATAAGGAATTTGCACTGATAAATCAGAAGTGAAACACTTACCCTAGCTAACCACTTCCACTTTCCACCTAGTTTTCCAAACTAAAGTGAATGGTGTGAAAATGCAAAAAGTTGCAAGATGTTTGGGACTTTTTGTGCAAAAAAAAGCCCAAAATGTTGCAAAGTATTATTTAAAGACAAAATAGTGGAGTGCAGGGAGTGATTAACCCCCCCCATGATGCACAAAGCCTCCCTACTCCCCATCCAAGCACCTCGAGCTCCAGTTTCTGACGGACAACTGTCATGGTGGACATATGATCAATTGTGCTCTTTTTTTTTTTTATTAACTCCCAATTTCTGCCTACCAATATCCTACACAACATACACAACATACTGATTTTCAATCATTACTTATCCCATCTACCCCTCCGCCTTCCTGTGTATCTACTGTATATGGTATTCTTTCATCCTTTACCAACCTGGGATATCCGCCTCTCATGGATCGCTGGGAGTTGGACCTGGATACACATATGAAGAGGCTCAGCAGAAGATCTGCTCATATCCCATGTCTTGAGAATCACCTGCAGAGCCCAGGAAAAAAAAATATAAATTGTTTCCTGCCGGTATAGGTACGTACCTGGTCACTGTTCACACCTACACCCTTCCGTCCCTGATACATCACTGTGAGAGGACAACCCTTTTACTACATAAATGGTGGGGATATGCATTGATTAAGTAATTCTGGCACTGCATCTTTGAGACCTACTTTACAGTTAGCAGCATTATTGTAACAAACACAGGCCCTTTGGCTTTATTGTTCTTGTCTCATCCTATTTCAAAACTGAAGAAATCGATACTCATATTTTCTTTGGTTGTGGCTTGTGGAGATTCACTGTAACCCCGTCTGAGAGTGAATGGGTACAGAAAACAACATCATAAGGAGGCAAGCTGTTCCTCCCCTCTTGATAGGAGTGGGCTGGTCCTGCTTCCTGCCAGGAGGGGGACTTCCCATAGACACACAGAGAGGAGAGGAAGCACACTCCTGAGCTCCTGCTCCTAAGAAGGATTGTCCAGGAGAATAACTAAAGACTTTCTCAAGCAGATACTTCAGAGGATTACGACAGCAGCGGGAACAGCTAGGACCAGCATAAAAGACACTGCTGTGAGGTGAGGGACTTTTACTAGGCCAGTATAGTACAAAGCCATCCAACCTGCCCCATAATCATTACTGGTACCAGAGAATTGCTGAACTTGGAATTGAGAACTTGGAAATTGCTCCTATTGAATGTACCTAAAGTTACACTTTGCACTTATTGAAGAAGACTGTTCTACATTTACTTCAAGCTTCATTCTTCAACACTACTGATCCCCAGGAAGCAACGGCCTGAGGGAGTACACTGTGACAAAACATTGATCAGGGCCACTATCATCTGCATTGGCATTTTAGTCTCATTCTTGCCTTAACATTCTCTTTATACTGTAGCGTTAGTCTTTTTGGCTGAGATCCTTGAATGGTCAGATATGATGCTTGGATCCAATCCATATTTGTTTAGTCAGGTATATCACAGGTAGATTTCCCTCCTGTCCTTAGGTGCTATCATATTATTACATATGAATAACCAGAATCTAGAAGACATATCTGCAATGTTATTCAATGTACAGGGCTGCTAGCCAGTACTGTATAGTAACTAATGATGACTTACCTTTATATAGGTGAAGTATGGCTTCAGAGAGTCCCCTGGCAGCAGGCGGCTGATCATAAGATATCTGGGAAAAAGTATAATTACATTGTTTAAGATAATATCTGCATGGTCTAATGCTATTATCATAATGTCTTCTAACTGGACACTGTACTACATGAGATTGGTGTGTGACCTGCAAGAGGACATAGTGCAGCCTGGAGTCTACTGACAGGCCATAATATGTTGTGATTGGTTTTGAGCGAATCTAACTATCTGAAGTGGACTTCAATCGAAATTTCAGGAAAAATTTTATTTGCCACAAAGTTCCTCTTGCTTTGTGGTAACAAAACAATTTTCCCTGAAATGGTGGTAAAAAAAATCATTAAATACCTCATTCATATGCACGCAAAGAGGCCGTCACAGTCATTTTGATTGTAGAAACCATGCAAAATCTCATGTAAGGTGACGTATGACGTCACCATGCCGGTGTGCCTGGCCAGCTTAATGACGTCATCAAGTCTCAAGTCTCTGCATTAGATTTTGCGTGGGATCTCCAATCAAGATGGCCGCGACGGCTTTCTACGCGAACAAATGGATACGGTGAGTATTTATTTATTAGGCCTAAATTGCAGCCTCAGATGCCGCGATCGGTGATGAATGCGGCATCTAAGGGGTTCAATGATGGGGAGCAGTGCGATTGTCGTTCCCTGTCATTACTCCCCTACATACATAGAAATGCGCTTTGTGACAAAGCAATTTGTCACAAATCGAATTTCTTTATGAAATTCGGTGAAGAATCCAAATCAAATTTTTCAAAACGGCGCTCAGAGCCTTTAGGATGACATTAGGGGATAGAATTTCTATACGTTGGTATTTATTATGACACTTACATATATAGGGTGGAGCATCAAGCATGTCAGCCGTCACTGGTGCCACATTCAGATGTTCCAATGTCTGTAAAAGGCATAATGTTTTTAATAAAAATACAATATTAAAATATATATACCGGTAATAGTAATAATAATATATTCACTTTCAAGGATTGGATTTTCTATTATAAGACAAGTTAGAAATGGCGCACATGTTTTAATACCAGTGTAAACCCAGGCGCTGGTGTCTGACACAGCCCAAAAGCGCCCATGCCATGAAAAACTGTGAGGGAAGGGATGCAAATGAGCTCTTAACAAGCTCTGCCTCTAATGCCACCTAGATCATAGGATAGCTGCCTTACATCTGGTGGCATTACAGGCAGAGCTTGTTAAGAGCTCATTTGCATCCCTTCCCTCCCAGAATTCCAGAGGAGCATGTATGGAGTCTCCTCACACTAATTAAGGTGCTCTCTCCCTAAGGAGAGTTGGTTCCCCCCTGATGAAAAACTGCTGCACTATTATGGTGTATGATAGATTCAGGGAGCTGGTATATATTTGGCATCATGGCCTAGGAATTTAAGGGATTATCCAGCTTTTACTAAGTGATGGACAATCTTCAGGATAAGTCATCACTACACTAGTTGATCGGCAGTGGTCCAATGCTCCAAACTCCTGGTTGTTGCTCTGTCACTGGAAGTTGGAAGCAGAAATACACTGCTCCGTCAACTGTATAGTGGAGAAAGCTCCCATTCAAGTCAGTGGAAACAATGCTACAGTGATAAGCTCTGTCCACTACACAGCTAAATGGCAGTGGTGTGGGGTGTCAGACCACTACCAATCACCTAGTGATAGCCTATCCCAAGGAAAGAGCATCGCTTAGCAAAAGCTGGAGAACCCTCAGGACTAGGCGATTTTCATTTTTTTTTTTTTTTTTTTACTCCCAGGTTTCCCAAAGCCATAACTTTTTTATTTTACCATTTGCATAGCCGTTGCATACAAGCTAGTGGGAATTTCAAATGGGGTGGAATAATAACCCCCCCAATTCTGCTAAAGTTTTAAGCGTTTTCTTTTTACGGTGTTCACTATCCGGCTATCCGGTTATAAATATATATTTTTTTCTTTTTGTCGCCATATTCTGACCCCTATAACTTTTTTGTAGTTATGTGTAATTTTAAGTATGTGTGAGGAGTTGTTGTTTGAGGGGCGAAATGTACTTTTCACTGCTTCAATTTTGGTGTGTATGACTTTTTGATCACTTTTTATTCAATTTTTGTGGGAGGTGAAGTAACTAAAAAACAGCGAATCGCCATTTTAATATTTTTTTCTGTTTCGCCATTTGCCGTATAGGATAAATATTTTTATATTTTAATAGTACAGGAGTTGTAGCATGTGGCAATGCCTATAATCTTTTTTTTTTTTTTATTGTTTATGCATTTTATTTTTGGGAAGGGGGTTGATTTGGGTAATAAAAAAAAAAAAGTTTAATAGTTCCCCTAGGGGAAAGATTACTTCTCTCATAGACTTGAATGCATTAGCACTGAAGTCTATGGGGATTACACTGTGTTCCTATGGAGCCCTGCCACTGGCGGTCTCTCTGTAGGAACTAATGTGTGGCAGCCTAGTATCAATCCGCGATACAGAGGTTGCCACACGCACACTCTGGCTGCCCCGATCCTGGCTAGAGGGAGCTGGTGCATGGCCAGGAGTGTGTGCTCCTGGTTTTTGATCTCCCAGATGAAGTGGTCATATTTGACCAAGGCACTTCAGGGGCTATGTGTATGTTTTTCACGTTATTGTCAATCGCTTACATTAGTATTACTGCGTTATGTAAAAAAACAGGATGCACCTGACGGCTATGGCACCCTCTTTAAACCTCCCACTGTCAACGTAATTTTATGGTAGAGCAGCGGGAAGGGGTTAAAGTCATGCTTCTGTATGAACTTAGCCTTAACGGAAAACTATAGGGAAAATAAAGATCATCTTCTAAACTTTTGGGACTATTATAGGATAAGTATTATCTAAATGTAATAGCAGATAGCTTTAGGTGGCAGCTTAGTGATAAGCCTGTCACCATGCTCTTGTGGTCAGCAGCATGGCCTCCTTTTCTTTATTAGTATAGGGTGGCAGCGTAGTGATAAGCCTGACAGCTGGAGGTCACCATGCTCTTGTGGTCAGCAGCATGGTCTCCTTTTCTATAATATTATAGGGTGGCAGCTTAGTGATAACCCTGACAGCTGTAGGTCACCATGCTCTTGTGGTCAGCAGCATGCCCTCCTTTTCTATATTAGTATAGGGTGGTAGCTTAGTTTTAAGCCTGACAGCTGGAGGTCACCATGCTCTTGTGGTCAGCAGCATGGCCTCCTTTTCTATAATATTATAGGGTGGCAGCTTAGTGATAAGCCTGACAGCTGGAGGTCACCATGCTCTTGTGGTCAGCAGCATGGCCTCCTTTTCTATAATATTATAGGGTGGCAGCTTAGTGATAAGCCTGGGAGCTGGAGGTCACCATGCTCTTGTGGTCAGCAGCATGGTCTCCTTTTCTATAATATTATAGGGTGGCAGCTTAGTGATAAGCCTGACAGCTGGAGGTCACCGTGCTCTTGTGGGCAGCAGCATGGTCTCCTTTTCTATAATATTATAGGGTGGCAGCTTAGTGATAAGCCTGACAGCTGGAGGTCACCATGCTCTTGTGGTCAGCAGCATGGTCTCCTTTTCTATAATATTATAAGGTGGCAGCTTAGTGATAAGTCTGACAGCTGGAGGTCACCATGCTCTTGTGGTCAGCAGCATGGTCTCCTATTCTATAATATTATAGGGTGGCAGCTTAGTGATAAGTCTGACAGCTGGAGGTCACCATGCTCTTGTGGTCAGCAGCATGGTCTCCTATTCTATAATATTATAGGGTGGCAGCTTAATGATAAGCCTGGCAGCTGGAGGTCACCATGCTCTTGTGGGCAGCAGCATGGTCTCTTCCCTTTATAATATTATAGGGTGACAGATTGACAATAGAGACACTTTTTTTGAGAGTCAGAGTGAGAAAGGTAAGATCTCGGGTACTGTGATTTGGGCACCAGAAAGAATATTCAATAATGCTATAAGCAATCTGCCTGGAATATGTGGGTGAGTGCAGAGATGGAGGAGATTGCACTGACCTTGGACTCTCCTACTTCATGCTGATGTCTTCCTTCAGTTGGAGGTGAGGTGGAGAGCTCTTCTTATTCTTTCAGCAGCTCTCCGACACCCGGACCTGATCCCCTTACACAGACGCCGTAAAGATTTGCATGACAATCTGCATCTGCAGGTCAGCTCAATGGTTGCGGTGCTGTACTGAGGCTCAGTCTGTGCTGGTTCTGCTGGTGGATTTTGCTCATCGACAACCATAGCCTGTAATAAATAACCTGGTTATATAGTATATCAGCATTATGTTTATATTGCAGTATACAGTATCTAGTCTCAGGCTGGTCTGGATATAGATTTATATATGTATTTATATTACTTCTTTCCATAGGGGCCTAGATCAGGGTATGGAATCAAGAACATGATTATGGGGTGGCCATCTTGCCTGAGCTGTCAGGGCATCTGTCAGCAGATTTGCGTTTGGCAGCTGAAGGCATCTTGATGATGCTTTAATATATGCAAATGAGCCTATAGGAGCAACGGGGGTGTTGCCCTTACCCCTAGAGGCTCCGTTTTCTTTGCAACTCCCAGGCCCTCTCACTTTGATTACCATTATGATGTTTACACTGCCTGGCCCTGTCAATCAAAGTGCAGAGATTGCCGAGCCTCTTGGTATAACGGTAACACCCCCGTTGTTCCTAGAGGCTCATTTGCATATATTAAAACATTATTTTTCTTAGCAATGCGGGCAGATGTCTTCAGCTTCCAAGCGCACTTGCAATGGGTTAGTCAGTTTCATAGCTACAAATCTGCTGATAAATTCCCTTAAGGCTACATGCACACGAGCGTATTTTGTTTCCGTGTCTGCTCCGTTCTTTTTGTGGACCGTATGCGCAACCATTAATTTCAATGGGTCCGCAAAAAAAGTCAGCAGTTACTTTGTGTGCATTCCATTTCCGTATGTCCGTTCCGCAAAAAGATAGAACATACTCTATTATTGTCCGCATTACGGACAAGGATAGTACTGTTCTATTAGGGGCCAGCTGTTCCGTTCCGCAAAATATGGAATGCACACGAACGTCATCTGTATTTTTTGCGGACCACAAAATACATAAGGTCGTGTGCATAAGCCCAATGAGATATTCTCTGTACTTCATTACAACGGCGCCCCCTAGTGTTTAATCTGTATAGTAATGTTACACATCCAATACTGATCTGGATAAGAATGGTCGCACATGCTCAGTTCAATCCTTCAGCTGTCACCAGCCATATCTAGTGCCAGAAGCTGTGACAGTTACAAGCAGAGAGCTGCATCAGAAAGGACACAACTCCTAAAAAAAAGATACGTTCCTTGAAAAAGGACACGTCCACTGAGCTGTGAAAGGAAGAAAGCTGCAGCAGAAAAGAAATGTGCCCCTTGAGCTGCCAACAGTGCAAGTAAAGCAATGATTGATGGGACATCTGGATCCATGTGAGGTACAGGGCTGGTTCCAGCTTTGTTACAAAGAGATTATCATGTATTAGATGATATGTGATTTCCATGTTTTACATAGCCTGGTAACCAACAACCGCTGGGATCCTCCTCTATCTCCCTGAACATAAAAAACCCATCTACCTGTCTGGGACTGAGGAGCTGCTCCGTTCCTGGCCACCCCTGGGCCCCACAGGTCCAGGAAGCAGCTTGGTCCGGTGATTGCTGTGGCCAATCACAGACCTCAGAAGTCACAGTATCTTGAATGCTACGTCATTGCTTTCTAAAGCCAGTGTGAAACTCAGAAGGTGGATAAATACCTCGGGGTACACAGTATAGCGGGGATCTAGGAATATCACATTAGTGCTGTACTGCTCCGGCATCACATGGACTGGAAACCACTGTTAATATAACGGGGACAGCAGAAGTGGATATGGTTAGACACAGTAGGCTAATTAAGAAAAAAGAAGAAAAAACGGGAATAGACTGACCTCTGGAATGATAAATCCTGGACAGTAGGGATAGTAAGGTGGATATATTAGTGGTACCTGAAAATATAACAGAGAAGAGATTAATACAGGTCCCACTATATAATTACATAGCAGAACATGCGCAGAATATACAAGTGTCCATGATCTTAAAATGTACAGAATGATTGACATATTTGATGCATATTTAGAAAGTGTTAATGGGATATTTCCCGCTGGACATTTATGGCATATTCATAGCACATGCCATAAATGTCCGATAGATCCGGGCCACTCACCGCTCTAGGACTTCAGAGAATGTGGGAGCCACATTGTGGAATGTGGAGAAAGGCGTACAGTACATGTGCGCTGTGCTCTGTATTCACGGTTGGACCCTGTTTTTGAGATAGGAGTGGAACCCGCACCTATTGGATATTTATGACATACCTATTGATATGCCATAAATGTCTATATGGGACATCCCCTTTAATAGTGTAATTTCTTTATATACTAATAAACAAGTTTTTTGTTGGATTAAAGCTGCCCATACACACTGGACATATATTGGCCAAAGCTGCTGATGTTTTTGATATAGTATGCAGTTGGCCAAATGACTGCCTGGCAGGCAACTATCTAATGCATATTTTGATATTAAAGGTAATCTGTCACCAGTTTTTAACTACTAGGTCCTAACAGCTCTGGGGCGTGCCGATGAGTCCGGATATTCACGAGCTCCTGTCTGTCTCTGCACCCTGATGCTGATTGACAGTTTTCTCAATGTGCAATCAGCAGCAGGTGGATGGAGAACCAGGAGCTCATAGATATCAGGACTCTTCGCATGTGCTGGAGCTGTTCAATACAACACTTTAGCAAAACAATTTGGGGTATTTAACCCCTTCAACCACCGTGATGTATCGGTACTGTATGGAGTGGTCTGCTGCAGTACGCCTGCTTCATATGCGGCGGGTGCCAGCTGTATAATACAGTAGGCAGCCAGGAGCAATAATTTGAAAAGGCGATTGTGCAGAACCCCATAATTTAAACCCTCTGCCTTCCGATCGGAGCTCTGCGCAGTGAAATTGTGGGGCACCAATCAGTTACAATGGCAGCCTGGACGCTTCTGAAGCTTCCCATGCCTGCCCTGGTAAGCTCCCTGCTGAACAGTCCACGAAGCACAGCTCAGCAGGGAGCATGTCTAAATCCCATTTACCATAATAGAGCTCTATTAGGGTATATTGGACAAGGGATTAAAATGCCCCAGGTTCTAGCCCCCCAAGGGGGGTTAAAAGTTATTACTATAAAAAAACATTTAAAGTTAAAATCACCTCCCTTTCCCAATTTTACATATAAAAATATATCAACAATAAAAAAAATAAACATCAGATGTCTGAACTATTAAGATAGTTTTTTTTTTTATTCCTGTGCGGTGAATGTTGTAACGGAAAAAAAAAATTGAAAATAAATTTTTAGTCACGCTTCCTCCCCCCAATTCTTTTTTTTAATAACAGTGATCATAAATTCATACATACCACAAAAATGGTACCAATAAAAACAACAGTTCATCCCACAAAAAAAACAAGCCCTCATACAGCTATATAGACAGAAATATACAAATGTTATGAAAATGATGGAGGAAACCAATACCAGACCTCTTTGTCCTAAGTAGCAAAACCTGTCTGAAATAATGGGGCCAAATTTGGTCTTAGCTACGGGGACACATCTATTTGTAATTAGCGCCCAACAATTAGCCTCATAATTCCATAGATGAGTAGCAAGGGCACCCTAGAGTAAATCGGGACTAAAGCTGGCCACACACATTAGGCGAACAGGGGGAGAAAAGGATCGGCCAAAATGAATATTTTCACCAGATCTTTTTGTTCTCCTGGGTTAAGCCTCCACCAGAAGTGTCTGGCAGCAGCTTTCTCCGCTCTACCCATAGAATACACAGACATGTGCGGGCGAGCTGAACGTGTATGTGTAAGCGGAAGTCAGGAGGGAGTCAGAGGGAGAACAATCGCAGACTTAAGTTGAACATGGACATTAGATATTTTAGATATTGAATTGTATAGTAGCCTTAAAGTGGGCCAGTGAGAGTCCAGTGATTAAAGTTGCCATATATGACATTGTATTATGGTGAGGAAATCATGAGGAAGCGGAGAAAAAGGGTTTGGAGGGCAAAATAGAATACAGTATGTTTATAGCAATTCTCCAGCCAAATCTGTGTGTCAGGGCTCGTGCACACGACCGTATGCTGGCCGTTTTAGCACCACATCACGGATGTGGACCCATTCACTTGAATGGGTCCGCAATCCAGAAGGTCCAGTGGGGTTTTTCTCCGTGCTACCACACCACAAAAAAGTAGTGCATGCAGATCCTCCATCTCGGAACTCGCCCTTAAAGGGGTTGTCCGAGATAAAAATAAAAACAAACAGTTAACTCACTATTAATTGCTGTTTCAAGGTCCCTCCAGATGTTTTTATGGTATTTTTCCACTTCAGCAGGGCTCCGACAGTCCCCCACTGATTAGTTACATCTATGTTTATGTGTGCGGTAACTTCCTGCCGCACTGCCTTGTGGGCCCAGCGCAGCATCACGTGGTTTCAGGTGTCTGTCACCTTCTCTGTGCATCAGCCCCCTAATTCATATGCCGCCTCCTGCCGCACATATTCCTCCCCCTTAGTTACACCCCTAAACGCCTCCTGGCTCAGTCCCTCCCTTCCTGTCCTGAACAGGTTTCCTATATAGCTCCCAGGCAGGCGATAGAGCTCAGCTCATTTCTGGGCTATAAAGGCCATTACTACTGAAGTCTGTTAAAACGACAAAAAGGACACTGTAAGTTTACTTTGAGTTGTGTCGCGAACTGTGAACTGTGCCGTTGTGTCACTGTCTCTGACTGCTGTGCCTACCACTATTGAGCTGACCCCCACAAGTCTCAAGATCAGAAATCCTAAAATCTATCCACTGACATTGTGCGAGGCATGGCTCTAAGGGAGAGGCTTGAGGGGCTGCTGAGGAAGAACACAACCCAGTTTTCACAATCACTTATTCTATTAGTAAGATTTTTTCTCCCAAACAGATATAATGTGCACTACAAGCAAATCTTACCTCTCCGCTATATTCAAACCATTGCCCTGGCAGCTGTGGTCCTGGGTATTCATCCTGGGTATAAAAGTTGTACATATAAGTATATTGTCAGTACTAGTGTTGATCATAGAACCAAAGTCACTTTGTTAAAAACTTTGTTTAATTCAAATGTATGGACTCCAGCAAGGTGAAATTCTTTTAGTCCAAAGTCTCCCAAGACTTCGACATTCGATTCTATAACTTGTAAACCATGCTTCGCGCAACACTAGTCAGTACAATTACACAATGAAAGAGAAGTAATATTAAATGAATAAAAAACATGAGGAGTTAAAAAAAACATTGCTGCTTTCTTCCCAAAACAGGGTCCCTGATTCATTTAACCCCTTCCTGACATAGCCATTATTAGGCTTCCTGAACGGGCCATGAGTCCCTTTATGTGGTGATAACTTTGGAATGCTTTTACTTATCCAAGCGATTCTGAAATTGTTTTATCATGACACATGGTACATCATCTTAGAGGTAAATTTGATCCTTTATTTATAAGAAAAATCCCAAATTTACATAAAATAGTTATTAATTAACAAGACACCATAAGTCTACTAAAATGGATTCTTTTTTTCAGGACGTTAAAAAGTTTAGAATATTAGAAGCAATTTTTCAAGAAAATTTCCAAAACCATTTTTTTAAGGACCAAGGGTTCATGCACACAAACATATTTTCTTTCATTGTCCGTTCAGTTTTTTTTTGCGGACCATATGCGGAACCATTCATTTCAATGGGTCCGCAATAAAAACATTAGGTACTCCGTGTGCATTCTGTTTCCATATGTCCGTATATCCATTCCGCCAAAAAATTGAACATGTCCTATTATTGTCCGTATTGTGGACAAGCATAGTACTGTTTTATTAGGAGCCAGCTGTTCGGTTCGACAAAATACGGAATGCACGGGGACGTCATCAGTATTTTTGTGGATCTGCTTTTTACAGACCGCAAAATACATATGGTCGTGTGCATGAGCCCCAATTAGAGTTACGAATTCACTTTTTGGGGCTTGTATAATAGACACCACCCATAAATGGCCCCATTTTAGAAACTACACCCCTCAAATGATTCAAAGCTGCTTTTATTAACTGTGTTAACCCTTTACATGTTTCACAAGAATTAAAAGAAATTAGAGGTGAAGTGAAATGATTTTTTTTTTATCAATTTTTCCTGTAACGCAGCACGAGTTAACAGCAAAACAAACCCCAGTATGTATTACCCTGATTCTGCAGTTTATAAAATCCCCCCATATGTGGTCATATACTGCTGTATGGACACATAGCAGGGCTTAGAAGGGAAGGAGCACCATGTAGTTCTTCAAGGGCAAATTTTGAAGAGACCCTAAGGCAACCCGGCAGAAGAAACCTCAAAAAAGTTACCCCATTTTGGAAACTACTCCCCTAATGAAATTTTCAAGGGATGTATGAGCACTTTGACCCAACAGGTGTTTAATAGAATTTAGAAATACTTGGTTGTGAACATGAAATATAACATTGTTTACAAGAAAATATCACTTTAGGCCCAGATTTTCCATCTTTTTAATGGTAACAGAAGAAAGCTGCACTCTAAAGTAAGCCACAGTGTACTCTATTGGTCTCTATGAAATAAATAAAGGCCCGTATATATGTGAACATAGTCTTGTCAGTTTTGCACATACCTCATGGATGTCAAACAAGTTATGTGTTGGTGATGGTGGTGGCGCCCTCAACTCATTCCCCTATAGTGAACAAGAGTAAACAATCGGGAATTATATTTGTTAAGGCAACGGCCTTTTGCCACAGCTGCTTCGCCCACCAGCCTCCGACTAGGCTTGCACTGGCTGGCTTGGCCTCTCCTTCTGTGGCCATTGGGTGCTCACACACTCCCCTTCAGCTCTTTAAAGGACTGCATGCACTCACCCTATTCTGTTCCAGCCTATGACACCTTAGGGGACTTAAGGCACCTTCCCCTGTGGGAGTGTGCCTGAGCAATCAGTTTGTTACTAAGTAGCTTGTTACTAAGTTCCTGAAAATATGTGCTGTCTCTGTTGTCTGCATGTGTTCTTTATTACCCTGATTCTGCAGTTTATAAACTCACCCCATATGTAGTCGTAAACTGCTGTATGGACACGTAGCAGAGCCCAGAAAGGAAGGAGCACTATGTGGTTTTACAAGGCCAGATTTTGCTGTAATGATTTTCTTGCACCATAACATTTGAAGGAATTTACTGAAGGGCATAATGAGTGCTTTGACCACACAGACATTTCATAGAATTTAGCAAAATGGCTTTTAAAAAGAACATTTTCATTTTTTCCAATAAAATGTTTCTTTGGCCCCTAAATTTTCACTTTCACAAGAAATAACAGGAGAAAAGAACCATGCAATTTGTCACAAAAGTTCTACTGAATACGGCATCTCACTATACATGGTTGTAAAATGCTGTATGGGCACACCAGAAGCCTCGGAAGAGCGCCTTGTCCTTTTGGAAGGCAGATTTAGCTTGAATGGTTTTTGGGTGGCATGTCGCATTTGAAGAGACCCTGAGGTACCTTGACAGAAGAAACCCCAAAAAAGTGACCCCATTTTGGAAACTATACCCCCAATGAATTTTTCAAGGGGTGTACTGAACACTTTGACCCAACAGGCGTTTAATAGAATTTAAAATGTGAAAATGTGAAAATGAAATATAACTTTTTTTTTTTTTTTTACAAAAAAGTCACTTTGGGCCCAGATTTTCCATCTTTTTAAAGGGGTTATACAAGACTATTAAATGCAGTTGCCCTGGCCCCTCACACTGAATATACTTACCTCATTGCCCTCGCTGCTCCTGGTCCCCGCACCACCACTGCAGTGTCTGGAGGGTTGCAGCTAGGGATGAGCGAATCGACTTCGGTTGAAACATTCAAAGTTGAGTCGCATAAAAGTTTGTTCCAATACTGTACGGAGCAGCAGCTCGGTAAAGTATTAGAATGTATTGGCTCCGATAACCCGATTTTTTTGCTTCGCGAAGTCTCGCAAGACTTAACTTATTAACTTCATAAATTAATTTGTACTGTAAAAAAAACATTTCCCAAACTCAGTTTCAGTTCCAAGTGGTTACAGTATTGGAATGAACTTTTATGCAAATTGACTTTGGATGTTTCATGCGAAGTCGATTCACTCATCCCTAGTTGCAGCAAATGGCAGATGGAAACGAGCCTCCCTAGCGTCACCTATGATGCTAGGGAGGCTCGTCCCCGCCTGCCATTGTCTGCTCCCCCCCGACACTAGGGTGTTTTCATCCACGCACGGGGAGAAGCTGCAGCGACGGGGACCAGGAGCGGCACAGGGAGCGGGGAGCCAGGTAAGTATATTCATTGTGAGGGGCCCAGGAGTATGGGGGGCATTTAATAGTTTTCAATAACCCATTTAAGGGGTAACAGGAGGAAGGTGCACTCTAAAGTAAGTTGCTGTCTACTGTGCTTACTTCTATAGTAAAAATGTATCACCACTTACAGCCCAAAAGGAGGCTGAAAGGACACTCTTATGGTCTCTGTCAAGGGAATAAAGGCCAGTATATTGGCCTTTAGTTGGACAGTACAACTTTTTCCAACCATAACAACTATGTAACTTTCGTAACAGCATAAATGTGAACATAACCTTGTCAGTTTTGCATATACCTCATGGATGTCAAACAGGTCATCTGTTGGTGATGGTGGTGGCGCACTCAAGTCATTGCCCTATAGTGAGTAAACAATCATTAGTTATAATTGTAATTGTTAAGGCGACAGCCTTTGGCCACTGCTGCTTCACTCAACGGTCCTGGGTTTTGGCATCCAGGAGGTATGGACTCACGTCCGACTAGGCTTTTGCTGGCCTGGCCTCTCCTTCTGTTGCCATAGAGTGCTCATGCATTTCCCTATAGCTCTTTAAAGGCCAGCATGCGCTCAACCTAATCTGCCCCAGCCTATGACTTGCTACCGTAGGGACCTTAAGGCACCTTCCTCTGTGGGAGTGTGCCTGAGCCACCAGTTCAATAGCTTGATACTAGGTCCCTGAAAAGGTGTGCTGTCTCTGTTGTCTGCATGTGTACCGACCTCTGCCTGTTTTTTCAATCTGACCCTCTACTGCCTGACTTGACCCGTGCCTGACCTTGATCCTTCTCTGCATACAATGACCTCAGACTATTTACCATTAAGCACATACTCTGGCTGCCTGACCTCGGTCTGTCCCTGACTATGATCTTGCCTGATCCCTCAGGGCCCTGCACCGATATGTGCGACCACCCTGGGTTAGTTGTCAATCACACAGGGACTACTTCAGAAGGTAGCGGCCTGGAGGTTGCCCTGCAGCAAAGTACAGATGTCTGTAAAGAGGCTAAAGAGTAAAAACCAGTACTGCCAGGATCTTTAGAAGTTGTCTAAAGTCATATCTGTTGGTTGACACAGTGGTTCCACCACCAGTGCTGTAACAGTAATGAATGTGAAACGCTAATATTAAATCGTTCTGGAGAGCCAAGTCCTAAATGTTTCCTAGTAAATAACTCATATAAGCAATGAGAGAATAAGGAAAGCTCTATGTCCATAGACAAGATGTTATGAAGCTTTTCTATGTGTAGAGAAGGTCAGTATATATATATATATATATATATATATATATATATTTACATGAACAGCATATATATGGAGCAGATATTATTCCCAGGCCCTACAGAGCCAGGTCTTCTAATGCTCTCCTAATAAAACACAGGTTAGGAAAGTACATATCAAAAGAGAGAAGCTGAGATTTACCATTTTACCAATGATCCATAGCTAGAAGAAAGACTAATGGATAATAAAGCAGGAACAGTGATACATGTCCTGGGGAACTGCACACTTCACCCTAATACTGGAAATCAACTTTTCCATATATTAATAATAATATATCCTATTCTTTACTATATTAATAATAGATTCTAATAAGAGGCCTCTTGTTTATCACTGTTTCCAAATCTCCCATAAACTGCTTAGCCTGGAATGAGGGACTGGAGCTGGAGAATCATTTAGATATGAATTAATTCTATAGGTTTAGTTTAAAGAACCATTGAGAAAGCCAGAATAGTCTAAAATGATAGATAGATATTAGATAGATAGATAGATAATTAGATGGAAATATATTAGATAGATATTGTTGATGGATAAAGAGTAGGTATTTGAGATAATATAATATAAAAATGATAATTTTTTAGCATTGTGTCATTATTATTAATGGTATGATAGTTAAGACACCTAAAGGGGTTGTACATAATCAATATCTGATTGGTGGCGGTCCTATACCCGGAACACCCGCCTATCAGCTGTTTGAAGAGGAGGCGGTGCTCCATGTGAGCGCAACTTCTTCTTCATTACACAGCGCGTCGTCTCCCTCTCAACAGCAGCGCAGTGTAATTACAAGTACTCCCTCCATTCAAGTAAATGTATTATACACTTGTAACCGTACTGCGCCTCCGAGACGACGGGCGGTGTAATGAAGAAGAAGTGTTTGCATAGAGCACTGCCTCCTCTTCATACAGGTGATCGGCGGTGATGCCAGGTGTCGGACCCCATTGATCAGATTTTGAAGACCTGTCCTAAGGATAGGTCATCAATATAAAACCCCTGCACAACCCCTTTAAATGGGATATAACTTATATGAGATTAGAAAAACATGGCTGCTATTTCCAGACACAGAACAGTAGGTAACTATAACATTTTATATAAGTCTTCACAACTGAATATCTATAGAAAATACCTCAGCATATTCCTCCATGCTGCTCTCACTTGAGGAAGCTGTCAGAGGTGGAGACCTCGTCATATCGTCCTATAGTGAACACGGAGGATAGGAGGCAAAAATCAGAAAACACTCCTGTCACCCCAAAACAACCCATTTGTCACATGTGGCACATGAATATTAAAGAGGGCTGGTATAGAAGAGATGTTATAGAGAAGGCAGTACATACAATACCGGGATCCTGCTAAACCAGTAAACATATGAATTATACCTAACCTATCTATACCTATGGGGTTAAATAATGAAAACTTCCTAACCAGTATCTTAAAGGAATTTATCAAGAGTTCAGTATTGATGGCCTATCCAATAATCCGTCACTATCTGGTCATTGATGGTCCAACTCCCAGCACCTCCATCGGTCTACTGTCTGAGAAGGCCGCTACACTACATTGAGTGCTGCGGCCTCCTTACAGCATTCCAAGCACAGCGCCGCACATTGTATAGTGGCTGTGCTTTGTATTGCAGCTCAGGCCCTTTAATTTAAACGTGACATCACTGACCTAGGAAGAGGTAACAGTTCTCATAGGGAGCTTCGGCCTCTTCAAACTGCTGATCTGTGTGGGTGCCAGGACATGGGCCCCACCAATCAGATGTTGATTACCTATCCTGAGGAAAACTATGTCAATGGACAGGACATTGTGGAGCTGTTCTATGGAAACAGAGGGTCAGACTCACTATAGATCTGTACAGTGTACATATAGAGCAGATGTTATTCCCAGGCCCTACAGAGCCAGGTCTTCTAATGTTCACCTAATAAATCACAGGTAAGGAAAGTACATATCAGAAGTGAGAAGCTGAGATTTACCATTTTACCATCTAATGTTCCGTAGATAGAAGAAAGACTAATGGATAATAAAGCAGGAACATTGCTGCATGTCCTGGCCAACATTTCACTATAATACTCAAATTCAACATTTCCCCATATTAATAATAGATTCTGATAAGAGGCCTCTTGTTTATCACTGTTTCCATATCTCCCATAAACTATAATAGAGAGTGACCAAGTACAAGCACAGCCACCTCTTAGCCCGGAATGAGGGACTGGAGCGGGACAATCATTTAGCTATGAATACATTCCATAGGTTTATGTTAAAGAACCATTGAGGAAGCCAGAATAGTCAAAAAATGATAGATAGATAGATAGATATTGTTATTGGTTAGAGAGTAGGTATTTGAGATAATATAATATAAAAATGATAATTTTTTTAGATTTGTTTCAGGATTATTAATGGTATGATAGATAAGACATTTAAAGGGGTTCTGAAGATAGTATATATTAATGACCTACCCTCTGGATAGATCATTAATATCTGATTGGCGGGGGTCCTATACCCGGAACACCCGCCTATCAGCTGTTTGAAGAGGAGGCGGTGCTCCATGTGAGCGCAGCTTCTTCTTCATTACACAGCGCGTCGTCTCCCTTGCAACAGCAGCGCAGTGTAATTACAAGTATTCCCTCCATTCAAGTGAATGTATTATACACTTGTAACCATACTGCACCTCCGAGATGAACGGCGGTGTAATGAAGAAGAAGTGTTTGCATGGAGCACCGCCTCCTCTTCATACAGGTGATCGGCGGTGATGCCGATGAGATTAGAAAAACATGGCTGCTATTTCCAGACACAGAACAGTAGGTAACTATAACATTTTATAAAAGTCTTCACAACTGAATATCTATAGAAAATACCTCAGCATATTCCTCCATGCTGCTCTCACTTGATGAGCACATCAGAGGTGGAGACCTCGTCATATCGTCCTATAGTGAACAAGGAGGAAAGGAGGCAAAAATCAGAAAACACTCCTGTCACCCCAAAACAACCCATTTGTCACATGTGGCACATGAACATTAAAGATGGCTGGTATAGAGGAGATGCTATAGAGAAGGCAGTACATACAATACCGGGATCCTGCTAAACCATTAAACATATGAATGATATCTAACCTAGTATTGGGTTAAATAATGAAAAACTTCCTAACCAGTATATTAAATAGATTTATCAAGAGTTCAGTATTGATGGCCTATCAAATAATCCGTCACTATCTGGTCAGTGATGGTCCAACTCCCAGCACCTCCATCGGTCTACTGTCTGAGAAGGCCGCTACACTACATTGAGTGCGGCAGCCTCCTTACAGCATTCCAAGCACAGCACCGCACATTGTATAGTGGCTGTGCTTTGTATTGCAGCTCAGGCCCTTTAATTTGAACGTGACATCACTGACCTAGGAAGAGGTCATTTAGATTTGAATTAATTCTATAGGTTTATTTTAACGAGCCATTGAGTTCATCTCAGCCCTAGGCCATGATGTAAGTATTGAAGATCAAACATGAAAATGACAACAGAGGAAGCCAAAATAGTGATAGATAGATAGATAGATAATTCAATATATTAATAGATATTAGATCAATAGATAGAGATACCTCAGAGTCGTAAAGTTGTGAGAGCTGAGCTGTTACTCTTGGGGGAACCTGAAATAAAAATAGTGGTGAGTGTAATCCATAAGTATAAAAGTTTTACATCAGATCTTCTTCTCCTTTTAATAACACAGACACACACGGGGGTCTGGTAAATCCCTTGAGTCCCTTCTTAGAAGATAATTCTTATCAGTTATAAAGTGGTGTACTGTTCACTATGACTGGCATTTCATGTTCTGCCAATTCTATAGGGAATTATTTCTTACATTTATAATTGTGAAATTTCAGTTAGAGTTTAGTAAAAAAGAAGAAGCAGATTCTTATAGTCTGTTCTTGGAGCATATGAAATCTATCCGCACATCTATAGAACCCTTTGAGTGGGGAACTTGGAAGAAGAGAGTTGTGGGGTTACCATCTAAGAACATAAGTAGGATTTTCCTTCAGTTAGTAGGATCACGTATTCTATTAGTCAGGCCCCATTCACAGTCAGGTTTGGAATCTGGTGGCCTGTTCCATCTTAGGATCAGGCTACCGGAGCTCACAGTATCTGGCATTGTCGGATACGACCGTATACGCCCAGATGTCAGGGATTTTGTTCGGTCGATTCATGGCATATACTGTATGCTGGAAAGCGTCTTGCTCTCTGTTGGAACCAATTATAGTCCATGAAGATCCAGCGATACATAGTCATATCCGGCAATGCCGGACACGGTGACCTCTGATAGCCAGATCAGGTTACCGGATTCCAAATAGTGATGAGCAGCATAGGCAATATTCGTTTTTGCAATATTTCGCAAATTTTTGGCCTAATATTCGCCATAAAATAGCAAATTCTAGAATTTGTGATCTCCAGTTATTATTTTCTTGATTGCGAAAATCGGCTACACTATATCACTATCTAACCTCCACTGACTATCCCCCACTATCTATCTGCATTATATATATGAGCTATCTAACTGTCTATCTAATGTAATTGAATAAGGATCCAGATGACTCACCAAAGCACAGAGCACAGCAATGTCACTGCTCTCTCTCCCTCAGAACTCCATAAAACTGCAGAAAATGGCTGCTGGGGAGGTTCTTATATAGTAAGGGGCGGGCAACTTTCCTATTGGTTGCTAGGGATGTTGCTAAGCTCAGACCAAGACATTGCAGCCTTCTCATTGGCTCACAAGCAATAAGCAGTGAAGGTACTGATGAAAAAACATCTAGAATATTACGAAGATATAACACTATATTCTAGATCTTCGCAAATTTTCAAAGTGCCGATATTTGAGATAAAAATTTGCGATTAGAATATTCACGATCAACACTAATTCCAAACACAACTGGGAATGGGGCTTAATAAATGTTTTCAAACAGAATGAAGGTAACAAATATATACAACGTAAGAAGTAAAAGGCAAGAGAAAATAAATGTAACCTCTACTCGGTATTCAAAGCACTGCCCCGGCAGCTCCGGGTACTCCGTCATAAGCTGTGAAGACAATATGGAAGAATATTACATAAAAATGACAGTTTCTGAGTATGGTGTCAGTATTAGTAAGGGAATGAGAAAGAAGAAACTTAAATGACTGATGTGGGACACAACGTGTATGAGATTAGAAAAACATGGCTGCTTCTCCCAGACACAGAACAGTAGGTAACGCTAGCATTTTGTCTTCACATCTGATTATCTATAGTAAATACCTCAGTATAATGATGGAGGCTGCTGTCACTTGATGAAGACTTCAGAGGTGAAGACCTCGTCATATCGTCCTATAGTGAACACAGAGGAGAGGAGGAAAAATCAGAAAACACTCCTGTGATTGGTCACATGTGGCACAAGAACATTACAGAGGTCTGGTATAGAGGAGATGTTATAGAGAAGGCAGTACATACAGTACCGGGATCCTGCTAAACCAGTAAACATATAAATAATAACTAATCCCGTATTATAGTAAATAATAAAAACATCCTAACCAGAACCTTAAAGGGGTTTTTCATGAGTTTGATATTTTTGGCCTATCCGATAAGACATTATTATCTGATTGGTGAGGCTCCAACTCCCAGCACCTCCATCCGTCAACTGTTTGAAGAGGCTGCTGCACTACATTGAGTGCTGCGGCCTCTTCACATCATACCAAGCACAGCGCCGCACATTGTATAGTGGCGGCGCTTTGTATTACAGCCCAGCCCCTTTGAATGTGATATACAGCCCCTTTGAATGTGATATACTGTGCGTGGGCCCTGACGTCACTCTGGAGCGCCCCGGGAGCCGCACGGACGGTAAGTATGCTGCTCCCCGCTACACTTTACCATGGCTGCCAGGATTTTAGCGTCCCGGCAGCCATTTTAACCACTCTAAAAAAGTTAAACGTCGGATCCGGCAATGCGCCGAAACGATGTTTAGCTTAAGACCGGATCTGGATCAATGCCTTTCAATGGGCATTTATTCTGGATCCGGCCCTGCGGCAAGTCTTCAGGATTTTTAGCCTGAGCAAAAAGCGCAGCATGCTGCGGCATTTTCTCCGCCCAAGAAAACGTTCCGTTCCGGAACTGAAGACATCCTGGTGCATCCTGAACGGATTTCACTCCATTCAGAATGCATTAGGATAATCCTGATCAGGATTCTTCCGGCATAGAGCCCCGACGACGGAACTCTATGCCGGAAGACAAGAACGCAGGTGTGAAAGAGCCCTAATCCGTTCAGGATGCATCAGGATGTCTTCAGTTCAGTCATTTTGACTGATCAGGCAAAAGAGAAAACCGTAGCATGCTACGGTTTTATTTCCGATGAAAAAGCTGAAGACTTGCCTGAATGCCGTTTTTTCCATAGGAATGTATTAGTGCCGGAATGCCGGATCCGTCCTTCCAGTCTGCGCATGCGCAGACCTTTAAAAAAGAGAAAAAAATAAATACCGGATCCGTTTTGCCTGATGACACCGAAAAAACTGATCCGGTATTGCAATGCATTTTTCAGACTAATCAGGCATTTTTCAGGCTACTTTCACACTTGCGGCAGTGTGATCCGGCGGGCAGTTCCGTCGTCGACGGATCCGGCATTCCGGTATTCTGAATGCCGGATCCGGCGCTAATACATTCCTATGGGGAAAAATGCCGGATCCGGCGTTCAGGCATGTCTTCAGTTTTTTTGGCTGGAGAGAAAACCGTAGCATGCTGCGGTTTTCTCTTTTGCCTGATCAGTCAAAACGACTGAACTGAAGACATCCTGATGCAAACTGAACGGATTACTCTCCATTCAGAATGCATGGGGATATGCCTGATCAGTTCTTTTCCGGTATAGAGCCCCTGTGATGGAACTCTATGCCGGAAAAGAAAAACGCTAGTGTGAAAGTACCCTCAGACTGATCAGGATCCTGATGATCAGTCTAAAAAATGCCTGATCAGTCAGAAAAAATGACATGCGTTTGCATACAGTTTGACTGATCAGGCAGTCAGTTCAGGCAACGGAAGTGCCTGCCGGAATCAAACAACGCAAGTGTGAAAGTACCCTAAGGCTAGTTTCACACTTGCGACAGGACGGATCCGGCAGGCTGGTCTCCCTGCCGGATCCGTCCTTCCGCTGTTTTGCCGTATTGCCGGACCGCCGCTCTGTCCCCATTGACTATAATAGGGATGGGGGCGGCGCTCCGGCGCAGTACGGCAGTGCACGTCGAAAGACCGCTAGACTAAAAGTCCTGCATGTCTGACTTTTTTGTCCGGTGGTCTCTGACCGTAAACTGCCGTACGGCGCCGGAGCGCCGCCCCCGTCCCCATTATAGTCAATGGGGACAGAGCGGCGGTCCGGCGATACGGCGAAACAGCAGAAGGACGGATCCGACAGGGAGACCAGCCTGCCGGATCCGTCCTGCCGCAAGTGTGAAAGTGCCCTTACACAGACACAGTATATAAGCCACTAGTACATACATAGAAGGGTAAGACAAGGCAGTTTACCTCATCGGAAGAGTTCGCTCTTCCCAAATTCTCCATAATAACTGAGAAAACAAAAGAATTATTCATGTATTCAAACAGTGAACTAAACAGAACAAGACATCACATGCAAAACTAAAAAAGTCTAAGGGTCCATTCACACGTCCGTATGTGTTTTGCGGATCGGCAAATTGCGGATCTGCAAAACACAGACACTGGCAATGTGCGTTCCGCATTTTGGGGAACCGCGCATCGCCGGCACTTTCATAGAAAATGCCTTTTCTTGTCCGGACAATGCCTTTTCTTGCAGACAAGAATAGGACATGTTCTATTTTTTTTTACAGAAGTGCGGACCCGGAAGTGCGGATGCAGACAGTACATTCTGGCCCCATTGAAAATGAATGAATCCACACCTGTTCCGCAAAATTGCGGAACGGATGCGGAGCCATTTTGCGGACTTGAGAATGCACCCTAAAACAAAGTAAAATGTAAACATTTCCCAACCATCATCCAGCAACAATAAACCGCCCTCTGGTTCAGCTGCAGTTACAGGCAGCCATCCTCCCCTGTGTATGGGGGGAACAATCTGTACGACATTCATCCCCATAGAGATTCGTTATCTGTCGGTGGCAGATCCCTGGTCACACACAGAGCTGTGCTGCTGACAAACGCTGATCACATGTGGCATAAATGTGGGATCGCTCAATCGGCAGGACTTTTACAAAACACAATTATCGCACACTCCCAATAACTGGTCTGATAACCTGTCCCTGTATATTTGCCTAACTGTGGTAAATGACGGACTAGATGACATCATCAGAATTGGTGGAAACAGCAATCTATAGGAAATGCAGCTCCAGCTATTAACTGCCCATTACAATGTGGAGGCGGATCACCAGCACATGGAAATGTGGCCCCTTTATTCACCCCATCTGTGATTCACGGAAAACGAGTAACTTGAATACGTTCCTTTGTCACTGGACTCACTGCCTCCAAGAAACGTTATCGGTAACTGACCTATAGATATAATCAGATATACCCATATGTTTGTCCTCCTGTGTTTCATTTGAGGTCATCCTGTGAATATTGTAAAATACAGGATTGAACCATTCAGGAGGACTTAGGCCACCACACACAGATGTTGTGGTCACAGCATCTGAGGGTTAAATGTCTGCAATCAATGCTATCGCCGATCACGGGGATTAGCCCTGGGTGTCTGCTCTGTAAAACAGAAATCCCCGGTGCCTATGCGCCCGCTCCACTCACTTGGGAAGGGGTTAAACACCTATCTGCAAGATCAAGCCTATCAAATAGTCATACTGCCTGGTAGTGTTACTCCTGTGGATGAAAATGATATCTTAATACCTGTTCCTTCATTCCAGGGATCTGGTAGTTTTTAATAAATATTCAAATTAGAGCTTCAGTGCACCAAGGGGCAGACCCTAGGCCCTCGGTGCACCTCAGCTCCTTCACTTTCCTGACTTTGCCACTCTTCTTTGATTGACAGGACCAGGCATCATCATTGTCCTCTGGCCGGGCCCTGTAAGGCCCACCAAAAAATTGCTAATTCCATTATCAGCACTTGCCCAGTACACTTCACTAAGGTTTTCCTGCTGCTGAAATGCTTACTGCCAGTGGGGTAGTACCATCAATAGAGGACAACCACACAGTCCTTATGGGGCCCATGAGGTTAGTGGGCCAGGCTGGGCTGAATGGCAATGCCCCTTTTCCGACCTAAATTCACCCCATGGCATGGAATTGGCACAGTAACACTAGACCAACAGCAACCGGATCAGGAGAACATATTGTACATTCCTGCCCTTGGGCATCCTGTCCCTGTCCTCCTCCAGATGCTTCCTGCAGGGAATGGAGTAAGGAGAGGCTGGAGAGGAGGAGCGGTCAGCAGCTGCAGCAGTTGGCACACTGGCGGTCATTTACAGTGGTCCCTATGCCAGAAGCTAGCATAAAAAAATTGGCAAACTGTAGTGGCGGTGGGCACTTCTACACTGCCCTCGTAACCTTTCAAGAAGGGAGCATGGTGAGAACAGGGCCGTTAGCCCCAGTAGATTTATCTTTTACGTCAGTTTTCCGATGAGAATATAGAGGCTAGTTACAATGATTGTACTTCTTTGGGGGAAGGGGGACCCAATTCAGAGGTTTTCTATACGGCCCTAATATTTTAAGGATGCCTCTACTTACTGTGCAGGTATCGGTTATACCTAGATTGATCCTGGTCCTCTTTCAGGTCTAGTTCACACATCACAGTCTACGTGCAGCTTTACAATGTTTTGCATTTTTTTATAAAATTTCCACCAATTTCCATTGCCACATTATTGACCAACACAGTTAGAGGATGAATTAGAGTAATCCGTATCTTCAGTAGGGAAATATGTGATAAACTCCACTCGTTCAGTTTGGACTTGGCAGTTTAATGGCCGCCCAACTGCTGACAATCAGGATGAAGAGAAATCCTCCCGCGTACAGTTGTGGTGAGGTATCGGTGTCATTAGAAACGGTATCACTTATGTCCAGTGTGACTCTGGCCGTATATAAGACTCATAGAGGGGTACACACCTCGTATAGTAACCTACAGAATTAGACCTAATGACATCACTGACATTATAGCGGATAAATGCTGTGTCTTACCTGTCAGCCAGACGGTAAAGTACCGTCCTGGTCCGGATGTTAGTACCAGAAATCAACGCACTAGCCCAAAAATAGCAAGCGATAGGAAACAAAACTGATCAAAGATCCAGCACAAAATATTATATGGGCATAAATCTCCTATGGGAACTTTAGGACTAGAACTCTGTTGTGACATCATCCTCATAGTTACATCACCATTACATCACCCTTAGCGACCAACCTGTTGTGGGCCCTAAAGACCAAGCAATTCTTTTTTCTTCAAAGAACTATAACTTTATTATTTTTCCGTTGATGTAGCCATATGGGGGCTTGTATTTTGCTGGACAAGTTGTAGTTTTTAATGTTGTCATTGTGGGGTACACATAACTTACTGATTAACTTTAAGGGCTGTTTCACACTGAGCAAGTCCATTGCGGGACCCTGCAAGTCGAGAACGGAGGATCGCGCTCACACATGGAGTGTGACTCCCATAATGGACTTGCTCATGTGCAACAGCCCTAACATACTGGGAAGGGGATGGGAAAAATCAGCAATACTGCAAATTAATTATTATTATTATTTTTTGTTGCAGTGGTCACTGTATGGGATAAATGACATTATAATTGTGTAGTGTGGGTCATTATGGATGAGCTGATACCAAATATCATATTTGCAAATTTTTTCCATTGAAAATAGTTTTTTCAATGGAAAGGGTATATTTTTTATATAGATTTTTTGATTTAATACATTTTTTTAAACCTTTTAAAAACATTTAATAGCCCTATGAGGGGATCATAAAAGGCGATCTTTTGATTGCTTCTAAAATTCATTGCACTATTCTTGTCCCTGTCCCTAATGTTCGCTCTGTTTCATCAGTAAGGCCTAGTTCACATGAACGTATGGCTTTTATTGTTTTTTTTGCGGTCTGTTTTTTACGATCCGTTGTTCCGTTTCTAAGTTCCGTTGTGTTTCCGTTTTTTTCTGTTCTGCTTTTCCGTATGCCATATACAGTATACAGTAATTACATAGAAAAAATTGTGCTGGGCATAACATTTTCAATAGATGGTTCAGTAAAAACGGAACGGCTACGGAAGACATACGGATGCATTTCCGTATGTGTTCCTTTTTTTGCGGAGCCATTCACTTGAATGGAGCCACGGAATGAGATTTGCGGGCAATAATAGGACATGTTCTATCTTTCAACGGAACGGAAAAACGGAAATACGGAAACAGAATGCTTACGGAACTTATTCCGTTTTTAATGCGGAACCATAGAAATGAATGGTTCCGTATACGGACCGTATACGGAACACAAAAAAACAGCCCGTACACTCGCAAAAACAAAACGATCGTGTGAACTAGGCCTAAGGCTAAGTTCACATTTATATTGGAGGCTCGGTTCAGGGGCTGCTTCACAGATTTCATTAAAAACAACTGGAAACAAAATCTCCTGCAAGCATGTCTTTTCTGTCTGGTAAACAAAAGAACTTCTAAGAGAAAACCGAATGGACACCATTAGAGTCAATGGCGTTTGTTCAGTGCCGAGTAGTTATGTGCTAATGTGCTCTAGTATTTTTATTGTACTGCTCCTATAGCAGAACAGAACACCAGGAATTGATAGCACTGGTCTGAATCCAGACCAATACTAAAACCACACTTCCCACATGAGAATTTTTTCGTAAATTCAAGAACTTGTATTATGATAACATCTTTGTGCCATTTTGTGCAGCGAGTCCTTGAGGAGCCGGAGCGGAGGATGAGAGTGGTAGTGGCTCCTGTTATCACACAGTCTATCACAGCAGCTGTCCTCACATCGTTGCTCCCTAGGGTTGTGCAGCATAAGAGGGGGTACCCTTTCTTCCCTCAGGGCACACTGGTTCTGGGGCTTCTAACTGATGGTAACTGGGATGCCCATAAGGTTAGATGTTGCAGGGCTGATTCTAGCTTTTCAGCTTCCTGAGGCAAAAATGTAAATGGCGTGCCAACCACCAAAGGTAAGACGGGCCAACTGAATATACCACACACATAAATATATACCGGCAGCGAATAAGCACACCAATATCTACCAGCAATGAATATACTGCACACACCAATATCTACCAGCAATGAATATACTGCACATACCAATATCTACCAACAGTGAATATACTGCACACACCAATATCTACCAGCAGTAAATATACTGCACACACCAATATCTACCAGCAGTGAATATACTGCACACACCAATATCTACCAGCAGTGAATATACTGCAAATACCAATATCTACCAGCAATGAATATACTGCACACACCAATATCTACCAGCAGTGAATATACTGCACACACCAATATCTACCAGCAATGAATATACTGCACACACCAATATCTACCAGCAGTGAATATACTGCACACACCAATATCTACCAGCAGTGAATATACTACACATACCAATATCTACCAGCAGTGAATATACTGCACACACCAATATCTACCAGCAGTGAATATACTGCACATACCAATATCTACCAGCAATGAATATACTGCATACACCAATATTTACCAGCAGTGAATATACTGCACACACCAATATCTACCAGCAATGAATATACTGCACACACCAATATCTACCAGCAATGAATATACTGCACACACCAATATCTACCAGCAGTGAATATACTGCACATACCAATATCTACCAGCAATGAATATACTGCACACACCAATATTTACCAGCAGTGAATATACTGCACACACCAATATCTACCAGCAATGAATATACTGCACACACCAATATCTCCCAGCAATGAATATACTGCACACACCAATATCTACCAGCAGTGAATATACTGGACACACCAATATCTACCAGCAGCGAATATACTGCACACACCAATATCTACCAGCAGTGAATATACTGCACATACCAATATCTACCAGCAGTGAATATACTGCACACACCAATATTTACCAGCAGTGAATATACTGCACACACCAATATCTACCAGCAATGAATATACTGCACACACCAATATCTCGCAGCAATGAATATACTGCACACACCAATATCTACCAGCAGTGAATATACTGGACACACCAATATCTACCAGCAGCGAATATACTGCACACACCAATATCTACCAGCAGTGAATATACTGCACACACCAATATCTACCAGCAGTGAATATACTGCACACACCAATATCTACCAGCAATGAATATACTGCACACACCAATATCTTCCAGCAGTGAATATACTGCACATACCAATATCTACCAGCGATGAATATACTGCACACACCAATATCTACCAGCAATGAATATACTGCACATACCAATATCTACCAGCAGTGAATATACTGCACACACCAATATCTACCAGCAGTGAATATACTGCACACACCAATATCTACCAGCAATGAATATACTGCACACACCAATATCTACTAGCAGTCAATATACTGCACATACCAATATCTACCAGCAGTCAATATACTGCACATACCAATATCTATCACCAATTAAATTAGTTTTCCAGGTTCAGAGTTGAACCTGGACATATCCCCTTCTTCCCCCTCTCAGCCTTTTTGACATGAGCATCAGAACATTTCATGCTACGATGCTCTTCATTGCTCTGAGCTGTATTGCGCAAAGAAAGGTGTTTTTCGTTTATATTTTTGCACTGCTAGGCGAAGGCTTCTGCCTAGCAGTGAGCCCGGTGATTTCTCCAGCACTAATGGGTGGGCTTTAGCGCTGCCCTAGCCTGTTAAATGGCTAGGGCATCACTAAAGCCCACTCATCAGTGTCGGTGATGTCACCTAAGTTTCTGTCTAGCAATGTAAAAATATAAATAAAAACGCCCTTACCCTGCATGATACAGCGCAGTGGATTGAAGAGCATCTGAGGGGGGGAAGAAGGGGATACGTCTAGATTTTTCTCTTAACCCGAACAACCCCTTTAATATACCATACACAATATTATCTATCAGCAGTGAAAATACCACACACACCAATATATACCTGCAGTGAATATACTGCACACACCATTATCTATTAGCAGTGAATATACCACACACATCAATATCTACCAGCAGTGAATATACTGCACATACCAATATCTACCAGCAGTGAATATACTGCACACACCATTATCTATCAGCAGTGAATATACTGCACACACCATTATCTATTAGCAGTAAATATACTACACACACCAATATGTACCAGCAGTAAACATACAACACACCCCAGAGGTAGGCTTTGTTCATATCTGCTTCAGTGGTTCTGTTTGTAGCCTTTGTCACAGATTCTGTGGTGCAAAATATTGCAGAAAGCTGAGCTATTTCATCCAGCAAAATACCAGGTTCTCTAGCGGAAACCCGATGGCTCCCATTATAGTCAATGCTTTCCATTGTATACTGTTTGTTACCGTCATTTGGCTCTTGCACTCCTGTTATTTTCATTGTTCTGCTCCTATAATAAAGCAGAACAATGGAAATTGAAGTGCTGGTGTGAACCCAGCCCAATATGAAAAGATGCTCCAGAATTATTACACGAGAATGCAAGTAGCTACTAAAACAGACATGTCAGGAGAGGTGACAGGTCTTCTTTATGTCTTCATCATCAACCATTGATAAAGATCAAAAGCCCAAGAATGTAGTAACATTTTGGCCACTACTGCAGGTAATGCTGTATTGTGTGAACAGGGGGTCAGTTGTGCTGGAGCAGACAAGAGCCTTCACCAAACTGTAGCCACAGTCATGGAAGCATAAATTGTCTGAAATGTCTCTGTATACTACACCATTAACCAGGGGCGTCGTTGGGAATGTTTATGCTGGTGGTGGGCATAGGCGTTGAGGTTCAGTCAGGGCCGGGAAGCGCTATACTCACCTTTATCTTCCTGGTCCTCGGCTGAAGGCTGCACACAGTGTGAGGCTGCGCTGTGACCTCACACTGTGTGCGCCCACACAGCAGACTATACAAGAGGATTACCGAGTGGCGAAAAGCCGCAGCATCCAGAGCAGGAACGTTAAGTTTTTTTAAATTTTTTTATTTGGGGGCTGATGGAGGCACTGGGGGCCGAAGAAGGGACACTGGGGGCTAAAAAGAGGCTGGTGGGGGGCTGATATGAGGCACGGGGGGCTGATATGAGGCAAGGGGGGCTGATATGAGGCAAGGGGGGCTGATATGAGTAAAGGGGGGATGAAGATAGGCTGCTGGGGGGCTGAAGAGAGTTACTGGGGCTGATATGAAGCACTGGGGGCTGATATAAGGCACTGGGGGGCTGATATGAGGCACTGGGGGGCTGATATGAGGCACTGGGGGGCTGATATGAAGCACTGGGGGCTGACATGAGTCACTGGGGGACTGAAGAGAGGCATTGGGGGGCTGATATGAGGCATTGGGGGCTGATATGAGGCACTGGGGGCTGATATAAGGCACTGGGGGGCTGATGAGGGACACTAGAGGCTTATGTGAGGCACGCTGGGGGGCTAAAGAGAGGCATTGGGGGCTGATAGAGGCACACTGGGGGGCTAAAGAGAGGAACTGAGGGGGCTAAAGAAAGGCACTGGGGGCTGATATGAGGCACTGGGGGACTGATATGGGGCACTGGGGGCTGGAGATCTGCTGCTGGGGGGGCTGAAGAGGGGCACTATGGGCTGATATGAGGCACTGGGGGACTGAAGAGGGACACTGGGGGACTGAAGAGGGGCACTGGGGGGCTGAAGAGGGGCGTGTATATATATATATATTTATGTTTGTGTTTATAATATATACGTACATACATACACGCGTGCATGCGGCGTGTGTGTGTGTTTGTGCTTTAGGGTGCACACCCTAATGCAATAGACTGTGCACGCCTATGCTGGTGGGATTTTTTATTTTATTAGGCTATTCCTAGCCGTCTGGGCAAACCCACAGATCATCCCCCAACCCCCATTGTACTTGTTCCGCTACTTGCATGTTGCACGGGCATGAGTTCAGAACTTCAGTCACTTCGGTACGAAGTTCTGAACTCATGCCTGCGCAGCCTGCAAGTAGCGGAACAAGTACAAGGGGGGTTGATGGGTTCCAACTTCTGTGATTAGTTTATAGTTGAGGGGTTTGCTTAATTTTAAATTAGCAAAAATAGATATGTTGTACAGTGGCTCACCAATTTAGCAATATGGAGTGAGGTGCTCTGTCATCGGCACACCCAGAGGCCGTGAATTGAAAGAGATGAGTATGACAGGCACACTCTTATACGTTGCTGCACGGAATAAATACAGAGACAATGATGGGGTTTAAAATTGTGTGTTTATTTATATATCTAAGTATTAAAAAGTTTTTGTTAAAAAACTGTTTGTTTTATAAAAAACAATAAACAATTTACAATTTTTGGCAGAATTGTTGTTGGGGATGGGGAGTCTTCTTTCTTAAATGGCTGTGTTGAGATTTTGGACGGATATTCAGTTGGGATGTGTGAGAGCGTGGTGTTTATTTGTGATTATTTGCCGTAAAGGTTGGCTGGAGTGTTGGGTGTGTGGATATTTGTGCCGGATGGCTCTTGGTTAGATATTAGGTGTGATAGAACTTCAGTGCAGTATGTGAACTTTAGTGAGGACATGTGCATATATATATACACAAAAATGGTTAGGCTTCCAATGTTTCCTCGGGATGTTTGTCCTAGTAGAGGAATTCGTATGACAATCTTGTAGTAATCATAAAAAGTCATATAAATTTCATGTGTTGGAGAAAAATATGCAATGTGAAAAGTAAAAATAAAAATATATAAAAATAGAAATAGAATTGGAGTGGGAGTGATAAATATAGTTTCACTTTGTGTCGGTTAAAAATGTTAGATAGATGGTACTTTTCCGATTTGCTGTGTTTTGTTCCGCTTGTCCGATCGCTTTCTTTACCCTGCAAGGACCTACGAGGGTGTTTTGTGGCGTCCCACGTGACAGGGCGGGGTAACACGTCACTCCTGGCGGTGGTTGCGATTGGTCCCTAGATTTCGGGACTGCAAACCAATACTAAAAATATTTACCTAAGTATTAGAACACATACTGCCAAAGGAATATATGAAGCCACTACAAGACAACAAAAGTATTTCAAACACAAAAAAAACAAAAAAGCTGAAAAAGAAATACAAAAAAACGCAAACAAAACACAAATAAAACGCATGTGCGTTTTTATGACTAACAGTCAGCCACTACACATCTCATTAACAACAACCAAGAAAAAGATTTAAAAAATCACCACAAGAAGATATATCTACATCTTAAATACGAAAAAACACAAATAAACATATTTTTCTCCAACACATGGAACCACTTATATGACTGTTTATGATTACTACAAGACTGTCATACAAATTCCTCTACTAGGACAAACATCCTGAGGAAACATTGGAAGCCTAACCATTTTTGTGTATATATATGCACATGTCCTCACTAAAGTTCACATACTGCACTGAAGTTCTATCACACCTAATATCTAACCATCCGGCAAAAATATCCACACACCCAACACTCCAGCCAACCTTAATTTTAAATTAGGCTGACCATAGGTTAAGATGATCTATGGGGTTGCCCAGACGGCTAGGCCCTTCACTGTAGTTATTAACCCCTTTCAGCAGTCCCCCTATTCACTGAAGGGGTGACTGCTGAAAGGGGTTAATAACTACTGTGAAGGCCCCCAATGCCGATAAGGGCATGGCTTCATGGGGTAGGGGCGTGGCCTCATGTGGGCTCGTGCCCCGGATGTCTTCAGACCCTAGCAACGCCCCTGCCATTAACATTTACCTCTCCCCCAAATCCACTACATATCCAGTAGGTAGCTTTTTCCTCACCAAACCAAGAGTTATATATCAGACTGCCAGATAGGGAAATGTGATTCATCATTCCGGAGAACACATTTCCACTAATCAAGGGTCCAGTGGAGGGCATGCTTTCCACCACTCTAGCCAACTATGTTACTTCCAAAAGCAGCTTGGGACTCCATAGTAAGGGACACTACTAATGATAGGCAATTTTTATGTGCTTAGCATTCTGTAGCCCTCCTCTCCGTAAAGTAAATGGTCTTCTGCTCCTGAGCTTCCTCTATGCTTCTACTTAAGAGTAAAAATGCAGAAGTTGCAGTACCCCAGAAGGACTACTTCCTTTACTTAACTGAGTAAAGAGGGATGTTGCCTGATCACTGTTTCCATCATTCACCGGTCTTGCCTTGTATGCAGCAAAACATCCAACATCAAGTGCACCCAAATCAACACCAGGCAGGAGCACCAATATCAGGGGGTGTCCTGAGGGAAGAAGGGGTGCATCCTCCAGTCACTGCACAGCCCTAGGGAAAACACCAGTGGAGCTGGTATTACCTACTACCTTCAGAGCCACAACTACCAGACCCTCCGCTCACTCTCCAGTGGTCAGCTGCACAATCAGAAATTTTGCAAACTAGCTTGTGGAAAAGTGGCATCATATGATAGTGCCATGTTTAAAGTTGCTGAGCTCCTCAGTATGATCCATGCCTGGCTACAGATTGCATGAATGTGTACTTGATATTATGCATCTGCAATGGTTCACTGCTAAAGAGTTAAAAGGGTTATCTAAAAATTAAAGGAAATGTGTCACCATTTTTTTTTATCTGCCAGTTAAATCCAGATAGTGACACACAACCTTTTTATCTCATCTATTTTTTTTTCTGATTGCAATTTTTTTTTAATTCTTTTTCCTGAACTGGCCATATTGCCTGAGCTGTTCTTAACAACATTTACAGTGAATAATTTTTTTTTTTTTTTTACAGCAGCCCCATGGGCCATAGACACAGTGGACTGAAAGGGACCTCATTGACTCCTATGGGAGAGTTTTTTTTAGTTTTTTTAGGCATGCTCTGGGAAACATGGGAAAACAGGTTAGTTATCATTGCCTACTCAGCAGGAGGAAGGCTGGCTCTGCCCCTATAAGTTATAAGCTGTGTAGTGTAGTTGAGAGTTGCCAGCCAAAGTATGAGAAGCTCTATGGTTCTGTGCAGTGTGAGGTCTACTACAAAGACCCTCCATCCCTGCATGCTGAGGACAAGTGCCAAACCTCTGACGGAAAGAAGCATTGAATCTCCATAGACTGTTTAGGACCATAAGGAGAGTATGTGTCAGTTAGTTAGGTAATTGCTCAGTTATGGCAACATACCTTACTGCATGTGGACTAGGCATATTGCTTTAGCACCCGCCACACTTCTGAGATGGACTTGCTACTCAGTTTCTGCACCCCGCAGCCTGGAATTACAATGTGATTTTGTGAGAGCATTGCACCTTGAGATAAGCGAATTGAAAAAAGTATTTGATTTGGCCGATTTGTCAAATTTTTTCGTTTTGATTCGATTTTGCGGCTAACCGCGTTAAAAAACTGCTATTTTCTGGCTGCAGAGAGCCTTTATAGTGGTGTACACAGTGCCTTGCAGTAACACACATAGGGAGTCTGCTGTGGTAGTGACATGCAGATGACAGGCGTGGCTCTTAGAATCACTGCACACGTCACTTATTTGGGCAGTCACGGGACCAAAACTGACCAAATAAATTCAAGTATGAACTCAGCTTACAGGTCGATGTTAGCCCCAAGAAGAAGCGCACTCCTTTTACACCGTCCTCAGCTGATTCCACATACAGTAGATGTCTACAGAACCTGTTCTATTAAAGGCTTATAAAAGTAGAGTTTGTGTTGACATCACTGATTATTTTGCCCTTCCTCTGATCCGTCAGAACAATAACCTCCAAATAAGGATCCTTTCTGTTGAGCATCCGCCTTCACTCATTTTGTCAGTAATCCATCAGTATTGCTAATGCCAAAAAAAACAGGAGTGGATCCAAAACAGAGATGACTCGTAAATCGAATATTTGCATGTCTTCTGTGTTTTGTATCCAATCCTGCTTTTGGCTACCAAATCACAAGCCAATTCTGATGGGACCATACAGGCCTTACAGCTGCTACACAGACAGGATCCGTTGTGCGTCTCATTTTTCCTTCCTTCTGAAAGATCAGAAGAAGGGTCAAATAAATGATGATGTCAGCCAGGCCGAAAGGCAAATAGTGGCATAGATATGAAGTGGGGAGGGTGGGAACAGCTTGAAGAAGTACACAGAGTGGCCCTATGACATAGTGGTGAGGTGGAAGCAGCATGAGGAGACCACAGAGTGGCACAATGACAGTGTGGAGGTGCGGCAGCATCAGGAGGCCACAGAGCGACACAATGACATAGTGGTGAGGTGGAAGCAGCATGAGGAGACCCCAGAGTGGCACAATGACAGTGTGGAGGTGGCAGCAGCATCAGGAGGCCACAGAGCGGCACAATGACAGAGTGTGGAAGTGGGAGCAGCAGCAGCATCAGGAGGAGGCCACAGAGTGGCAAAATGACTGTGTGGAGGTGGCAGCAGCAGTATCAGGAGACCACAGAGTGGCAAGGTGACATAGTGTGGAGGTGGCAGCAGCATCAGGAGACCACAGAATGACACGATGACAGAGTGAGGAGGTGGGTGGTAATGCGAGTACCAGATGAAAATGGTGGTTGAAAGACGGAGCACTTGGCATCAGATGTGTGGCATCAGGCAGGTGGCAGCATCAGAATAGTAGCTCAGGCAGATAGCCAGAAGAAATCAGTCTCTTTTGTCAAAGTGTTGGTGCGGCACCATGGATGATCTAGTCTGATGCATCAGGCATTGGTGGGTGGAAATCCTGGCTTATCCATGCCTGATTCATCAGGTCAGTCTCTCCACATTTTGGGTGGACAGGCGAGTTCTTCCTAAGGTAACTATGGCCCCCGCTGCACTAAACAACCGCTCTGATGCCACACTACTGGTCAGGCAGGACAGCTTTTCCAGGACAAACTCTGCTAGTTGCACCTACAAATCCAGTTTGGCTGCCCAGTAGTCCAGTGGATTTTCAATGTGGGGTGGCAGGGTACTGTCCAAATGTGCCACCACCTGCTAGTTCAGGTCCTGCTCCAGGTCTAGCTGCTGCTGCTGGTGAGTAGTTTCTTCACTAGGCCGGTGAAGAAAGCTGCTCATCAGTGACTCTAGACTGAAGTTGCTGCTGATGGAGCTGGAACTGCTCCTACCCCCCTACCCTGCCAAAGCAGCCATGGCAGAGGAACGTGAGCGCAGAGGGCCCCCCCGGTCAGACCTGCGAGAGGATGGACGATGGCGCAGATAGCAGCTGCCAACTCACTACATAGGATATATCTATAGTAGTTCAGTTTGTCCTCCCTCTCAGTAGGTGTAAAAAAGGCCCACATTTTGGACCGGTAGTGAGGGTCCAACAAGGTGGAGAGCCAGAAGTTATCCCTCTGCTGAATGGTGACAATTTATGTGGTCCTGAGATCTAGACGCCACATCTCCATTCCCCTGACCAGCCAGATTTACCAGCATCTGTTCCAGGACATGAAGTAATGGAATGACGTTGTTCATCCCGTAGTCCTGGCGACTGACAAATAACGTGGCCTCCTCAAAGGGCCTGAGCAAACGGCAGGTGTCACACATGAGCTGCCACTGGCTGACATCGAAGTTACACAGAGGAGTACTCCTGTTCGCTTGGATCATCAAGAAATCATTTATGTCCTTTCTCTGTTCGTATAGTTGGTCAAACATATGGAGGGTGGAATTCCAACGGGTGGAAACATCGCATATCACCCTATGTTGGGGGATGCCGTTCTGCCGCTGCAGCTCAAGGAGGGTGTGCTTTGCGGTGTACGAGTGGCTGAAGTGCATGCAAAGTTTCCTGGCCATTTTAAGGATGTCTTGCAGATGTATAGAAGACTTCAGGAACCGCTTGACAACCAGATTGAACACATGTGCCATGCAGGGCGCATGGCTCAGCCCTCCTTGACGCAGCGCCAACACCATGTTCTTCCCATTGTCAGTCACCATTGTTTGGATTTTGAGTTGTCATGGAGAAAGCCAGGATTTAATTTCTTGATGAAGGACACGGAGCAGTTCCTCCCCTGCGTAACTCCGTTTGCCCAGGCAAATGAGGTGCAGAAAAGCGTGACACTGCTGTGCCCTGCACATGTGGTATGCTGGAGAGGCACTGTGAATTGTCCCTGCAAAGGAAACTGAGGACAAGGTGGAGAATAAGGAGGCAGAGGTGGCCATTATCACAGGACCAACAGCGTGACAACGTGGAGGCGGAAGCGGCATCACCTGGCAAAGTTGCTAGTGTGGCTGTGCAGGAACAACATTCACCCAGTGGGCTGTAAAAGACATGTATTGTCCCTGACCGTAGTTACAGCTCCACACGTCGGCCATGCCGTGCACTTTGGCAGACAATGACAGCCTCAAGGACTGGCCCACCTTTTGTTCTACATGTGTGTGAAGGGCTGGTACTGACTTTTTGGCAAAGAAATGACGGCTTGGAACTCTCCACATTGGCTTGGCACAAGCCATCAGTTCTCTGAAGGGTGCAGAATCCACCACTTGGAAAGGGAGGGACTGCAGCACCAGGAACTTGGACAGAAGCACATTCAGCTTCTGCGCCATTGGATGAGTGCACGCATACTGTTGTCTCGGTGATCGATTGCTGACAGAATGATTGACGAGGAGGAGGAGGCGCATCAGGACCAGCAAATGATGGGAAGGACAGATAGCTCCCTTCGACTGAGGTGGTGGAGCCTTGACTGCCTGAAACCGGGTGCGTGCCACTGGGTGATGCAACGGTTGCTGCAGCAGGCTGGCCCACCACATCGGAGCCACGGTTCTCCCAGGCCACTTTATGGTGATGCTGCATATGTTGACGCAGGGCCGTGGTGCCAACATTGGCACCGTGGCCACGCTTCACCCTCTGCCCACAGATTCTACATATGGCCATGTTCACCTCCTCTGGTGGCTTAGGCTACTTTCACACTAGCGTTCGGGCGGATCCGTTCTGAACGGATCCGCCCATAATAATGCAGACGGAGGCTCCGTTCAGAACGGATCCGTCTGCATTATATTAGCTAAAAAAAGCAGTGTGAAAATAGCCTGGGACGGATCCGTCCAGACTTTCAATGTAAAGTCAATGGGGGACGGATCCGCTTGAAGATTGAGCCACATTGTGGCATCTTCAAACGGATCCGTCCCCATTGACTTACATTGTAAGTCTGGACGGATCCGCACGCCTCCGCACGGCCAGGCGGACACCCGAACGCTGCAAGCAGCGTTCAGCTGTCCGCCTGTCCGTGCGGAGGCGAGCGGAGCGGAGGCTGAACGCCGCCAGACTGATGCAGTCTGAGCGGATCCGCCTCCATTCAGACTGCATCAGGGCTGGACGGCTGCGTTCGGGTCCGCTCGTGAGCTCCTTCAAACGGAGCTCACGAACGGAAACCCGAACGCTAGTGTGAAAGCAGCCTTATATAAAACCTGCCACACCGCCGAGTAGGTGATTTTACCCCCAACACTACGCACTGACTGACTGCTACTGCCTCCCACTGATGCCATCCTGCTGACTCCCGGCCATGCTAGCGACTTGCTGGCTCCGCTGCTGCCTCACGGGCAAGCTGCCACCCTCTTCACCTGATGATGATGAAGCCCCTAATTCACCCATCTCCCAAGTGCAATCAGCTACATCATCATCATCGAGTACTGTCTGCATGTCACTGATGTCAACCTCAACGGTCTCTGGGTCAGGAGCCTCACCGCTCACAACACCTAGCGGATGAAGCGACGGATGTCTCCTCCACATCTGGGATGGCCAGTAGCTGCTGACTGTCCTCTAGTAGCTCTTCCTCACTGTATAGTGGGGCTGAGCCCAAAGCATATACTATTCTGGCTGAGGGAACAGAAAAGGACAGAGGAAGGTTGAGGACAGGTGAAGGTACAGTGCCTGCTCCCGGGCCATGCCAACTAAGGGTTGTGTCTGACGAACCCATCGACTCTTGGCTGGGGGTGTCTGATGACAAGGTGGTCAACCATTCAAGAACCGCTGGGTTGCTGCTCAAAACACGACCGCTAGATGACACCGGGTGCTCAGGTCTCTTGCTGTGACTCCTGCTGCCATGCTCCTTACTCTGCTGCGACCTGTGCCTGCGCCAGAAACATTTAGGCCTCTGCCACTCTCCTGTGCAGGGCCTGGCACTTCTCTTTCTGACATACTGTTAGATCAAATAAATAAATAAAAAGGAAATGAAAACTCCCCAAATAAGTCTGTAGTTTTCTCACTTCACCACACAACGGCTAATAAGCCCTTTTTTTTTTCACTAATACACGCCAAAAAGGTCTGTAATTTTCTCACTTCACCACACAACAGCAAATACTTTTTTTGTACCACTAATACACACAAAAAAGGGGTTTAGAACATACAACTGCACCCCAGAACGGCAAATACATTTTTCTTTTTTCCTCTTATACACTCCACAAAAGTCTTTAACATATAACTGCACTGCTAAACGGCAAACATATTTTTCTTTTTTCCACTTATGCACTCCACAAAAGGACTTTAGAACATATAACTGCACTGCTGAATGGCAAATAGTCCCTTATTTTTTTCCAATATACAGGACACAAAAGGCTTTAGAACATATAACTGCACCGCTGAACGGCAAATTAGCCCTTAAGTTTTTCCACTTATATACGACACAAAACGCTTTAGAACATATAACTGCACCGCTGAACGGCAAATATATTTTTCTTTTTTCAACTTATATACCCCACAAAAGGCTTTAGAACATATAACTGCACCGCTGAATGGGAAATATTTTTTTCTTTTTTCCCCTTATGCACTCCACAAAAGGGCTTTAGAACATATAACTGCACCGCTGAATGGCAAATAGGCCCTTCTTTTTTCCACTTATACACGACACAAAAGGCTTTAGAACATATAACTGCACCACTGAACGGCAAATAAGTCCTTATGTTTTTCCATTTATATACTAATCCATAAATTCAGGACCTGACCTGGGCAAGGTTAATCACAACTGCATTTACAAATGCCTATAAGGGCAATAGAAACCTATCTTGGCCCAAGTGCAAAATAATACTTCACTTTTATTATATTATTCATTAAAAAGTGTCACTAGTGGGTGTGATTCACATGTGATGGGACACAGACAAACAAACAGAATAACCTTCTAAGGTGTTAAAAACACAGTCTACGACCCACTGTGAGAGATGGTGGATATAACCGGTTGGAGGCGATGTGCTTAATCGCTTACTCCAATAGACGTGAGAACAACAATTTGTGCTGTCACGTCCTGCAAGTGTTGTTCCAACTAATTTTAGCTGGAATTTTCAATTTTATTATCCAATATCAATAGTGGGAGAGTGATACCTTCATCCTACTATATGGATTGAAAAGCTGTTTCACAGCCTACAGTTTTCCAACACACCATGCACTTGCCAAGTATGCAGCAGACTGGAGTGTGTGGACTATTGATGGTACCAGTCAGGTGACAGTGAAACAGGCCAACCCCTGTTTATTACTACCAGGGTAAATTGCCACATCTGTAGCTACTAGTGCCTACTCAAGCTGGTCATCAGCAAAAAACTGATTTACAGGTTGTTGCCCTTTATTTGTAAAAAGGGGGGCATTTGTTGCATCATCCCTCTACACAACTGGGAATGCTATTTAGCAACTAGCACTTGGATACAGATCGATGGCTGCACTGTTATCCACCTGAATGTGGTGGTGCATTCAGGGCTGACAACACTGCTAACCTCCTAAAGGTACAGCCTGCTTGTGGTGCCAGGCAGGTACTGGTGGTACAAGCGGGACTGGTAACACTGCTGTCCTCCTAAGTGAGCAGCCTGCTGGTGGTGCCAGACAGGTCACAGTATATCAACCAGGCTACTGTCTCTCTCTAACAGTGGGAAACATGGCTGCTAGTTAAAACCTAAATCTGCCCCCCGACATGTTTCGCCAGTATCTCTGGCTTCCTCAGGGGTAACGGGCAGCGATGAATGGACTATGATACCGGAAGTGTATAAAGTGTTCCGGTGATTGACAAGTGCTACCGCCCTATCATGACAGGGGCGGAATCTACCACCAACCAAATGCTGTGACAGAGGAGGCTGACATCATCACTCTGTGCCAGCCCTCTCTGTCACCTCCCGATTGACGTCATCGCGGTGTCATCTGCCCTCAGTGCGCATGCGCCGACACTCCGACAACGGCCCTCTGACAGGCAGCTCATTGCGCATGCGCTGCGCCATGAGTAGCTGCGCACCAACTCTGAACAAAACAGATAGCACCGAGAAACCCGAAGAACCAGGTTTGGTCTCACACCTAAAAAAGGGGGGGGAGATGGATGGCTGTCATTATGGGAGGGTGCAATTTAATAATAGATGTCATTGTGGCTGCTAGAAATTCACATAAAGCCATGCTGATAGTTAAAAATGATGACACCCTATTAGTCAAGAAAAATTATTTCTTGGGATATTGCTGCATTATAAAACGGGGCAAAAAAAGGACCACCGCATTAACAATGCATACGCTCACGGGTTTGTGTTTATGTTCATCAAATGGCATGGCAGCAGTTGTTTATGGTTGAACAGTAAATGCGTCTTATCAATCATGAACCAAGTGTGATTCTTTGTTTTAATAATAGAACATTCTACATGTATGGAATAATAATACATATTATTTTGATACAAGTTATTTAATCCGGTAAAGAGTATCCAAAAACTATTCTGACACTGTGTCTGTGTATGAGTATAGATTCTACTGACACTCCAACCACTGCTATAGTGAATGGATGAAATATTCGGATGACTGATCAATTCCAAAGAATACCTCCCAATTATAAAAAAGCAGTGAAGGCGAACCCTTCATTAAGTCCCTTTGGGTTTAGACTGTCAAGGCGGTAAATCCACCTGGTTTCTTCTTGTAGAAGAATAACATCCAGGTCGCCTTTTCTTGCCCCTAAAGTTTTTTTGCAAATGCCCCAGAATTTCAACACCCTATGGTCTCCCCCATGATGACTTCTGACATGTCTGGAGATGGATGTATCTGAAAGGGTATTAATGCTGCTAATGTGTTGGCAAATCCTTCTCCTAAATTCTTGGGATGTCTTACCAACATAAATCTTGAGACAAGGACATTGAATGGCGTAAACTATACCTTTGGTCTTACAATTGATATATTGCCTAATCTGGTATTCTCTTTTGTCAACAGATTTATAAAAGACCGACATTTCTTCACAAGTGGACAGTAAACACAATTTCCACACGGGTAATTACCCACTACATTTGATTTCAACCAAGTTGTTTTCGGTGGTTCCGGACGAAAAAAAACTATGGACTAATGCATCCTTTAGATTTCTGCTACGGCGATAGGTCACGCTGGGATTGGATGTAATGACTATCCTCAAATCAATATCAGCCCACAGGACATGCCAATGCTTCCTAAGAATCCCAAACACCTTATTATTTTGTGCATCGAAAGTGCCAATACATCTAACCGTGTGCATCTTTGAGACGTTAGATGGATTGGTCAGAAGTTCCGTCCTACTGGTCCTACTTGCCCTGGCATAGGCCTGATGTAGGACCTTTTTTCGATAACACCTGGCTCGGAATCGATTGTATAAGATTTAGCTTTCTTTTTCAAAGCTTGCTTCGTCTGAGCAATTTCTACGGGCCCTGATATATTGCCCTATGGGTATTCCTTTCTTAAGGCGTCTGGGATGGAAACTATTCCATTCCAGTAAGCTGTTCGTCGCTGTAGGTTTACGGTAAACTTCTGACCGGATGTGGCCATCAGGGTCCAAGGACAATTTAATAAAATGTGCTGGGTGAATTCAAAAAAATCAGACGTGAAAACTATAGTGTCCTCCCACCACCCCAAAAATAAATTAGCGTAATTTGGTGCACATTTACTTCCCATTGCGGTCCCAACAGATTGTAAATAATATTGGCCGTCAAAAAGAAAATAATTGTGTGTGAGTAAGTAACGGAGGAGAGTGAAAAGAAACTCATTATGTGCGTGAAACTGAATGCTTTTTGTTGAAAGAAACGTGGAAACCGCCTTTATCCCTAAATTATGCCTGATATTTATATATAGGGCCTCAACGTCGAGGCTGGCTAGTTTCGTTGCCTGAGTGACCTGGATGACCTTAATAAATGATGGTAGACTGGGCACAAAAGGTGCTATAAATTCATCAATGTATTGACTGATATTTTCGGTCAGACTGTTGTTACCAGACACTATTGGCCTGCCTGGTACCGGTCGTCTCTGTTTGTGCACTTTAGGGATCGCATAGATGGTAGCGATCATCGGATGCATCTTGAGGAGATATTTATATTCCTCTTTCGATATTAGTTTGTCAGCCTTGGCTGTAGTCAGAATTGCTTTCAATTCCGCTAGAAACCTATCCGTCGGGTTACAGTCCAGCTTCTGATATGTATCACTTTGTTTAACCAAATCCTCAACCATTTTTTTGTAGTCCTGTTTGTCCATAAGGACAATATTTCCCCCCTTATCCGAAGATTTTATTACCAGGTCTTCATTCTGGCTAAGTTCCTCTAAGGCCCGTTGTTCCTCAATCCCAAGATTAAGTTGTACAAATGGTATTTTAGTACTCAAGGTTTTTAAGTCCCTTGTTACTAATTGTACAAACGTGTCAATGTTGCCATACTGAGTGAAAGGGGGAGTGTACTTTGATTGTGATTTTAATCCTGAGAGTGGTGCCTCAACTATATCTTGGGCATTTTCATCAAAGGTATCTAGTGATTCCAGGATGGCCAAAGCCTGTCTTTCATTGGCCTGTGTCCGCTGGAAATCTCTAGACTGTTGATTGAACGTTTTATAGAGGGCCAGCTTTCTAGCAAACAGGTTAATATCTTTAACCCAGTTGAAACATTGAAAAGAGGGAGTTGGTGTAAAAGACAGTCCTTTATTGAGTATTTTGATATGCTCTGGTCCCAGAGTGAAACTAGAAAGATTGATCACCCTAAGTGAGTCATTTAAGTCCTGGCGTTGTATGCCCACTTCTCCCTGTCCCTCAGGGCTGGGCCTTGGCCTAAAAAAGAGGGCAGGTTTGTGGGTGGTGTTGTAGATGACATAGACGTTGAAGGGGCACAAAATACCCCAGATGATAAAGACGGTAAAAATTGTGCTTGTTGTTGGGAGCTGACTACAGGGGCCGGAGTGGGTATTGCCATAGTTGCACTTGACACTGGAACAAACTCCTGTGCTCCTTGCCTACAGTACAGTTCCACTTATATACGACACAAAAGGCTTTAGAGCATATGACTGCACCACTGAACAGCAAATAGTCCCTTATTTTTTTCCACTTATACAGGACACAAAAGGCTTTAGAACATATAACTGCATCGCTGAACGGCAAATAAGCCCTTAAGTTTTTCCACTTATATACGACACAAAAGGCTTTAGAACATATAACTGCACCGCTGAATGGCAAATAGTCCCTTTTTTTTTTCCACTTATACACGACACAAAAGGCTTTAGAACATATAACTGCACCGCTGAATGGCAAATAAGCCCTTTTGTTTTTCCACTTATATACAACACAAAAGGCTTTAGAGCATATGACTGCACCACTGAAAGGCAAATAGTCCCTTATTTTTTTCCACTTATACAGGACACAAAAGGCTTTAGAACATATAACTGCACCGCTGAACGGCAAAAAGGCCCTTAGGTTTTTCCACTTATATACGACACAAAAGGCTTTAGAACATATAACTGCACCGCTGAATGGGAAATATTTTTTTCTTTTTTCCACTTATACACTCCACAAAAGGGCTTCAGAACATATAACTGCACCGATGAACAGAAAATATATTTTTCTTTTTCCACTTATACACTCCACAAAAGGGCTTTAGAACATATAACTGCACCGCTGAATGGCAAATAGGCCCTTATTTTTTCCACTTATACACTCCACAAAAAGGCTTTAGAACATATAACTGCTCAGCTGAATGGCAAATAGTCCCTTATTTTTTTCCACTTATACACGACACAAAAGGCTTTAGAACATATAACTGCACCGCTGAACGGCAAATAAGCCCTTATGTTTTTCCACTTATATACGACACAAAATGCTTTAGAGCATATGACTGCACCACTGAACGGCAAATATATTTTTCTTTTTTCAACTTATATACTCCACAAAAGGCTTTAGAACATATAACTGCACCGCTGAACTGGAAATATATTTTACATTTTTTCCACTTATACACTCCACAAAAGGACTTCAGAACAAATAACTGCACCGATGAACGGAAAATATATTTTTCTTTTTTCCACTTATACACTCCACAAAAGGGCTTTAGAACATATAACTGCACCGCTGAATGGCAAATAGGCCCTTATTTTTTTTTCCACTTATACACAACACGAAAGGCTTTAGAACATATAACTGCACCGCTGAACGGCAAATAGGCCCTTGTTTTTTCCACTTAAACACAACACAAAAGGCTTTAGAATATATAACTGCACCGCTGAACGGCAAACATATTTTTATTTTGCACTAATACATGACAAAAAGGGCTTTAGAACATATAACTGTGCTGCTGACACGTCCCCTTACTCTGCTGCGACCAGTGCCTGCACCAGAAACATTTAGGCCTCTGCCACTCCCCTGTGCAGGGCCTGGCACTTCTCTGTCTAACATACTGTTAGATCAAATAAATAAATTAAAAGGAAAATAAAACACCCCAAAAAAGTCTGTAATTTTCTCACTTCACCACATAACGGTTAATAAGCCCTTTTTTTCCTGTAATATATGGCAAAAAGGGCAGTAATTTTCTCACTTCACCACACAACAGCAAATCCTTTTTTTGTGCCACTAATACAAGCTAAAAAGTGCTTTAGAACATATAACTGCACCGCTGAATGGCAAATAGGCCCTTATTTTTTTCCACTCATACACAACACAAAAGGCTTTAGAACATATAACTGCACCGCTGAACGGCAAATAGGACCTTATGTTTTTTCACTTATACACGACACAAAAGGCTTTAGAACATATAACTGCACTACTGAACGGCAAATATATATTTCTTTTTTCCACTTATATACTTCACAAAAGGCTTTAGAACATATAACTGCATTGTTGAACGGCAAATAGGCCCTTATTTTTTTCCACCTATACACGACACAAAAGGCTTTAGAACATATAACTGCACCGCTGAACGGCAAATATATTTTTCTTTTTTCCACTTATACACTCCACAAAAGGGCTTTAGAACATATAACTGCACCGCTGAACGGCAAATATATTTTTCTTTTGCCACTAATACACAACAAAAACGGTTTTAGAATATATAATTGCACTGCTGAACGGCAAATATATTTTTCTTTTTTCACTAATACACAACAAAAAATGGCTTTAGAACATATAACTGCACCGCTCAACGGCAAATAAAATTTTTTTTTTGTACCACTAATGCATGCCAAAAAGGGCTGCAATTTTCGCACTTCACCACACAATGGCTAAAAAGCCCCTTTTTCCCACTAATACAAGCCAAAAAATGCTTTAGAACATAACTGCACCGCTCAAGGGCAAATAAGACGTAGAAATATTTTCTTGTAATAAACCCTGTTAATGGCTGTATCACACAGCACTTGCACCCCAATAACAAGAACTGTTTGCTGGCATTACAAAGCTGTATAATGGCAATTTGGATCCCCAGTCAGTGCAGCAAGGTGTAATAGAATTGTCCCTATTACCCAGGCTGTTATCTCCCCTACTGAACCTGTTCTACATAAATGCTGTGGAATGATTCCTCCCTATCCTTTCCCTACACCTTTATTAATCTTTCCCTGAACTTGTAAATAGTTTTATTTTATTTTAGCACAATGAAGTCTTTCCTATCACTGTCCCTAGAGCCTGCTGACATCTCTCCCTGCGCTAAGTACACTGGAAAATGGCAGAATCCAAGATGGCTGAGGCTATTTATAGGGCTGTGACCTCACAGGGCTGGCTGCTGATTGGCTGTATGCATGGTATTATGGGTGATCCCGCATTCCCAGAGTTTCTTGCTCCATGTCTTCACATGTGTAGAAGCTATTTTAGGAAAAAACGCGATTCTTTACCCCGAAATTCGGATTGGGTGCGAATCAATTTTTTTCTGAAATTCGGATCGAATTCCACTTCGTCAACTTCGATTTGCTCATCTTTAATTATGATTGAATTTATTGGTTTTAAATCAAGGCCATCTATACATTCTAACCTTTATTCAAATGCTGTCACTGTATCATATACAATGTGTGATGACCTTCACAGATAGTTCCAGGCTCGGCATTAGACAGAAACACTATTGTTAAGAGCTAATAACTTTTTTTTTGCCTGTACAAATGGGTTACACTTGAACAATGCACATACTGTTTGCCGGATTTTCTGTTGATCTGGAAGCAAACAGGTTCTGCAGAACTGGGTAGAAGTTAACCCCTTCCTGTCTGCCATCTGTATGTGCAGTCCGGTCTAGAAGCATTTGCACAGTGACAGAAATTTTGCTATTTAGTCTCTGGTCCCCAATCACAATGGATTTGAAAGTAAAGTAAATCTGTCATCAGCATCCTTCCTATCCAACTGTTTGCCTAGACACATAGCCGTGATTCACCTGATTAAAACACTGTTTTAGTTTTATTGATCTGGGGCTCCGTTCCCAAGTTATGATACTTTTTCGTGATATGGAAATTTGGTTTTTGGTGCAATGAGGGTGTCCCCATTGCTCTTTCACACAAGCTCTGCTCCTTTCTGTGGTCAGCCACTCCCTTTTTGCTTTGCCGCTGCCTGGCCCTGTCAATTAGCAGTGAGTTAGGAGCTGGTCACAGAAAGGAGCAGAACTTAGCGCAACAAGAGCAATGGTGAGGCCCTCATTGCACCGCAGGCCTAATTTGCATATTATGAAAAAGTACCATAACTCAGGAACAGAGCCTCGGATCAACAAAAGAGAAACACTTTTTTAATCAAGTGAACTATAGCTATATGCCTATGCAAGCAGTTGACTAGGGAGGTCACTGATGACAGAATCTCTTTAAAGTAGATGTCTGGATGCTACAAATTATTTTCAAAAGCCTTAGGTGTAAAAAAATAATAAAATCATACCCACTTCACTGATCGCCCACTGTTACCATTCAAACACTTCTCTGGTCTACACTGGTCTCTATTTTCTGGTGCCTACTGACATGCAGAGAATGCCTTTCAGCATATCACTGGCCACAGCAGCAACCTGGCTCATCCACTCATTGGCGAGGTGTCGAAAGGCAACCAGAAGTAGATGCCAACTGGGACTGGAGAAGGGGGCCACCAGAGAAGTGTCACAACAGCAGCAGTGGAGTATTGGTGTGGATTGTTTTTTTGCATGATGCTTCTGAAAATAGTTTGGATCACCGAGACAAACCTTTTAAGATGAGAGTGAAGGGGTTTAACAAAAATATTACATTGACTATTTAGTATTTACAGCTAATTTTAGTCCCTCCTTTTACACAGATTTAGAAGTGGTAACATAATTAAAACAGTAATAAATCATATTCATAATATTTAACAGCAGACTCTCTGCCATAGGTATTTAATGAAAGACCGTCTTGGATTCAGAATAAGCAGTCCTTGTAGTAGTTTAAAACACATGGTTATCTCAGCTAAAGTTATCATTGGCTCTATGTAATAGTTTCCTTTGAACAAAGCAAACTTTCTTGGAAATGTATCTCACTCAGCTTAAAGGAACACTAAACATAAAAGTCAAAGCAGGGTATAGACTGAGAACGTAAAGTGGCCCTGGAAAAAACCTTAAAGGGGTCCCATGTTGTATGCTGGTCCAAATTGACAAAAGGCGGGTAACACAAGGAGGGGTCTGGGTTTAGGGTACATTCATAGTTGAAATTGCTGGATCTGGCAGGCTGTTCTGGCAGGGAATGACCTGTCAGAGTTTGCCGTATTCGGCATTGCCGCTGGATCCACATGACTATAAAGGGATCTGGCCACTTTCTGGCATACATTCCAGATTTCAGAAGGACAAATACCGCTTCTTACAGCCTTTTTTTGTCCAGTAGCATTAATTACGACTGAGAGCATAAGGTCATTATGTATCCAGCTAGCAGCCATTAGGTGGGCTCCCTGGGCACCAGCCCACTGGGAAATTCCCCTGTAGAGTTTATAGCCAGTCTGCCCCTCATCTGAACAAAAAAGTTGTATCTTGAAGTATCTTATGTCATGTCAAACTAATGTAATCAGTTTCTATGAGGAGGTAAGTTCTAGACTTGACAGTGGCGAATCAATAGATGTCATATATCTGGAGTTCTCCAAAGCATTTGACACTGTACCACATAAAAGGTTAGTATATAAAATGAGAATGACTGGGGAAAAATGTCTGTATGCGGGTAAGTAACTGGCTCAGTGATAGAAAAAAGAGGGTGGTTATTAATGGTACACACTAAGATTGGGTGACTGTCACTATATATTTATTAATGATCTTGTAGGAGGCTTGCACAGTAAAATATCACTTTTTGCAGATGACACTAAAATGTGTAAAATAATTAACACGAAAGAGTACAGTATACTGCTATAGATGGCTCTGGATAGATTGGAGGCTTGGGCAGAGAAGTGGCAGATGAGGTTTAACACTGACAAATGTAAGGTTATGCACATGGAAAGGAATACTGCAAGTCAACAGTACATACTAAATGGTAAAACAGTGGGTAACACTGACATGGAAAAGGACCTAGGAATTTTAGTGAACAGCAAACTTAGAACATAGTCCTGCCACTTTACAAATCACTAGTCAGACCATACATGGAGTACTGTATACAGTTCTGGGCTCCTGTGAAGAAGACAGACATAGCAGAGCTGGAGAGGGTTCAGAGAAGGGCAACTAAAGTAATAACTGGAATGGGTGGACTACAGTACCCTGAAAGATTATCAAAACGAATAACTATGTATACATATATCAGGGGTCAGTACAAATATATCTCCCATCATTTATTTATCCCCAGGACTGTGACTGTGATGAGGGGACATCCTCTACATCTGGAGGAAAGAAGGTTTATACACAAACATGGAAGAGGATTCTTTAGGCCTCTTTCACACGGGCGACTTTTCCGCGCGGGTGCAATGCGTGAGGTGAACGCATTGCACCCGCACTGAATCCAGCTCGTCTTGTGTCTTCTTCTTTGATGACCTGGGAGGAAAATAACCTTTGGTGACGTCAGTGCGCTCATCACATGGTCCATCACATGATCCATCACCATGGTGATAGGCCATGTGATGGCCCCGCGCTCATCACATGGTCCATCAACATAGTGATGGACAATGTAATGAGCGCAGTGATGTCACCAAAGGTCCTTTTCCTCCCAGGTCCTCAAAAAGGAAGAAAGAAGACAAGCTGGGCTGCGTGAATATGTGGAGGAGGTGAGTTAAAAAAAACAATTTTACCTCTCCATCCCTAATTTACTTTGCATTCTGTATTAAGAATGCAATTATTTTCCCTTATAACCATGTTATAAGGGAAAATAATAAAATTTACACAACACCGATCCCAAACCCGAACTTCTGTGAAGAAGTCCGGGTTCGCGTCTGGGTACCAAACATGCCGATTTTTCTCACGCGTGTGCAAAACGCATTAAAACGCTTTGCACTTGCGCTGAAAAATCACGCAATGCATTTTCCCGCAACGCACCCGCATCCTTTCAAGCCCTCACATGCGACGCCCGTTTGAAAGAGGCCTTACGTTAAGAGCAGTGAGACTATGGAACTCTCTGCCTGAGGATAGGGTGATGGTAAGTTCAGGGCCTGGATGTATTTCTGGAGTGTATTGTATATTGTATTGTAAATAATATTGCAGGTTATAGCGACTAGAGAAGGGGTCATTGATCCAGGGAGTTATTCCTATTTCTTGACTGAAGTCGGGAAGGATTTTTTTTCCCCTAAATTGGTGAAAATTGGCTTCTACCTCACAGTTTTTTTTTTTTTTGCCTTCCTCTGGATCAACTTGGATAACAGGCTGAACTAGATGGACAGATGTCTTTTTTCAGCCTTATAAAATATGTTACTAAGTTACTATGTAGTACTAGTACCAGCTATGGTACATACATAATACCAGCTAGCAATAGTACATACTGCTGATTAACTATTCTGCCTAGTTATGCAGTGATAATTCTGCCCTTAAGCAAAAAAAAAATAAAAATGTTCTGGCCCAAAAATATATGGCAAACTTTATTAATACACGATTCCAATAAACTTACATAGAGAAAGTACTGCTGAAACGAGGGAAGAAGAAAACCCCTGTACAGCGTCCACCCTGGTGTCACATGTCCTGCCAAATGTCTAATAATGTAAATAAAATGGAATAATACCAGTTATAACATGTACCGTTTATGTAGTGGCATATGATATGTCAAAATAATACAGTATCGTATGTGCTAAATAACTAAACACCATCAACTGCAATGCAGAATATGTCCAATGCAAAAATAAAGCAATATTGAACTGTAATAGAGACTATGGAATACTAAATATACCAAGATAAATCCCCCATCCTGCTCCTAAACAGTGCTATAGCTTGGCAGATGTGCCTTTCAGCGTCCTGGGAAAACTAGCTTAGACCCATGTGGAATTGTAACAGATACTGTGGAATACTAACTCTACCAAAATAAATCCCCCTCTTCACTCCCAAATAGTGCCATAGCTAGGCAAATTTGCCTTTCAGGGTCCTGGGAAAGGGTAACATTATCTGGACAGTTTTTTATAGCTTCAAAAGACTTGTAATCCAGCTTTCCAATAGTGATGAATATTATATTTGCCTAGAGAGACAGTGAGAAAAATGCTGAGTAACTCTTTCAGTAGTGTCAATGCCCGGGTACTGTACAGTATGCTTGCACACAAACAGGCGGAGGTTCTGTAAGAACCTGCTGAAGTTTTGCACATTTTTTTACTCTTTCACAGGGTTAGGGGTGTTAAAGTAAATGGCATTAAGCCTCACCTCTTTCCTTAAGGGGTTAAACACCAAGTTGATATATACACTCTATATATCTATATATCTAGAGATGAGCAAATTTTAAAAAAAAATCGATTTAGACGTTTTGCCGAATTTCCTAAAAAGATTTGATCCGAATTTATTTGCGGCAAATTGCATTAAAAACAGCTATTTCCTGGCTGCAGAGAGCCTGTATAGTGGTGTAGAACACTGTGCCTAGTAGTAACACGCATAGGGAGTCTGCTATGGTAGTGAAACAATACTGTGAGTCAGTATGACATCCAGATGACAGGCGTCGCTCTTAGAATCACTGCACACTTCACTTATTTCTGCAGTTACGGGGCCAAAACTAACCAAATAACTCAAGTGTGAACTTACAGGTCGATGTTAGTGTCAGGTATAAAGAACCACGCAGAGACCCAAGATCCTACTATAGCGTGAAAGAGTGCACTTCTTCTACACCGTCGTCAGCTGATTCCATATAGATTTCTACAGAACCCGTTCTGTTACACTATGAAAGACTCTTGGAAAACCCTTTTAAGTCTGTAGAATTAATAAAAAGAATAGATCATACAGCACTCAGCTCTTTGATTAGCTTGCACCACTCTTTGCAGACTGTAGCAGTATAGTATCAATGAACATGGATCATGAAGGTTGAGATGTAGACCTACTTATGAAAGAAAAATAACAGCGAAAGCATTCCCTGTGTGGTATCATTATAGAACATTAGCTCCCTAAGGCCTCGTTCACATCACCTCAGCAGGACTTTCGTCTCCGTTCAAAAATCATGTTCTGAGCGGACACCGAACGGACCCCATTATAGTCTATGGGGTCTTTAGGCTCCGTTACGCTCAGTTAGGTCTCATTTATCTGCATAATCAGTCCTTTCCGTTCTCCTGCTCCTCAATGGAGCCGGAGAACGGAAAGGAGAAACTGTGATGTGAACGGGCCTAAGGAGGTATTTAGTGCTATTATACTAACTTGTGCAAAAAAAAACAAAAAAAAAAACACAACTCTCGTTATTCCACTGAGTGTCCTTCAAGGAACTGCAAGTTGTGGACCTTTCCCTATGTTCTCCTCAGAGCCCAGTGTGGAATATTTATAAAAGAGTTCAGGCCCTCTATCATGTGCTGTTCCCTCAACACTCATTTTCAGAGATTATAGCTGTTCATTTATTTACTGAAATGGGGGCAACACATTTTATGTTCATACTAAGCATTTTCTCAGGTGAAGGCCAAAAATATCCTCAGTCCAGTGGGCATATTTGCATTACCTTCTCTAAATGCATAATACCCGGTTCACAACAGTTAACAAATAGTAAAAGGTTGAGAGACAAATCATTAGAAATTATTACACTCTCACAATGAATGACAGCAATGTATACAATATCATTGAAAAACTCAATTTACAGTTAAATAGGTCTTCCGAGAGTAAAATATTGATTACCTAAATATCTGATAGGCGCGGGTCTGTTTCCTGGCAACCCCACAGTTCCATTCAAGTGAATGGTTCTGGACTGCAATACCAAGCACAGACGCTATTTAATGAACGACACTGTGCTTGGCAAGCTATGAGGAGGTCGCAACACTCACTGAAGCATCACAGCTTCTTCAAACAGCTGGTGGTGGCGGCAGTTTAACACCCACTGTTAGGATATTGATGCAGTATTCTAAGGATAGGTCATTACTTTTCTACTCCTGGAAAACTCTTTTAGGCTACTTTCACACTCTCGTTCGGTGCGGATCCGTCATGGATCTGCACAGATGGATCTGTTCAGATTGTACAACCGTCTGCATCCGTTTAGAACTGATCCGTTTGTATTATCTTTAACATAGTCAAGAAGGATCCGTCTAGAACACTATTGAAAGTCAATGAGGACGGGTTCATTTTCTATTGTGCCAGATTGTGCATCGAAAACGGATCCGTCCCCATTGACTTACATTGTGTGTCAGAATGGATCAGTTTGGCTCAGTTTCATCAGACGGACACCAAAACGCTGCAGGCAGCGTTTTGGTGTCCGACTCCAAAGCAGAATGGAGACAGAACGGAGGCAAACTGAGGCAAAATAATGCATTATGAGAGGATCCTTTTCCATTCAGAATGCATTAGGGCAAAACTGCTCCGTTTTGGACCGCTTGTGAGAGCCCTGAACGGATCTCACAAATGGAAAGCCAAAACACCAGTGTGAAAGTAGCCTTGAGCACCAGGTCCGGATTAAAGCCACATATTGACCATGTCCATAAATGTCATAATCATATTTAAAGATATATCTAGGGTAAAAGGAAATAAAGTGACAAAAGAAATATATTGGTTTCATAAATTACATATTATGCAGATTATGCAGTCACGTGGATTGAACTGGTGTCAGAAATAGAGTTGAGCGAACACCTGGATGTTCGGGTTCGAGAAGTTCGGCCGAACATCCCGGAAATGTTCGGGTTCGGGATCCGAACCCGATCCGAACTTCGTCCCGAACCCGAACCCCATTGAAGTCAATGGGGACCCGAACTTTTCGGCACTAAAACGGCTGTAAAACAGCCCAGGAAAGGGCTAGAGGGCTGCAAAAGGCAGCAACATGTAGGTAAATCCCCTGCAAACAAATGTGGATAGGGAAATGAATTAAAATAAAAATTAAATAAATAAAAATTAACCAAAATCAATTGGAGAGAGGTTCCATAGCAGAGAATCTGGCTTCCCGTCACCCACCACTGGAACAGTCCATTCTCAGATATTTAGGCCCCGGCACCCAGGCAGAGGAGAGAGGTCCCGTAACAGACAATCTGGCTTCATGTCAGCAGAGAATCAGTCTTCATGTCATAGCAGAGAATCAGGCTTCACGTCACCCACCACTGTAAGAGTCCATTTTCATAAATTTAGGCCCAGCACCCAGGCAGAGGAGAGAGGTCCCGTAACAGAGGATCTGGCTTCATGTCAGCAGAGAATCAGTCTGCATGTCATAGCAGAGAATCAGGCTTCACGTCAGCCACCACTGCAACAGTCCATTGTCATAAATTTAGGCCCAGCACCCAGGCAGAGGAGAGAGGTCCCGTAACAGACAATCTGGCTTCATGTCAGCAGAGAATCAGTCTTCATGTCATAGCAGAGAATCAGGCTTCACGTCACCCACCACTGTAAGAGTCCATTTTCATAAATTTAGGCCCAGCACCCAGGCAGAGGAGAGAGGTCCCGTAACAGAGGATCTGGCTTCATGTCAGCAGAGAATCAGTCTGCATGTCATAGCAGAGAATCAGGCTTCACGTCAGCCACCACTGCAACAGTCCATTGTCATAAATTTAGGCCCAGCACCCAGGCAGAGGAGAGAGGTCCCGTAACAGACAATCTGGCTTCATGTCAGCAGAGAATTAGTCTGCATGTCATAGCAGAGAATGAGGCTTCACGTCAGCCACCACTGCAACAGTCCATTGTCATAAATTTAGGCCCAGCACCCAGGCAGAGGAGAGAGGTCCCGTAACAGAGGATCTGGCTTCATGTCAGCAGAGAATCAGTCTGCATGTCATAGCAGAGAATCAGGCTTCACGTCAGCCACCACTGCAACAGTCCATTGTCATAAATTTAGGCCCAGCACCCAGGCAGAGGAGAGAGGTCCCGTAACAGACAATCTGGCTTCATGTCAGCAGAGAATTAGTCTGCATGTCATAGCAGAGAATGAGGCTTCACGTCAGCCACCACTGCAACAGTCCATTGGCATATATTTAGGCCTAGCACACAGGCAGAGGAGAGAGGTCCCGTAACAGACAATCTGGCTTCATGTCAGCAGAGAATCAGTCTGCATGTCATAGCAGAGAATGAGGCTTCACGTCACCCACCACTGCAACAGTCCATTGGCATATATTTAGGCCTAGCACACAGGCAGAGGAGAGAGGTCCCGTAACAGACAATCTGGCTTCATGTCAGCAGAGAATTAGTCTGCATGTCATAGCAGAGAATCAGGCTTCATGTCAGCCACCACTGCAACAGTCCATTGGCATATATTTAGGCCTAGCACACAGGCAGAGGAGAGGTTCATTCAACTTTGGGTAGCCTCGCAATATAATGGTAAAATGAAAATAAAAATAGGATTGAATGAGGAAGTGCCCTGGAGTCCAATAATATATGGTTATGGGGAGGTAGTTAATGTCTAATCTGGACAAGGGACGGACAGGTCCTGTGGGATCCATGCCTGGTTCATTTTTATGAACGTCAGCTTGTCCACATTGGCTGTAGACAGGCGGCTGCGTTTGTCTGTAATGACGCCCCCTGCCGTGCTGAATACACGTTCAGACAAAACGCTGGCTGCCGGGCAGGCCAGCACCTCCAAGGCATAAAAGGCTAGCTCTGGCCACGTGGACAATTTAGAGACCCAGAAGTTGAATGGGGCCGAACCATCAGTCAGTACGTGGAGGGGTGTGCACACGTACTGTTCCACCATGTTAGTGAAATGTTGCCTCCTGCTAACACGTTGCGTATCAGGTGGTGGTGCAGTTAGCTGTGGCGTGTTGACAAAAGTTTTCCACATCTCTGCCATGCTAACCCTGCCCTCAGAGGAGCTGGCCGTGACACAGCTGCCTTGGCGACCTCTTGCTCCTCCTCTGCCTTGGCCTTGGGCTTCCACTTGTTCCCCTGTGACATTTGGGAATGCTCTCAGTAGCGCGTCTACCAACGTGCGCTTGTACTCGCGCATCTTCCTATCACGCTCCAGTGCAGGAAGTAAGGTGGGCACATTGTCTTTGTAGCGTGGATCCAGCAGGGTGGCAACCCAGTAGTCCGCACAGGTTAAAATGTGGGCAACTCTGCTGTCGTTGCGCAGGCACTGCAGCATGTAGTCGCTCATGTGTGCCAGGCTGCCCAGGGGTAAGGACAAGCTGTCCTCTGTGGGAGGCGTATCGTCATCGTCCTGCCTTTCCCCCCAGCCACGCACCAGTGATGGACCCGAGCTGCGTTGGGTGCCACCCCGCTGTGACCATGCTTCATCCTCATCCTCCTCCACCTCCTCCTCATCCTCGTCCTCCTCGTCCTCCAGTAGTGGGCCCTGGCTGGCCACATTTGTACCTGGCCTCTGCTGTTGCCAAAAACCTCCCTCTGAGTCACTTCGAAGAGACTGGCCTGAAAGTGCTAAAAATGACCCCTCTTCCTCCTCCTCCTCCTCCTCCTGGGCCACCTCCTCTTCCATCATCGCCCTAAGTGTTTTCTCAAGGAGACATAGAAGTGGTATTGTAACGCTGATAACGGTGTCATCGCCACTGGCCATGTTGGTGGAGTACTCGAAACAGCGCAACAGGGCACACAGGTCTCGCATGGAGGCCCAGTCATTGGTGGTGAAGTGGTGCTGTTCTGTAGTGCGACTGACCCGTGCGTGCTGCAGCTGAAACTCCACTATGGCCTGCTGCTGCTCGCACAGTCTGTCCAGCATGTGCAAGGTGGAGTTCCACCTGGTGGGCACGTCGCATATGAGGCGGTGAGCGGGAAGGCCGAAGTTACGCTGTAGCGCAGACAGGCGAGCAGCAGCAGGATGTGAACGCCGGAAGCGCGAACAGACGGCCCGCACTTTATGCAGCAGCTCTGACATGTCGGGGTAGTTGTGAATGAACTTCTGCACCACCAAATTCAGCACATGCGCCAAGCAAGGGATGTGCGTCAAATTGGCTAGTCCCAGAGCTGCAACGAGATTTCGCCCATTATCACACACCACCAGGCCGGGCTTGAGGCTCACCGGCAGCAACCACTCGTCGGTCTGTTGTTCAATACCCCGCCACAACTCCTGTGCGGTGTGGGGCCTGTCCCCCAAACATATGAGTTTCAGAATGGCCTGCTGACGTTTACCCCGGGCTGTGCTGAAGTTGGTGGTGAAGGTGTGTGGCTGACTGGATGAGCAGGTGGAAGAAGAGGAGGAGGAAGCCGAGAAGGAGGAGGTGGCAACAGGAGGCAAAGAATGTTGCCCTGCGATCCTTGGCGGCGGAAGGACGTGCGCCAAACAGCTCTCCGCCTGGGGCCCAGCTGCCACTACATTTACCCAGTGTGCAGTTAGGGAGATATAGCGTCCCTGGCCGTGCTTACTGGTCCACGTATCTGTGGTTAGGTGGACCTTGCTACAGATGGCGTTGCGCAGTGCACACTTGATTTTATCGGATACTTGGTTGTGCAGGGAAGGCACGGCTCTCTTGGAGAAGTAGTGCCGGCTGGGAACAACATACTGTGGGACAGCAAGCGACATGAGCTGTTTGAAGCTGTCTGTGTCCACCAGCCTAAATGACAGCATTTCATAGGCCAGTAGTTTAGAAATGCTGGCATTCAGGGCCAGGGATCGAGGGTGGCTAGGTGGGAATTTACGCTTTCTATCAAATGTTTGTGAGATGGAGAGCTGAACGCTGGCGTGTGACATGGTTGAGACGCTTGGTGACGGAGGTGGTGGTGGTGGTGTTGGTGGTACATCCCCTGTTTGCTGGGCGGCAGGTGCCAACGTTCCTCCAGAGGCGGAGGAAGAGGCCGAGGCGGCAGCAGCAGAATAGGCCGAGGCGGCAGCAGCAGAAGAGGTAGCAGGGGGAGCCTGAGTGACTTCCTTGGTTTTAAGGTGTTTACTCCACTGCAGTTCATGCTTTGCATGCAGGTGCCTGGTCATGCAGGTTGTGCTCAGGTTCAGAACGTTAATGCCTCGCTTCAGGCTCTGATGGCACAGCGTGCAAACCACTCGGGTCTTGTCGTCAGCACATTGTTTGAAGAAGTGCCATGCCAGGGAACTCCTTGAAGCTGCCTTTGGGGTGCTCGGTCCCAGATGGCGGCGGTCAGTAGCAGGCGGAGTCTCTTGGCGGCGGGTGTTCTGCTTTTGCCCACTGCTCCCTCTTTTGCTACGCTGTTGGCTCGGTCTCACCACTGCCTCTTCCTCCGAACTGTGAAAGTCAGTGGCACGACCTTCATTCCATGTGGGGTCTAGGACCTCATCGTCCCCTGCATCGTCTTCCACCCAGTCTTGATCCCTGACCTCCTGTTCAGTCTGCACACTGCAGAAAGACGCAGCAGTTGGCACCTGTGTTTCGTCATCATCAGAGACATGCTGAGGTGGTATTCCCATGTCCTCATCATCAGGAAACATAAGTGGTTGTGCGTCAGTGCATTCTATGTCTTTCACCGCTGGGGAAGGGCTAGGTGGATGCCCTTGGGAAACCCTGCCAGCGGAGTCTTCAAACAGCATAAGAGACTGCTGCATAACTTGAGGCTGAGACAGTTTCCTTGGTATGCATGGGGGTGATGTGACAGACTGATGGGGTTGGTTTTCAGGCGCCATCTGTGCGCTTTCTGCAGAAGACTGGGTGGGAGATAATGTGAACGTGCTGGATCCACTGTCGGCCACCCAATTGACTAATGCCTGTACCTGCTCAGGCCTTACCATCCTTAGAACGGCATTGGGCCCCACCATATATCGCTGTAAATTCTGGCGGCTACTGGGACCTGAGGTAGTTGGTACACTAGGACGTGTGGATGTGGCAGAACGGCCACGTCCTCTCCCAGCACCAGAGGGTCCACTAACACCACCACGACCATGTCCACGTCCGCGTCCCTTACTAGATGTTTTCCTCATTGTTATGGTTCACCACAACAACAAAAATATTATTTGGCCCAATGTATTGTATTCAAATTCAGCGGGATATAAATTTGAGGCCTAGTATTTAGGCGCTGGGTGACCGGTATGGATTTAGTGACAGAATTAGACTTGGAA